>NC_137142.1:26919380-27369954 GCF_949319135.1 Squalius cephalus
TCTTGGTGCGGTCTAGGCAGGAAAGGTGATAGGCTTTAGTGCAGCCCTTCTTGTCACACAGAACCAGCTCTCCTCCATCACCACAGCGGAAACACTCGTCCTCAGACTTCTTGCCTTCGTTCCGGGCCCTTTTCCGCTTGGGCTTTTTCTTCTGATGCTTGTTTTTGGGCTCAGAAGGATGACCGTTCTGAAGTTGGTGGGTGAAAAGCAAGTGTCAAGACTTCCATTTGCATATACATTGACATCCAGTTCAAGGAGTGGAAAGTAATAAAGTAGTTATGCAGCAGATGTTGTTATCCAAACTTATACCATGGTCTGGGTGAATACTCGATTCTGATTGGCTGCAGGGTGTCCATTAAAAAGTGATAGAGGACACCTAGTAAATAAACCATCAGGCGTAACCAGGGAAACCAAGTTATTGTTTGTAAAAACTTTAGATTTCGATTGTAAAACTAATTAAAATATAAACTAATGTTTTAAAAATGTGTTATTTGGCAAGTGATCATGGTATAAGCGGGTTAATGCCCTTCGAGGTGTCCATTGTCAGGTATTAATGGACTTTAATGGATCCGACGCGCGTCGTCCATTAATACCTGAAAATGGACACCTCGTCGGGCATTAACCCTTACTTGTAGTACAAATATTATAGGGACAAAATGTTTTGAAGGTCACAAAGGTGATAGCTCATACTTTACAAGGCTCAAACCTTCTAAATACCAGGCCTGAGCTTTAACCACTAACTACACCACACCAGCAAGACATCAATAATGACAGAGGCAGTAACAGTCACTCACCTTGGGTCTGTCACCTAGAAAACCACTGCAGTTAGGAGCTCCACAGCGACATACAGTCTTTTCATTCCCAAGACAGTCCAGGTTATAGTTAAATGTCAACTCAGTGCCTGAAAACATTGACACACAAATGGCCAATTAATTCTGAGAAAAAAAACAACAAGATTTGGCAACAAAAGATAGCTAGAAAATGTAGTAAATTTAATATATAATTTTTATAATAATATGCAGAGGGCCTGCCATAGTCTAATCTGTCCCGCCAGTTTCATAATGAACCAAAAATATTTTTAAACTACTTATAACAAGATTCCATTTTATAAATCAATCAAACAAAAATCAATTCACGTTCACGCAAGCAGCTCTTAGCAGTCAAGTTTGTAAACCTGTTTTCATAGAAACTGCAGTTTAATATTCATTTGCATTTATTTTACAGTGCAGTTGTATTACAACATCAATGCATAACTGTCTTAAGGACAATAATAACAGTTTTATTAATAACTTGTTCAAATTGTTATGACTTCCTAAAAACACCAGTATGATTGTAATGTGGACTGAGAAACTTAAGAGGTTTGAATCCACTTTAAAGTCCAGGTACAAGTCAATGCAAAGACTTTTTTCTTCAATGTGAACACTGAAAATGGGTTGTTCACAAAATCCAGTGGGAAACACCAAATATATATTTTAGCAACACTGTAGCTAAAATTAGAGGTGGGAGAAATGTTCAAATTTCAATTTATCACCCAGCCTTCCACAAAAATCCATCAAATCTCTTATGTTTAGAATGTGAGCTCACCAGAAGGAATGTCACACACGGCAAACAGGCCAACGCGAGTGTCTCCGTTAACCGTCCATTTCTGAGTCTCGCAGTTGGGCTGGCAGCTGTGGTTCATGAAGCGAGAGTAGTTCCCTTTGGGTCCCGCATCTATAATCCGATCCTGCACACAAACAGTGTATAGCACAATAAAGGTACACGTTACATGAAACCACTGCTCAGAGCGCGTGATAACTGAACTTTGCCACCTAATTGGGCTTGAACAGTTAAATAGACACCTATAAATAAACAAGTGATCGTGTATTTGCAAGCAAAGTCATTTATGCCTCAAATTAACTAACAGTTGAGAGAGAAAACACTAATATATTGGATCCATGCAGTCGGTCTTAAAGTGACAGCATTCAAATTTACCTGCTGTCATTACTATTCAAAAAAGAAAAGAAAAAAAACCCCTGAACATCTCATTGCTCTTGACTAAATCGCTTTTGTAACAAATAAGAATAAATATGTATTTAGTAGTAAAGACTATGCATTGGGTTTTTTTTATACATTTGATTACTTTATACATTTTATGTAGTATTTCTAATGCTTGAAGTTTTTCAGATAGGTCTATTTCATTTGTGTCTTTGTTCTATTGTAGTTTGTTTTCTTTGCTCTTTCTTTATCAGTTTACTTTTAGGCTAGTATTAGTTTTTTAAATATTGGTGATAAATGGAAATGGATAAATGAAAATGGTGATAAGAATGATGATATTTCAATGGTATACATTTTTTTAAAGCAAAAATAACTATATTGTGATATATACCGTTATTGTGAAATAAAATGACTCATATCATGATATAAGATTTTGGTCATATCGCCCACCCCTAGTACTGTGACCTGTAGTACCACACAAAGCTGTTCAGTGACACTCCCAAATGCAACCCTGTTTCTCTGGCTCTGCTGTATAGGGTGTCCAAACATGCCAAAATCAGGCATGAGCCCCGTACCGTAACAAGCAGAGCAAGCACATGGCGCCTTTATTTACCTTGTCAATAGTGAGCATATAGAAATGTGTGATGTCGTTCTCTTGAGCGTATTTGATTCTGGCTCTGCACTCCTCCTCGTCTATCAGTTCACCCACATATTCATTCACAAATTCCCCCTGAAGGACACAGAAACAGCCAATCAGCAATCACATACAGCAAATCTCCTTTGCTAAATGTTTTCAAAAGCTAGTGGACTTACTTTCTTAATGTCTCGCAGTGACAGCAGACCCCAGCCTTTGCCAGCGGTGCGGATGATCTTGGTCTCGGGATAGTGGCGTTTGGTGAAGTCCTGGTTTTGGCAGCGCTCTCCAGCGGGACACACTTGAGGATGGCACTCGTACAACAGCATGCGGTTCAGACACTCGGACTCAAAGCTGCAGGGACGCTCGTCTGACGGCTTACAGTTACACTTGGGGATCTCAGAAATGTCTGCGGTGTAGACCTGCACTCGTCCACAAGGCTTATTCACCTAATAATAAAAAAATAAAGCTTTTAAAATCTCTTTAAACAGACTCACTACATTCATAACATTAAAATGACTACAGAAATGGTCATGGCCTGGAAATCAAACCGACATGTTCAGGTTTTCCAAGACCATGGCAGTCTTATAAAGGTCATATATTGAATGGCAATACCTTGATGTATTTGTATGGAGGAGGTTTCTTGTTGTTCTCTTGAGCCTCTTTGGCCTCTCTCTCCATCTCGATCTCCTTAAAGCGAGTTTCAGCCTCCAGCAGGGCTGCACAAATGGATACAGAGGAACCATTTCACAACAGCACTGACAATACTGTGATTACAAATAAGATATTAAAACAAAGAATATTTTACCATTCTTAAAGACCTTCCCAATGCCAGTATGTTGGTATTTGCTTCCCCTGTCCCCCTCCATGTAAGGAAAGACTCTGCCCTGGTGTGTCCAGAAATAGTCTTTAGAGCCAAAGAAGAACACAGGGAACTCTCCAATCTCATGACGCAGGTGCTGGATGTTCGTTGGGATGTTCTTAGGGTGACGGATCTCTGCAGGCCACCATCTAGAATTTTAAATGAAGTCAAACGTTAGGACAGGACAATTACCTCGCTAAAATGTAGCTTAGTAATTTTTATCATTTTCAATAGTGCTCTCTAGCCCTAGAAACCGCCAAACCCTTAAATAAAACAAATACAAATCTGTACGTTTAAGCTAAAGGTGTGTGGTGCAGAGTTTCCGCTAGAAAAAAATGGTGCCGGTCAAAGTGACCGGCAGAGGTTTCGTTTTCCGGACATTTTGAAGATATGCCGGTCAAATATCGCCTCTTAATTAGTCAAGTTGAGGAAAACTGGAGGCAGGCTATGTAACTTAAAAAATGATCAGGCCGAACGCAACATGTTTATTAGCCTAACTTTCAAATAAAAAAAACGGAAAAAAACATGAACGTCCGATTGGCGTCAATCAACGCCAATTGTTTTTTATGGTTTCACATTCATAGTTTAACAAACCAATCACCCTTCCCCACATAAAATATCTGAAGCCTATTGTTTTTACTCAAGCGAACTTCCCAGTGTCTCTCCACAACTTGCAATGCGCATAAGCCGCGTAACCTTGTTCTCCGCAAGGCGACTTTGCTGCTTCGTCTTGATCCGATTCTGCAGCGAGAACCCCCTCTCTGCAGGAACACTCGAGACCCATTTTCTACTATGGTTATGTACGTTTCTTCATTCGGATCTATTTGCGATCCATTCCATTCTAAACAAACAACGCAGTTTAAATGCTTCGTCCTTGTTTCATTATTCATTAAGATAATAATTAATAAATGCGCGCATAATTATCAGTGAACTTGATAAATGTTGCAGATATGTTTTGCTATGCATGCACAAACAAATGCCTTTCAACTTATGTGTGCAAAATTCAGAATAAAATGAATGTGCAGCAATTTGTACAAATAGAGAGTCTAGGTCTACTATACGTGTTGTAGCCATTAAATGAGCTGATTTAGTTTAATATTTGTTAAAATATTATAATGTTATTTATTTATGTTGATTATGAAAAGTGAACCGCACGAGTAAGATAGGATGCGCAATATCGAGAGACATGGAGCGGGTCAGACATGATTTTGACCACTTAATTAAGTTTGGTTTTGTAGAATGACTTTTTTGAAGTGAATTTCGTTTTGTATAAATTGTATCTTAATTTTAATAATTTTTTTATCAACCAATTGCCTGTATTTAATAAATAAGCAGCAAAATATAGCAGACGATAGGCCTAATCATGGAGGCGACCGCGCGGTCACTTGCATTGCTCGTGAACAGGAGCGCATCTCATCCTAATTTAACGAAACTCAGCGTAGGCCTCACAGACATGAAATATATCTTAAAGCTTGAAATGTCTTTTTAACTATTTAAAACGAAAAGAAATAGGCTACTCTCTGATTATGTAATCCATGATGTGCATTTCTCTCTAGGCGCGTTCACTAATGGAGATGGCGATCGTCAACTTCATCTTTACAGCTGTTGTTGCTGTTAATAAACTAAAAATAATAGGCCTATAATTTTATTAAACAATAAATTAAATGAAATTGTAATTGTATTAAAAAAGCAACAAAAAAAATCCTGTTTAAGTTTTTTTTTTTTTTTTTTTACCTATACGCATTAAATTCAGGTAGGCTACTGAGTCACTGCCCTCAGTGCCCAGAAAAGCGCTGAAACGGAGATGAAGGGGAACCCGTTTTTATTTATTTTTTGGCTTATTTTAACTGGCCCATCCAGTTTTCTGGAGGTGCACCTCAAAATCCTGGCGCCGCTAGTGCTTCGCAGCGGTCTGATATCAAGAAATAACAGACCGCATTCCACATTGGAATTCAACCAAGTCATGTAATAATGTTTAATAACTTTCAAACGGTAGAGCCTGTTCCTTTATAACAGCCAAAGGTCGGTGTATTTTTGCTTTATACATTTTAGGCTTATTCTCAAATTCAGATTGTGTTAGGGGGGCGGGATTATAAGGCAATTTTAATCGGACAATTTGACCGGAGAGATTTAATTTTGTCGAAAAATTTCATATTTTTTCCGGCCAATGTCCGGCAATTACCGGACAACGGAAACCCTGGTGTGGTGACTGACCTGTAGTTCCCCAGTTTGACCCAGATAACATCTCTGTATTTGGGTTTCTTCCCTGAGCGACAATCATTACAGAACCAGCTGCCATCAGGCATAGCGATGTTCAGACAGTCAGGGTGAAATGCAGCTGGACATGACTCACAGCACAGCAGACGGCCACCTTCAACACACAAATGCATCCATTTATATATTGCCGTCATGTTTAACTTCAAATGCCATACATTAAAAAAGGAATAAAACAGAGCTTTATAATGACAGTGGAAAACGCACCCTTTGAGCAGATAAAGCACCAGCTGACGTTGACGTGAGAGTGGTGACTGTAGCCTTTCTTAGCCCTGAAGTGGTTTGTGCACACAATGGCAGAAGATGACAGCATCTCACTGCCCGCAGCAACACACAGGTCTCCAACATGATAGGCCACGGGACAGCGCAAACAACGCATCATCTTTCCTGCAAGGGGACAACAGGAAATGTATTCGGTGATTAAACCAACACCAACTAAATAAGTCCTTTTGTTGGAGATTCATTTAGCGTTTTCATATCATTTCACCTATTAGAAGCGTGTAGTTGATGTTTGTTTGCAGTTTGAATTAAATTAGATGAAAGAAAAGGTCCCACATAATATTTTCTGTTTTCAAACTGTACTTATGAAAAAAAAAAGACAACAATAGTTTGGTATAATCTACTTATTGTGTTCATGTTGCATTCCAAAACTCTTGCTGCTATTGAGGTGGGATACGGGTAAAGGTAAGGACAGGTTTCATCATGTTATGGTTAGGTTTAAGGGTGAGTTAATGGGTAGGAAGAGTCAACGGTGTAATTATACAAGGAATTACAGAAATAATTACTCCAGGTATTGAATTATAAGTGCAGCATTACATGTACACAATAAGTGCATTGTATCAAATTATTCAATTTAAATGTTAGTACATAGTAGTTAAACACAACATAAATGTCTTTTTATTTGGACCCACTTTATATTGCATCGTCTTTGCTGACAGTGCGTAAACATTCATATCTTTTTTTTGTACCTTTGGTGGCCTTGCCGGTGCCACGGCCACTGTAGTGGCAGCTGAGGCATGTGTGCAGAGGGCAGCGGAAGCCTCGGTTCTCAAACACAGTCAGAGCGCTCAACCGTACACAGGCCTCATGGTAGAAGCGGCCACAGTGAAGAACACAGCAACGCCGCACCTCTCCTTCAGACTTCTTACAGGTGAAACACACATGCACACCTGAAAAAGTGAAAGAAAATTATAGCTCACAATAGTGAAAAAGCTGATTTTTCTAAACACAACATCAGTAACATGACATCAGTGTATCTCACCTGAGATGCAGGCAGTGCAGAGCACCTTTTCTGCTGATCGCTCAAGTCCAATACAATGCAGGTGATAAGAGCCACAGCACTGTCCCTCACACATCACTAGATCTTCCCCGGTCTGCTCACACACCTGGAAAACAACAACACAAACACATTCATGTAGGGCTGGGCGATATGGCCAAAACAATTATCACAATATAATTTTTCATATCGGCCGATATAGATAATTATCATGATAAATGCCAAATCTTATTATTTCTTTCAAGTTTAAAGGAAGATTTTCCTCCGGAGTGAATGTTGAAGAAACTACTCTTTATTGTCAGAACATGACAAAAACTTTCCAAACAGGTGAACATTTCACAAATCTGAATATTCTAAACATTTAGGTCTATAATGATAAAATATTTTTTCTACATCTAAACATGAATGAGTAAACTGAAGTAAAATACTTTGTCTTTTGTTCTAAACAAAATGAATATCTCAATAAGAAAAAAAAAAAAAAAATCTTAGTTTTTGCATTATCTGATGGGTGATATTGTTTCAAGTCATACAACAGGTTTGTGTTGCCTGACTTTGATGGCACGTATCTTCAGCAAAGTTTGCAGTGCAGGCTGCAATATTAACAATATTACGTTCTGTCTCTTAGAAATGCTCATTTGACAGTAGCTGTAGCTTGAAAACAAAAACAGTAACATATGGAAAAATCTTCATTTTTGTATATTTAAATATTCAGAGTGTTTGAGTAAGGACTCTCCTTTTATTAAAATGAACCAATGGTCATTCATAGTATCATACATTTAGATCATGACAGCCAAAGGTAAAACCACGCATAGCCCCTCACTGCCATGGTGAAATGTTACTATATGGTTTAAATGGTATTTGTTATGAAAAACAGTAACCCGAATGCATTTAGTAAATACAAATGCGCAAATGCTAAAGCTTAATAACAAAAATACTGTAATTATATTGCATTACCCCTTTAATACATGTCTGCATTAATTAACACATAACAGATTTTCAATAAAATATCCATGTCTCCCAGTCAATGACTTTCACTAAAATTGTGTTATTTACAATCCCCTGTTGTTAAAAATTGTTTAGATAAAAGCAGATTAAAAATGGGGCATTTATAGCTATAAGTGCCAGCAGGTCAAATTTACCTATATAATGCCTTTATCGTTATCTTTTTATTGCCCAGCCCTGCATTAATGCTAGAGTTCAACACCTCTCTACACGGACCGGTCACTCACCAGACACACGCTCTCTTTTTTGGCACCGGCAGTGCGTTCCGTCTTTTTTGAGGGATGTGATTCGTCTGTACTGTCACTGGGAGAATCGGGTCTCTGCTCACACAGCAAACTCTAAAATATGCATTAAAATTATATTTACTTAAAGGACATCTGGCAGGCAAAAGTGACAGAAACCATTCATTTACGGTTCCAAATAAAGTTGATTATTCAAACCAAGAAACACATGATGCAAATCACATTTTCAAACGGAATTACAAATTGTCAGGTTCTAAGAATGATATTTCACATATTAGAAAACAAACAAAAAATACACACACCTCTGGCTCAGGGTAAGATGATCCACGCCGCTTTTTGGATGCGACAGGTAACGATTGTCTCCCTAAATCCTGTTTCCGCTTCCTGACACGTTTGACTTTAGCAGGAGACTCCTCCTCACCTGAGGAACAAAGAAAAACTGAAATTTAGAAACAAATATAAAAAGGACACAAAGATGAACAGTATTTAGACTGAGCCATTTCTGTAGTTCATATTAGTTTGCAGATTTACTTGGGGCTTTTTTCATTTGTTTCCTTTTTTCATCCCTGTCGGGTTTCCGCCTTCTTCCCCTCGGTTTAGTGACAGAGGCCTCAGCTGATGGTGCATTCTGATAGAAATGAAGAGAAAAAATATTTTATTGTTTTATTTGAATTCTTTTAATTATTCTTTTATTTTAATTTTGCATTAATTATTTAAAAATGAATGCTAAAAAGTCTCAGCTCGAACTAATGCATGGCATTTTCTCTCATATCACCTTTTGGCCTTTCTGCTTTTTCAACTCCTTTTCAAGCTTGATTTTCATTTTAGGCTGCAGTGCCACATCCTCCTTTGACTCTCGTAAACGTTTGTAGCCTTTTTTCTTTCCTGTATGAAGCAGTCAGAATGCATGCTTATCGTTTGAAGCCTTTTATAACAATTTTTTTAGGTTTTTCCATTCAGTATACCTTTTCTATAAACAACTAGTGTTGCAACTAATAATGAAACCACCCACACACCTTTAGAAGAGCCATCCTCCTTCTCCAAAAGATTTGGGCTTAGAACTGATACCTTTATATCTGATAACAGAAAAACAGAAAATTACTACAGGAACAAAAATACATGCAACGGCAGCCTTGAAACATGAAGGCATAAAGAGATTGTTTAATTAGGGGAGGGTGATGTGGCAAAAATATCATATCACAATTTTTTTTCAGAATTCTTTTTCATGTTGGTTTTAAAGACCATTTTGCACGTCACTGAGCAGTACAGCCAAATTTTTGTAATAATTTAGCCTTACGAGATAAAAAACAAAAAAGACAAACCATTTAGGCCGAACTAAGGGTGGATTAGATTTATTTTATCTATGTTATTAAAAAAATAACAAATGCTGTCACTTTAAGACCACGGATCTAATATCCTGACATGCATCCAAACGATTTACATTCAAGTCAAGATATAAATGACTGTTTATGTAAAATTGTGCGTATTAGACACGAAAGAGAACAGTTCAGTGCTCGCACGTCACTGCAATGTCACTTGAGCGTAACCCTACCGCTGTGTTGCTAAATGTGATGTGGTTGCACATTACATTGGGACTGATAGAATGCGCGCTGTAGCACAAAACTAAGATATCTCTTCAAAGGCAGATCGTGGAGACATGTTAATTATTCACAATCTAAAATCGTGATAATCACACACCATTATAACATACATTTCAAATGTCTACGTTTTAAAATTATACCATAAATATTTGCTAATATTTATAGTTGGTTAAAGAAGTAAATTACATATTTTTATCATTTAGAAAAAACTAATTTCACTGGTTAGGTAATTGTTTGCCCTTTACAGTTTTTACGTTTTAAGATAAATGTCTCACCTGAAAGTCCAGGATTAGTGGAAACTGCACTTAAAGTGTCACAGATACTGACACCTGCTTTTATTTTCCTCTTCTTCACTGAATTTGGTGCTGCAGGAAACTTCTGTCTGATCTGTCTCTGTTTCTTCTGAGGAGCTTTTAGCTGAAGGTCTAGATCAATACAGAGCAGGTCCTTCAAATATGGAAAGATAAATTAAATAAAGAAAAGGTGATTACCACAAAAATACCACAGAACCACTGATCATGATATAATGAGACCAAACACACTTTTTTCCGGTAAGTCCGTTTCCCAGCATTTGTATTTCTTTTCCTCTGGTGCTCAGGTGTCTCTGATGAAATGCAGGAATCCTACAATGCCAAGATTAGAAACATTACATATCTAGCCTCACAATAACATCCTTATCCTACACAGAGCTAAACAATGCCAACCACATCGCTGTCTGCTACCTGAACAGTAGATTCAGTCAGAGGGATCCGTTTTGCAGAGGAAGCTTTTGTCGTCTTATACTTCAGTGTTGTGCCACGCTGTCTGCAGTGATTCTTCTTCACTGACGTTTTAGGTGCTTTTCTGGGTAGGGTGGTTTTCCCTGATGAAGTGCTGTTGTCTGTGGGGTGGGAAAAGAGGCCTGGGATGGTGGTAGGTATTGTGGAGTTGGGGCTGGAATGAGTGGAGTCGGGGGGAGTGAGGCTGACAAGCTCTTGAGACTCCCTCTGAGCTTGGTCTTGCTGTGGTTCCAGACTGCGTTGTGCTTGAAGCTCTTGTAGCATGCGAGGATTGAACTGGGGTTTCCCCTTTTCATAAACAAAGCTGAATTTGGCCAGTCGCTCCTCTATTAGTTGACCCAATGCTTCGGTTGCCTGTGACACACCTGTCTCCCACTGTTCCCGGAACTTACGAGGAACTGCCCGCTGTAGAGAGCACATCAAAGAAGTGTGAGACCAAGTAGTTTCATGAAATTCCAGCAAATGTATGGAAAAACTTCCCCCATGAAGTGAAAGATATATACACAATATTTACTGTACCTTCCTTCCACTGATATCAATGGGTAGTTTGTTGCTGCGGCTAAGTGACTGGTACTGGTGTCTTCCTGAGAAGGTGACTATGCTCGTCTCAAAGACATATCCACTCTCTGGGGCATCTCCGAAGTACTGCACATGGTACAACAATCCTGTGCGGCTATTCACTGCCAAAATGCAAAAATATCTATGAAAAATTAAGAAATTCACTTCTACAGGTGCTACATTTCTCATACTGCCCTGTTGACAGTTGGAAGCAAGTCATTCTCTCTGCTTATGTTAGCTCAGGGTCACACTTTCACAAACAATTTCCACAGGATCTGTGCTCTCCCCTATCAGAGCTTTCAAGCCATCTTTTTGGACCAAATGCGAGTTTTGTTTTTGATAGGGTCACAACTCTTCTCTCAGCATTTATAATGTCTGAACAGGCTTTAAATTGAAGCCTGAACCCGGCCCGTACCCGAGATCATTTAACTCAACACAACCCGACCGGAACGGTTACATTTTAAGCCCGAACTCAAAGTCCGTTTCTCACAGAAAATACCTTTTTGCAATGTGCTGAATTTTAGGAAACAAATACATGTAAACACAGCAGCCCCCTCAGCAGTCAGCACACTGGAGCAAAAGAGATAAAGCACGTAATAACCAATTATGAAACTTTTCTGGGTGAACAGGTTTAACAGTCACACAAATTCCTCTGGAACTTCAACTTCAAAAACAAGTTTGCACAGTGTTGACAGTAACAGGAAAAACATCTCTGTCGTTTTCCACCAACCCTAGAGATCCCGCTCATCTTCCATGTCGTGTTTTGCCCAAAAAAAAAAAAGAAGAAGAAAAAAAAAAGTTTTGCGCAGGTGCTCCTTCGGTCACAACACAGCAGATTTCACGCAAACACACACACACACACACACACATATACATATATATATATATATATATATATATATATATATATATATACACACACACACACACACACATATATATATATATATATATATATATATATATATATATATATATATATAAATAATATATGTGTGTGTATGTTTGTGTGAAATCTGCTGTGTGTGTGTGTATATAATATATACATATACACACATATGTTTTGCAGTGAGCGTCCTTGTCAAAGGTTTAATAGACATAGCAAATTGTTGTCACTTAGGAAGAACTGATATCTGACAGGAGTTATCACATCCTGACGTCACGTGGGTGATGAGTTTTTTGGGATGAGTGTGTGAACACACTCACAGATTCCAGAAAATCACTGGCAGTGTGAATGAACCATAATCAAACGATCCCAGGACACATTTTCCGTGTGTTTTCCGGAATCTCTGTATGAAAGGGGCTCTGATTCTGATTCTCCTCCATAGGTGGTAAAATATGCAGTGTGCCATGTCACCTAAACTCTTGAACTCACTCTCATGTAGCCTTTGCAATCAGTTGAACTAAATTAAAAGTTCTCTAGTCACTACTATTTTTCTACATCTGACTGGTATGTTTTAGTCAGTATCTATCAGTTAGCATTACTGTTCTAGTAATGTTATTGATTGAGCTATCTGATTCAGGCTTTTACATGTCTAAATACAGATCATTATGTAAAGGTGGAACCAATGTTACAAAAGCATCATCCTGGCATCCACTGCCACAAACTGACAGTAATTGAGTAAGAGAGTTATGATGCAAATCTGTTGTTGGTTGAGGAAATGGTGCTAAAAGCACGGAAAAACAACAAGTCAACTGATCTAGCACACCTTACCTTTCGACTTAAAGTGCATGTTGAACTGTGGGTCTGTAGTGATCATGCATGGCCACCACGGGTATCCAGACACTTTGGTCCAGATGACATCTCCCACTGAGTACTGCACATGCTTTTGGGTCTCTGTACCGCTCACTTTCACATCATCCACGTCCTGTGCAACATCACTCACTTCACAGGCATACACAGGCTGCTGCAAAAGAGAAATGAACTAAGTCTCAAGAATAGAATCTAGTCTACAAGGGGTTAATACATTTTCCTGAAGACAATCAACAAATTAGAAAACAAACTAATTTACTATTAAAGAGAATTGAAGGAGGGAAACATGCAGGTAAATGTGTGCCATACCTGGATAGGTATGGGATTTACACTAGCAGGTATTTCGCCATCAGTCTGCTCATTAGTGGGAAGAATGCATGGTTCAATGGTGAGGTCATTCGAATTTATGGTGGTTTGCAGAAGAGGGGATCGAACAGAATTCGCAGTAGGGTTTAAAATCGGACGTCTCCGATTTGGTGGAGTTCTCTTCCTCACAAGCCCCCTCTTTTTCTTTCGTCTTTCTCTCCTGCCAGTTGGAGAGGACAGAACACCTTCTGATAGTCTCAAAGGTGCATCCGTCTCCTCTTCTCTCTCCGCTTCATAATCTGATCCGTATCGGCTTGTCTTCCCACCTAGATTTACCACACATTTGGTTATTTTGAAAGTGAGTTCAGGAGAAATGCTGGACTTCCTCGGAGGGCTGGCGTGTTGAGGAAGAGGCTCCACCCCTTTGAGAAGAGGCTGTGGAGCTGTGGCAGCACAGAGCTTTGTAATTTTGTCTTGATCGCCATTTAACAAGCGGGAAGTCAGGTCCTTTAGCCGCTCGTGGGTGTGGTTGTGACCATGACTGCCAATTATCTGCAGAACATTTTCTTGAGGTGTAGCCGCCAGCTGGGTAGCAGCTTTATCCATGAGCATAGTAGGGTCAGTGCTCCCATCACCCCGACTCTTACATCCACCAGGTGAATCAGACGGCTGTTTCATGGTGGTAGGACTCCCGGGCTCTGGCATTGCAGGCAGTGATCTCCCCTTACTATCTGTCATTACAAACCAGGGGCCTGCAAAACACAAAATAAGAACACCAAATGTGAAATTTAGATAAGTCCTCACCTAAGGTACTACACTGACTGATATAAAAAAAATGTACATGCATGCAAATAGAGCATTGCAAAGGTAGTTAATGAACAAACTAGGTCAAGCGTATTAATATTAGAGTGACCCTTGGTTAGAAAAGTTTTACAACTCATGCTTTAAAATTTATAAAGCACTTCAGTATTGTAAGAACAATAGTGTTAAATTCTAATGCAAACACAACTACATCAATAGGACACACCTTTGAACCCCAGGCCCATTTTTGTCAATGAATTAAAATTTATTTAAAATAAAACAAATAAATAATGATAATAATAATATTAAGAGTGTGTGTGTATGTGTGTGTATGTGTGTGTGTATATATATATATATATATATATATATATATATTTGTCGCAAAATAAACAAAGACTAGAATAAAAAAAAAATCGCGTTTATATAATAAATATAACAAGTTTTCTGTCCACTGCACATGTGGCGAATGACGCGTATTGCAGATTCTAAATAGCCACAAATAAAGAAGTTACAGTTCGTGTGGGACACTGGTTAAGTGAAAAATGTGAGTGGGTTATGCCGAGGATGGAGTTTGAGAACTGGAATGGTTTGGTCCCACATTAAAATGGCTTCCGTGGAAAGGTTTGCCAGTGCGCGAGTGGGTGGCCAGCCGCTTTAATTCAGTTCAATGCACAAACCCTGACGCAACCTCCCTCAAATGAATCCTGAAACCAAATGCAAAAATACAATTCGATACAAAATGAGCACTTCCATCAATTAAATATCAAACGTATCGCTTTTGATTCGTAACATGCACAACGTCAATAGACAAATCAGATTTTTAAAACCGAAAAGCTTTATGTAAAACAGTGACTGCTCAAATGCAAATGTCCGTTCGGTCCTAAACAAGAGGCAGTTATCAAGCTATTGTTATTCAGGCTGAACGGTCAGGATGCCTCGTTAACATCAATGAAGGGAGATTATGGATGAGTCACTGATGGACTCGTTTAACCGTCCTAATAGACCACAGCAAAACTGAAAGAAAATAACCGAAGAGAATACAGATAATAGACTTTTACACCAAAATAAAAATAAAACACCTTCGTGGGAATTGCGCTCTCTGTTGAAATGCTAAAATGCTTCAGATTCCAGACAGATACCAGGAAATGCATATACACAGTGGAGTAAAATATATCAAGCCGTATGCTCGTGAAAGTAACTGGATAGAGCTAAGAAGATGTTAGCAAAGAAATGGCTCGACAGAGCACAAAAAACTTGAGCTGACCCAAACATTGCAACGCTATTAAATGTGTAATCTCTGAGGAGGTGTCTGGGGCTGTGCTACACATTATACCCACATGGCACGTTTTATTAACTAACTGGAATAATTTACTCTTCAAACTGAAGCTGACAAACCTCGCGAACTACAGCTTAGCCAGCTAGCAAGTGAGGTACAGCTGCAGCTGCCTCAGTCAGTGACATACTACAAAACGACTCGTTTATCTATAAGAGGAAATCTCTAATATCACACTGCAGCGTGTAATAGACAACAATTCCCCCAAACTATGATGTGCCATGACTTATTTATGTGGGAAAATTAACCTGTTTGCAGCATCTCCATTACTCCCGACATGTATTGAGGAGCTTGCGGGGAAACTCTCTCATCCCAATCAGCGCCAAAAATACTCACATCCGATTGGCTGACACGCGACGGCACAATTCAACCGGCCTTTTCAAATATCACTCTCTTCGCGGCTGACTTTCCGTTGAACATCTTCACTTATCCCCGGCGTACTCCAAACTTCATCGCAGGTTCGTAGTTTAAGATAAAGCCATGGGAGTCTGAGATCATCTGTTTTTGTTTTTATTTCGAAAAATGGCAAAGGTACACAGATCACTGCTCGAGGAATTGAGGACGGTAGGCAATTCTCACCATGTGACGTCAGATGCAAGAGGGAGGGAGTTCATCTTGTTGCCAGTTGCACTTAGAAAAGATGGCGCGTGCTGAGTTTTACGTCGTTGTATTAAAAATAACGATCATATTTTTGCCTTTGTTATTTGTGATAGTTGGTAGAAGATAAAATATTGGTGGAATGTGTAATTTCCGCATTAAATATATTGTAATTTATTCAGTTAATAAGAGGTGAGCGCATAGTCGATTTGTACATTAGAAAGAGGACATGGCAACCTGGAAATAAGCGCGCCAGACTTTGTTGCCATGTGCGCTTATTATAAGCTATTTTTTTCTGCTTGCTGATTTGTCAAATCTAGACATTCGCGGGTTTGGGAGTTGGTGCTAGTGCTTGTCCCCTGTAGCACGTAAAGTAACAGCACGTAAAATTGTATTCTTGTGTTGTATTTGAAACATTGAATTGATTTTTAAAAGCTAGAATTATTGACAAGACACTTCCATTAAAGCAAATGCAATGTTTTATGTACATTTATGCTACAATAAAACAATGAAGCACACAATGACTCCATTTTTAATTATACTCAATATATTGAGTATAACATATACTCAATATACTCATTTTAATTAGGTTAGTCATGTATCTGGAGCGTATTCTATCAGACCAGTTTGTATTTTATTTTTCTAGTGAGATCTGGCAACAGTGGCGCCAAGGCCCGTATCATATAGACCTCATTGGCCAGGGTTCACAAACCATTAAAATGATTGCCGCTTCAAAAAGCAGTATATACCCATTTCTGTTAATTCATATTTAGCAAGGGTTTTTGTTTGTAAAAAAAAAAAAAAATCTGTATAGTAAACAAGCCGCATTGCTTGTACACAGGCTCATTGGCAGTGCTTAACAGTTAGGATTAATATAAAGCTACATAATTTTCCCAAACGTAGCTTTTTACAGATTTCTGAACTCTAAACAACGTGCATTGTTGGTCATTTCATTTAGAGTTTTATGAGTCTGTTTCTTCCAGGCGTATGATTTGTCGTGATGTCCCCGCTCGCTTCATCGTTTCTTCTCGGTCAGTCCTGTCACCTCACCTTCATAGACAGCAACTGCAACGCGCCCCCTGCTGGCCGAGCTCGAGCCACAGGAACACGGAAGCAAATGCCGAGCGCTTGCAAACTCATCGCTTGAATCACCGAGGAGGGCACAAGGACATGAGCCAAGAGCTTGGGACTATGACTTCTGTGGATAGTTCATAAACCGTCATCGTATTATCTCTGCACGTCCACTCAGCGCCTTTTCATCCATACAGACGGGAACAGAATGGCATCGATTTTGCTCACCAGATCTCGGACTCCGTTGATGAAAACATCTAGGTCATTAAAGAACGAATTCAGAAAAGGTAATACAGTTTTTTTTTGTTTTTATACAGGAGATCGATCAGTATGTGGTTAATTGTATTGTTTTGAACACGATTTGAATGGATAATTGTAATTCTATCTGCCTTTTTATTTAGAAAAACGCAATGAGCCTTATGAACTGTCAAATGTGCGTCACGCAGAACTGATAACTTACAGGCGTACAGACAGTAACCGGTTTTGTTTTATTTATATAGGCCTCGTGACTAACATTCTCCTAATTTATTTACTGTTATTCATTCCGTATATTTCCAGCCATTTCATGTACACTGCAAATATCATGTATGAAAAGATTTCCATCCTAACACTGAAGTCAGAAAGTTCATGACCTAGCCACTTAGCTTTCAAACCTGGCACATACGATTATTGAACGACTGGTGAAGTGTGAGAGGCTTAAGTGATTAGCTAACCAGCTAAACTAGCTTCACAGATTGAGGCAGTCATAATCACCGAGAACCCTCCAACTTAAACGGTTTCATGGGATGCGTCCAGTACACTGGTTGTACTGGCACAGATAATGGAGGCTCACTGTAACCTAGTGCGTATGTGTCGGTGTCACACGTGCTTGCGCTTTGTGTGTTCATGCTCTGTTACTGTAAGTCATTTCTGGAAAATAACAGTGCTGAAACCGTTGTTGACCGGTGGTTGGTTTGTCTGCTCATTGTTGTGGTCTACACGCGAGTCGTTTCCACACTTTTATTATGGAGCGCCTTTTATTAAATCAGACACTGAATTATAGTTATGAACATCAGTATGTTGTTTTGCAGGTGTAGCCAGTCGGGCGCTCCTGTCTGAGAACGTCAGTGCGATCAACAGAAAGAAGAAATATCATTTAATGCTCATAAACGTGCTTTATATCGTCGTCATGTATGTGTATAATGCGGCTGTATATCATTTTAGAGCCATATATTTTGATCAGGTTACTGGAGAACAGGAGCTTGTAGCCTTGTGTGCTCCTGGAGGTTATTTGAGGACATACTGCTTTTTCCGTTTGGCGCAGACTGCAATGTCTGCTTCCTTATTATAGACCTGCCATAGTAAAGCATCTTTCATATAATGACATCTGTCCGTTAGCTTGACAATACTGTCTTTGGCCTATACATTGATTGCACTGGTTGCTAAAATTGGTGGGAATATTTTGATTCAATCTTTTGAATTCATTCTGTTCACATGAAAGATTCATTCAGTGGTCCAGGCATAACAATGTGATAATATCATATTAGTGAGTCATAAGCCCCTTTCACACATTAAACATGGTAAATTACTATAGAACTACCATATTGACTTTTACCAATAAATACACACTTATCTTATACGGGTAAGATACCATTCTAAATGGATCCAAAATACCGGTAGACTCAGATGTCAAATCTTTGAAATTACCTTTAAATGCTGTGTTGTTTTCTTCATCCACTTGGATGAGAAGTGCTTTGGTTTCATTATTTGTTCAATTTGACAACATTGTTTTTTTTTACTTTTTGATGACAGGCGGAAGAGGATGATCATACAGAATGTATTTTTCTCGTAGCACACGAGACACATAATAGTTATAGTACTGCAGTTTCTGTAGTACGCAATAATAACTGCAGAACTGTGCTGATGAATTGAAAAGAAGGCAGGGTCTCGGATGCAAGACAAAGTAAACAATTAATAGCAGTGAAGCTTACTGTAAATAGCTCAGACGGAGCTTTATGATTGGCCCAAAGCAAACTTCTTATGTTAGCGCGTTCTGACCTCGTACATGCTCATACCTGTGATTCTATTCTTTGTTCACACACAGCATTACACGGGTAATTAACTGGTAATGTTACAACTTCTCTTTCTTTCAGGAAAATGGCCAGAACAGGTTTACCTGCATTTTTGAAAAGGTCCTGTTCACTCATGATTTCTAAATTATAATTTACTAGTAATGTAGCTGTAAAGACTGTATGTGTGAAAGGGGCTATAGAGTCACCCTACCCAACGTGGTAAAAAAAAAAAAAAATTATATATATATGAATTTGTACTATGTGATTTCGAATGATATCTGTTCATCGGAAACTCAAGTTTTGATTTGAGAATTAAAACTAAAATTGTTTAGAAAAAAAAGGTCCACTCCTAAACCTAGCTGTCAGTGGGGCGTTAGCAAATCATATGAAAGCATACAAATGAGATTGTGCAAATTCACCACCAATTTGGCAAACCGTAAAATAAATATGAACTGCCATTAGACTGTGTTGCCCTACCCCTATTATTTACTGTCCCACCTCCTTTTGTAGTTCCTCTGCACTTTTTAGAGTTCTCCTCCCTTTTTGGAGCTCTCTGGCCTGCATTATATCTACTTGGTGACAGGTTCTTATGTTTTAAAGACACGCTTCAAAATGGAGAGGTGTCAGTGAACGAAGAATATAAGTCAGTCCATAAGAAATAAATGGTAACAATTTGGTTAAAAACAGACAGACACACACACACACACACACACACACACACACACACACACACACACACACACACACATAAAGAAACCATCACTAGTTTCAGGGAAATAATGCTGTTTTTCTTTCCACAGAGACCTAAACACTCTTTTTTTTTATGTGGTTGAACCAAATTTCAAAACTTGTTTAGTAACACTTCAGGTTTCATAATCCATCATTTGTAATTTCCCTGATTATATAACCAATATAACCAATAATAATATTTTTAATCATTACAAATGACAAATCAAAGCATATCAAAAAATGTTTAATGCAACCTTGATAAATGTATGCATCTAATTTAGATTTAATTTAAAAATTCAGTTTTCTTTAAATAAATGATGGACATTATACAGTACAATTAAATGGCAATAAAACCACAAATCTCTAAACCTTGCAGCGGAAGCAAGTGGCTTCAGCGTTATACCTTGTCTAAATGAAATAAAGCCCATGCTCTTTTGCTTATTTTCCCAACCACAGCGTTGCTGCCACAATCTGTAATTGATTTCGAAATATACTTGAAGTGCTTCCTTAGAAACCTCAGTAACTCCCATGTGTGGACTTTTTGTATCAGCTAGCCTGCAGCAGTGTGGTCTGACAAATGATTAACTACTAGCTTTGCATGACAGCCTATAAAGTAGCGGTCTGATCTGGATGTGCATTGTTAGGTGAACGAATGCTGAATAGCTTTCATAACATTGAGCCTTTTGTTTGGAAAAAACCTCAACCTGCCAATAAGCATGACAACACTGATTAGGACCAAAATTAAAAAAAATGTTAAAATTGGCAGAAAAGTTTGAATGTTTTGTTCATGTTGCAACTTGCATCAATGTTAACAGTCAAAGAAGAGTTAACTCAGAGATACATTTGCAATGAAGTCTTAACCTACATTGTCTCTTGCCAGAGATGGGGTTTTCTTATTAGGACACTAGCTCAATCCACAGGCTTCTACCAAGCTGGTTAAATGTACCAGCACAGACTGTGACTTGTCACACACAACAAACACGAGTGAGAAGCAGTCTGCAGAGTTTGTGCGCTTCTGTTGAATGAGTTGACTGTCCTATTACATATAGGTTCAGGGAATCAATGGACTGAAACAACCATCACTGTAAGTTTGTTCATTTGAATAGAGATTATGATTGTGCACTTGTTTCCAGACATAAATGAAGTATATCTGTAGGACTTGGTACCCTCCACTCTAGCTGTTTTATCACACTCTTAAAGGGACTGCTGCTTCTGATAAGACCTTCTCACAAAACTACAGCCCTGAATTCTGGCGGAGTCAGACTCTATCAGTGAGATGGTTTCATAAGGGATAGACAGCCCCCTGAGCCCTGCAAAAAGAAGTATTTCATTATATTAACATAAATATTTTTATGCGCTGTAGCGTGTTCTTGTTGAGCATGTGAAGATGTCATTTTTCTGTGGCTCCAGAGTGATTAGTCACATCATGGCATTTACAGCTCAGATGTTGTGCCCAGAATTAATTGCCCATGTGCCAAGCGATGTCAGCATGCAGGATGTGTTTTCTGCTGTTGAAATGAATGGGAATGTTAACGGATAGCATTATGAAACACCTTGGTTGGATTGCTTGAACATTGTTTACATTCTTTAGGAAAGTCAGTCTATATGAATTGCTTATTGTAGCTGACTTTACACATTAAGCTAGGATAGTGGAAAGCATTTTGACATAAAAAAACTACACCCTGTACATTTAATACCAACTACTCCTATCCATAAGATCAGCCAATCTGTTACTTAAAAGACATATCTGAATATTTGAAGCAGTATTCGGAATAAAATCATTTTGTAGACCTACCCTTATATGACGACTCTTTCTTCAACTCAATCCTAGACACACCCTGGATCTGTTGCGCTTGTGTAGTTTCTAATACCTATAACAGAAAGGAAGATTTGTGACCACAAAGTTGGTCATTTTTTTTCTCCACCCTTAAAGGAACTTAGTCAACACCCATGATCCTTTACAGCTCTCCAAGTTCAGGTTCCTTCAACGTCATCATTATATGCAGGCCGTGTTTGAATTTAAATTTACAGTCCCTTGATTCTTTGACTTATTCTATTCTGTTCTATTCTATTCTACACTCTTATAAATAAAGGTTCTTTATAGTGGAAAAAGTGTTCTTTAGATTATTAAAATGTTCTTCACTTTAAGAAAAAAAAATATTTTAAGAACTGTTCTTTTATGGCCTCACTGTGAAATCTCTGTTTTGAAACCTTCATCTTTAAGAGCATACTATTCAGAGAACTTTGTTGTCTACATGCAAATACAAGAAGAATCTTTAAGAGCATACTATTCAGAGAACTTTGTTGTCTACATGCAAATACAAGAAGAATCTTTAAGAGCATACTATTCAGAGAACTTTGTTGTCTACATGCAAATACAAGAAGACTAACCAGCGGATAGAGATCTCAGGCCTTCAGTCAGAAGTTGACTGACCTTGAGATGTGAGGCCAGAAATCTTATAGAGCTAAATATAGAGAGAGAAAGTAGACCGAAAGCATTTATTCTTCAATGTGAACATCCTGGCTTCAATAGGATTAGGTTGCACCGGGGGAACTTGGCCAAGGGTCTTACATGTGCAACAAACATTGTGGCAAGCAAGACAGAGATTAGGCTTCACCGGGGCATTGGAACAAAGGTCCTATGCCATAGTACTAAAGGTAAGTGGGATGAGAATGGATTAATTATGGAGTCTGGCCTCCTCCTTTGTCTCTGATTGGATAAGTCAGAGAATCATGAGACTGTTAAGTATATGTAGTAGAGATTGCATGAGGGAAATGGTTCAGGAGGAAGTCAGATTTGATAAATTGCTGTATTTCAGGGAAAGGGAAATAGTATGCTTATGTGCATGTGTGGGATACAGACAGAATGGGTGAGAATAGCTTTACTGGCTTACTCCAGATAAGGGAGTTTCCTGAAGCTATATTTACTGTAAGTAGAAGGACATCCTGCAGTTATAGTCCACTCCTTCACTTTTCCTTTTTAAAGAGGTTCATCCAAGAATGTTAAATCTATCAAATATCATTTGAACTTCAACATATTTGAACTTTAAACATGACTCTTGGAGACATGCAAGAACTAATGCCGTTTTGCATCACTCACATCAAACCTAGCGCAACACACCTGGCTGAAACGGTTCGAAAAACTCAACCCAATATCTCTGCTTTTAAAACTGGGATAGGATAAAGTGTTTTATGATAATGACACAATAAGCAGGAGGTTTATCTGGTTTAGGTCTTTGAATAGACATATTTAATTCTGATTTCTTGGTTTAGTAAAATTTGATTAGGTTGAAATGTGATCTTGATCTGATGGCTCATCTTGGCACATCCAAGTTTTGATTTAGGAGAGTCATATTCTACTTTGTTTCTCAGGTGAACACATGCTTTCAACAGAAAATGGGTTTGTTAAAAAGGAGCAGTGGGTTAAATAATGAGATATTTGATTATTATAGATTTAACTATAAACAAAAATATAGCACTTTTGCATATGGATTTGGTACTAGTTTCTAGCAATCCACTTCCACAATGCAATTCCCTTCACTTCAAGTTCGGTGGTTTCCTCATATTCAGACTTTACCCTCTTTTCTCCTGCTGAAGAGCTGTTACTAACTTTATCTTGAGTTAGACAGACTTAAATCTGCTCGGTCATCCTCGGGTATCTGAGCTTGTCATAGATGTCGAGCGTGCTTGTGAAGGTCATAACCTGTGAAATGCTACTCTTGAACAGCTGATTGTGTGGTCTTATTTAACTGTACTGTAGTATAACAAGCATCCATCCAAGGAAAAAAAAAAGTGAGCTATGTAAACTCTTCACGGTAGTGTTTTTGTGTGAGGTCTGTATCCTGATGTAACCTGTATTGAGATGGTGTTTTCAATAGCTGGATAAAATCATTTTAAATGAGTAATATTCAAGCATAGGCTGGTTCTCTTACAACTTAACAGCAAGACCAAGTAATATATTTTGATGCTGCACATTCCATAACATAACAACATTAGATCAATGAAGATTGAAGAGTAAAACCATTAGCTATTTAGGAATTAATAAAGCAAGGGGGTTTCAGGGGGTCGGCAAAAATGTGAAAGATTTTTATTTATTTATTTTTTTTTACAAAATGTATTTTACGGCCGAAAAACTGATTAATTGATCATTGTAGTTTTTTTTTATCTTTCTAAAGATGTAGTTTTTAACAGTGAGGGTAAACAACAAATATGCATATAGTTTTGTAAACAAAAAATGTGTTCATAGATAGGCTGCTACACTCTTAACTTTATAAAAAAGTTAATGTTTTCCAACGATAATTTGCTTTAGTACAATGCCTGTTATTACATTTCAGAAACACTTAGGCCTAAATGCAATTTTGTTGTCTTTATAACATTTTCTTAATTATTAAGAAAATATATTGAAATCTCAAGTTTATTGGTTCCTGGAATTAGAAAGTTTGAAAACCCCTGAATTGCGGTTTGTTGATGTAAAGTATTTTGCATAAGTTCCTCCATTGCTCTTTTTCTGATACAATCACACCTGGGACCTTACACACCTTCTTTTGTGTGTCCTTTTGATTGGCAGAGGTGAATTTTTTTCCCTGGCTCTGCTTGCAGAAGTGGCATGAGACCAAGTATTTACTCTGTCCTTTTCCATGATCCTGTGCTGGCATGTAGCCTCTAGCACTCTTTATGACCCTCTTATGTTATCATATCATCTTACCATGTATAAACACCCAAATACATTACAAGAGCAAGCTTAGGACACTGGTTTGTACCTTTAGATGTTTGGGCATGATGTTCTTGGAGCTATGTAACATTACTTTGTGGGTCCATCCTTATTTATAGTAGTCTCATATGTTTACTGTGTGATATATTTATGATATCTGATGTTTTTTCTTGTCTCTTACTCTCTTTCAGGAAAGTTGTCAGAAGGCATATGCTTTAACTGCACTGCACTGCGGTTAGCCACAAACAGGTAAATGGAACTGAACATTGGGCCAATAACATCATATGAAGTTATAATGTCATAATGAAGAAAAAATATGTAATAAAAAAAAATGTCATTATGTAATGATTAAAAAAAATGAAATAATAGCCTACTTTAAATAAGAAACTAAATCCGCTTGGAGGTGGCGGCAAGTCAAGTAATTGAGTCATTCATTCAAACAATTAGTTCAAATGGCTGATTCATTTAGTCATTGAATCATTCAATAAACAAAACAGAAAATATTGTGTCTAAAATGTAACTTTAAAATGTTAACTTATTGTTTATTGAACTCTTTTATATAATCAATATTAAATATATTGTACCGTTTTCATTTTGCTGCTTTCAAATTGGGTCTTTATTGAAAGATTGTAGACTGATGAATGATGTCTGTTTTCAGCAGTCATGGTGTTCTTGGAGGCAGCATGTGGCCTCATGCCTCATCTGTCCTGTACCTTGACAATTCATCAGCACTTCAGCAGCGCTTGTCCAGGTCACCTCGCCTTTACTGCGCCATCTTCGTACCTGACCATGCCCTACCTGTGCACACCCACTCCACATATCCCAGGACGCTAGCCTGGCCACAGAATACCCCAGTCCGGTGGGTACATACTACAGGCCGTCTCCATGATGATTCAAAGGTAGAGCGTTCTTTGCGTACACTGAAAGATCGCAATAAAAAGCTTGAAGAGGGAGGACCGGTGTACAGTCCGACAGTGGATGCAGAACCTGTGCGACGGACAATACGTCAACGCGTGATTGACGAAGTGAAGCACTATTATCACGGGTTCCGCTTGTTGTGGATAGACACGACCATCTCTGTGCGGATGCTCTGGAGGGTGCTGAACGGACACATTCTGTCACGCCGAGAGAGGAGACAGGTATATACAAAATTAAATAAGGCTTTTTAAGGGGTTGGCACTGATTCTAGTGTGTAATTTAGTAGCATCAATTCACAGAAATAAAATTTCAATAAAAAAAAAACAAAGTTAAAAAAAATTCTGACAAAACAGAAAGAGAAAATTTTGTAACAATTTGTAACAATTTATATCATGTAAACTATTTTTCTATCTGCTATTTCTAGTATTTATAGTTACATTTCATATTTTAGGAGTGGGTTCTTTCACAAAGGAATCCTTATATTTGGGTGTCCTTGGCCTCAAAAAGTGTGGGAAAACCCTGTCCTAGAGTGTCTGAAAGATAGCCATTGGATGACTGAGTTGATAGGATTGCACCTTCCCAATCAGTCTCCCTCCGTGCCAGTACGTATTAGATAATAACTGTACCCTGACTCCTGGAAGTTGCGTAGCAGCTAGCCAGTCAGATTGGAACATTAGACAAAGTTGAACTCTGCTCAAATATCTTTAAGAGAGAGTTCATGACAGCATGATTGTGTTCAAGTGCTTGAGATTTGGTAATTATAAAGTAGACATCAGACACTTTTGTCCTTAACTGCAGTACTGATTTACGAAATGCTAGTATTTGCGATGAAACTCCCTCCACACATATGAATGGGTTCAAATTTGGGTCTATAATTTTTTTATAGAAAATACAAGGAAACTTGTACCACCCTGGGCTTGAGTAACGCTTGTACGCATAATTGTCTTTGACCTGTCAGTGCTTATGTAGTTTTTAATGGTGTAATTTAAATGGTTTGTTTGTCTGTCATTGCCCTGTGGTTTTAACCCAGTGTAATGTAATTAAGTCATATATAGTAGGATTTGGAGTTGAAGATTAGAATTCTTCCGTAGTTTAATCCCAGTCCTATAAAGCCTGCCTGGATCTCTTCTATAGCTGAATGATTTAAATTAGTGCCCTGCTGAGTCTTCAGGGAAAAGTCATTAGAGATTACTCTGTAAGTCAGAAGGCAAGTGGAAACTGAATACATTCTAACCAGCTCACATGACTTCTGGGATTCCTGAACCCTTTAAAGGGTTAGTTCACCCAAAAATAAAAATATTCTGTCATCATTTACTCACCCTCATGTCTTTCCAAACCTGTAAGACTTTGGTTTCTGTCCTTCCATTGACAACTACGCAACTACCACTTTGACATTTCAAAAAGTTCATGGAGAGATTGTAAAACTAATTTATATGATTTGAGTGGTTTTGCCCAAATTTTCTGAAGAGACATAATCGCTTAATACTCTGAACGGATTTAATTTAGGCTTTTATTCACATATAAACATCAACACACACATCAGTTGTGGTTAAACGGAAGCTCAAGCATGTTCACTTGACGTGCAAGAACCATTGAGGTTCATTCTCATGTTACGCAGCACGTTTGAGCTTCAGCAAGTTTGGTTGAGCTTCTGTTTATGTTCAGTGATCAATGTTTGAATGTGAATAAAAACCTAATTTCAGTCTGTTCATCATATAAAGCGATTGAGTCTCTTTAGAAAATTTGGACTAAACCGCTCAGTTCATATGGATTAGTTTAACGATCTCTATGAATTTTTTGATGCGTCAAAGTGGTAGTTGCGTAGCTGTCAATGGAGGGACAGAATTGTTGTTGTTTTTTTAGCAAATTTGATCACAAATACCTTAATTTCTGTTCCGAAAATGAATGAAAGTCTTATGGTTTTGGAACGACATATGGGTGAGTAAATGATGACAGAATTTTTATTTTTGGGTGAACTATCCCTATAAGATGATCCTTTTGGGTCCAATTTAGCATCACTTTTGAACAAATTAAATAATATTTAGATTTAGTTATAGATATATTTAATCCTATCTATTCATTAAAAAAATGCAACCATTCATCCAAAGAATTCAACCATCCATCCAAAAATGTTAACCATCCATCTATCCATAAATTTCAACCATTCATCCATCCAAAAAAATATTTTATCCAAAAATTCAACCATCCATACATTAAAAAAATTCAACCAGCATTTTATAACCCTGCAGACGTCCCGGTCCCTCTAGTTGTTACTTGTAAGGTGCCGATTTAGAAGAGCTCTACTTTTGTTATTTTAACTTACATAGTTACATAAGATAGGTGTGGTTTTTTTATCATGCCCTCCTTCAATCTGATTAATGTTCTTCCTATTCTTCATCTCTCCCTTTCTGAGTAGTTTAATGATTGATAGATCAATACAGCTCACTTTGGCACCTAGTTGGCCACTAGCCCAGGCTGACTCCAGTAAAGCGATGCCCCCCTGAGATATGTTGTCCTTAGGACAGAAGTAAAAGTGAGGTTATTTGAGGCCCATGTGCATTAGCTTTATGTTCATTAGGTGCTATTACCATTATTGAGCTATCAAACTTAAAATTTCAACCTGGCGAACAATAAAATAGGTGAAAGAATAAACCTATTAAGGACTTTGACTTGGGCCAGTGAGAAACTACTCAGATCACCCTATTAGTCATGGCAACATGGATAATGTTTTTACACGGCAAGCAGAGAAGCTCACATTTTAAGAAAAAATCAACATAGTCTATATTGCTGGGTCAATTCGATTAAAATGTTTGGAGCCAGTTCCATTTTCATTTATTTATTCATTTTATTTCAGCAAGGACCGATTAAATTATTCAGAATTGACCCTAAAGGCGTTAATAATGTTACAAAAGATTACTATTTCAAATAAATGCTGTTATTTTAAACTTCTATTCATCAAAAATTATCAGAGTTTCCACAAAAATATTAAGCCTAACACCTGTTTTCAACATTGATAATAATAAGAAATGTTTCTCGAGCACTACTCGAACACTACTGCTCTTCTGTATTGTATTTGAGTTTTCAAGCACACAGCTGATTGTAGCTATCACATGTTTTATTACACGTCGTCTCTGTTAGCACAGTGCTAATACCTTCCCAGCCTCAAATTCTCAGACGGTCTCATGACTCGGCCTGTTGTAAATTGACACTCTAGTGACTATCTATAACTGTATGAAGCCTTTATTGCATTCTAAGTCACTATGTACTGGAAATGTCTCTCACTCTCCGAACAAACGGTCTATCTTTGGGTTGCTAGGATATTAATGCCCAACATTATTAATCCATTACATTACCCCTATCATTTTTCCATAGCCATGGCGATATTATTGAGGAGTTATGTTTGGTTTCACTCTGGTGATGATTATATGAAGCTACTGAGATAGAAATACCACTTACTTGTAGTGTTCTGGAAAATGTTTTGAAATCATTTGCTGCAAGCTAAAAGGGGCCATTTTAACGAAAGTATCACTATTATTGCTTATACTTTGTAACGTATAAGTTAAGTGTTTTTGTTGTTGTTTTTAAAGTTCCAGATTTGTTGTTCTTGTTTGTAGGGCTATAATAATAATAATAATTGCACTGTAAAATTAATGTATTATTATTACTACTAGTACAACTGCTAATATGACTAAATTAAAATATTAATCAAGCTGTTAAACTGTTTTATACTTAATATGTAAAATTTAAAATGTGTATTTATGAAACCATTATTATTATTGTTATTTTACACTACAAATGTAAAGTTAAAATGCTATTATAAAATGCCTATAAATGTTAAACCATCAAGCCTTTGCACGGGCAAGCACCTTTCACATTTTCTTCAAAAAATCTTAAAAACTTAAAACAAGCTAAAATCATATTATCACATTCCTAAAGCATTGGTAGATAGTTTTCCCACAGCATTTGATCTTAAAACATCCACAGCTAGTGTAATACTCGTGTTTTCCACAGCTAGTGTAATACTCGTGTTTAGGTAGTCATGGTTAGTTGTTATCAAGAGCTTACTGAAGTTTTCTTTATATTTTGTGCTCTGTCAACATTAGAATTGTGAGGTATGCTAATGCCTCCGCCTCAGCTAGCATCTGTCTCACCTCACTCTCGCTATTCTTCTGACCTGCTTCATCCTTAATCCTGCCTATTCACAACTGGCCTCGCACAGCGTGGGTTCCTTTAGCTTTTGATGTCAGTCATCAACCCCCTTCCCAAGCCCTCTGTCCTGCTCTCTCCCTGCCTCTTCCTTTGGAATGCCCTCACTCTCTTTCTCCATCTTCACTCACTCTTTCCCTGAATATTTCACACTCCAGGCCTCCCTGATTTCCTCTTCTCTTCCCCCTCACATGCTCTCTGTCTCTGTCTGTGGTGATATACATGTCAATGGGCCAAACACAAAGGCTCTTTTCAGGCCTGCCTGGTTTAAATTCTTTCCTATAGGGCCGCTGACACACAGGTGGAATAAGTAGAGCAGGGACCCCTCTTATAAAGCTGAAGCTCCTTTGTTATCTAACCTCTCATTTTCTAAATTCATCATGTTTCATCAACTATTAGATATGGCTTGATGCAGGAAGTCAGTTCTTGACATATGGAGTGGATGCACCGATGGCCTGACTTTTGTTGGTCTCTGGTGGTATCATCATGATCTGTCCATGATTCTTTATTTTGTTTTATAATTATTTTGTTGCTGTTTTGTTTTATATGAAGTTTTAGATCTGTCAATTTTTTACTTTTTTGTGAAATGCCGGAGGAGTGAATCATACCTAAACATAACCAGGTCATGTTAAAACATTTTTTTTTTTTTTGAAATAACATCAATAAAATACATTTATTTTACAAAGTATTCTAACACAATGATTTATATTATAATATTTTTTGAATGCACCATTAGGGTTTTTACTTCACTATTAGGTCTAGACGTTAGGCAAACCATCTCTGATCAATAATTACGTTTCATCACTTAAGCAGCCATTTGCTAACATCAATGCTGTCTCATATTAATTGCAGTTCCTGAGGACGTGTGCAGATGTCTTCCGGCTTGTGCCCTTTTTGGTCTTTATCATCGTACCATTTATGGAGTTTCTGCTTCCTATTGCAGTGAAGCTTTTCCCAAACATGTTGCCTTCCACCTTTGAGACACAGTCTATAAAGGTATGCTGACCTTTTGAGTTTTAATCCATAAAAACCTTAATTGTATTTCTGTCTTAGTCATGCCTCTTACGCCAAACCTATGTGACATCATATAATATCTCGCTCTCATGCTTTGTGTGTGTGTGTGTTTTGCAGGAGGAAAGACTGAAAAAGGAGCTGAGAGTGAAGTTAGAGATGGCCAAGTTCTTGCAGGATACAATTGAGGAGATTGCACTAAGAAACAAAGCAGCTAAAGGCAATGTAACCGAGGAGTTCTCCACTTTCTTTCAGAAGGTAGATGATGGTCACGCATGCTCAGCTCTCATCCTAAAAAAACAACTCTGTTGCTTCTCCACCTGATTCAAAACTCAGCTCTGTATTGCCACCATGTGGTGATTCTCATAAAGTGCTCTTAGATGGGACTATACTCATAAGTGCTATGAATGAGAACTTATTTTGCTGCTAACTCTCTCTCTCTTCCCCTTTCCTATTCCCACCCAGATACGAGACTCTGGAGAGAGACCCAGTAATGAGCAGATCATACGTTTCTCTAAGCTGTTTGAGGATGAACTGACCTTAGATAATCTGACACGGCCGCAGCTGGTGGCCTTGTGCAAGCTGCTGGAGCTGCAGTCCATTGGAACCAACAATTTCTTGCGCTTCCAGCTTATCATGAAACTCCGAGCCATCCGCGCAGACGACAAGGTTAGAACCTGTCCTGACTCAGCCAAAGTTGTGTGTCAAGACGGGTCAAATACTTTTTCATTGTGATCATTATTTATATCAATTACAGTATGTCAGTTTTGAATCATTTAATTAAAATAAATTATCATCTAATCAATTGAAATAATTGTCCAGTCCCGTGTTAGATTATACTGTACTATATTTAATGCTTAAAGGAGAAGTTCACTTTTAAAATGAAAATTCTGTCATCATATACTCACCCTCATGTTGTTTCAAAGCTGTATAAATTTCTTTCTTCTTCTGAACAGAAAGGAAGATATTTAGAAGAATATCAGTAACCAGACAGTTTTTGGGTCCCAATAACTTCCATAGTAGGAAAAAAATATACTATGGAAGTCATTGGGACCCAAAAACTGTCTGGTTACTGATATTCTTCTAAATATCTTCCTTTCTGTTCAGCAGAAGAAAGAAATTTATACAGCTTTGAAACAACATGAGGGTGAGTATATGATGACAGAATTTCATTTTAAAAGTGAACTTCTCCTTTAACTATTTTTACAATGACTTTTTGCCTCAATAAACTCCTAATTACTGTTCATTAACAGTTAGTAAGGTAGTTGTTAAGTTTAGGGATTGAATAGGATTAGGGATGTAGAATGTGGTCATGCAGAATAAGACATTAATATGTGCTTTATATGTACTAATAAACTGCAAATCCTAGTAATATGCATGATAATAAGCAACTAGTTAATAGTGAGATTTGGACCCTAAACTAAAGTGTTACCAGTTTTTTTAAAGACGTCTCCTATGTCAGCAAGGCTGCATTTATTTGATAAAAAATACAGTAAAAACAGTAACATTGTGAAATATTATTACAATTTAAAATTACTGTTTTGTATTTTAATATTATTTTAAAATGTGATTTATTTTATGTGATGCAAAGCTGAATTTTTAGCATTATTGCTCCAGTCTTCAGAGTCACATGATCCTTCAGAAATCATTCTAATATGCTGAATTGGTGCTCAAGAAACAGTTCTTATTATTATAAACGTTGAAATCAGTTGTGCTGCTTTTGTGGAAACTGAGATACAATATTTTTCATGATTGTTTGATCAATAGGAAGTTCAAGTAAAGCATTTTTTTCAAACAGAAATCTTTTGTTACATTATAAATGTCTTAACTGTGTCTTTTGATCAATTGAATGCATCCTTGCTGCTTAAAAGTATTAATTTATTTTTAAAAAATGTAACTCATAGTGGCCACATTTGTGAAACTTTAAAAAGGAATCCAAACCATTAAAGTACTTAGGTTTTTGTGTCATTATGTATTTGGTGTATAAGAGTTCAAAGCAAATTAAAACAATTATCAGCAATCGTATTGGCTAGAATGTCTATATCAGTTTATTCCTAGCTGATTTCTTTGCACATGTGTGTGATTGACAGCTGATAGCAGATGAGGGAGTGGACAGTCTGAATGTGAACGAGCTGCAGTCAGCATGTCGTGTGAGAGGGATGAGAGCTCTGGGTGTGACGGAGGAGAGACTTCGAGAGCAGCTTAAACAGGTAACACATGCTCCACATCCCTCTGTTATTATTACTCCCCAGTAATACGTCTTCTCATCATGTATTTCACATTTCTGATCATGAATCACTGATCAGTGGTTGGAGCTTCATCTCAATCAACACATCCCCACATCTCTGCTGCTGCTGTCCCGGGCCATGTTCCTGCCAGACACACTGTCCCCTGCAGACCAACTTAAAACCACACTACAGAACCTGCCAGAGATTATGGTATGCACACAGTACAGCTGGAAAATACAGTATATACAAAAATTGCATTAAATATAGGTTAGGTTCATGAAAAATATAGTCATATACATACAGATTTTTCTGGTAAAATGAGTGTGTTTGGTCACGTGTGCTTTCACAGGGTAAAGAAGCGCAGATGAAGGTGGCAGAGCTGGACTTCTCAAAAGTGGATAACAAGACTAAGCTGGAGGCCACGCTACAGGAAGAGGCAGCCATCCGAGAGGAAAACAGAGAGCGGGAGTTGGAGAGACTGGCAGATGCTGCAGAGAAAGTGAAGGAACTGGCAGCACAGGTCATTACAGTCACTTTCAGTCTGACAGTGATACCTGTTGTACAGTTGAAATGTTTATGAAAGGTTTATATATGTTTCCAGGAGGGTGAGATGGTGGAGTTGGAAGCAAAACGACGGGTGGATGCAGAACATGCTCTTTCCAGCGTAGACGTGGCCATCCATTCAGAAACACTACGAGATACTGCACCAGTGCTGGAGGGTATTAAGGTAACAAAATGACACAAAGATAGTTTCTTCTCTTAAATCTGCTTAAACTTTGGAGATGTGTTGTTAAAGCTTTTATTAAACATTATTAACATGAAACAAAACCCAAAATATTTACATGAAAACACAGGGATGATGAACTTTGTAAACGTGCACTACTGTTCAAAATTTGGGGGTCAGTATTTAAAAAAAAAGGAAATTAATATTCAAATTCAGCAAGGATGCATTTTATTTTTCAAAAGGGACAGTTAAGTCATTTAAAATGTAAAAATAAAAAAAATATTTAAACAGTTATTTTAAATTGGAACATATCACAGTATTACTTTTTTGGCTGTATTTTTGATCAATTTTTGAATTCTTTCCAAAACATTAAAACAATCTTACTGACCCCAAACATTTGAAGGGAAGTGTTCTTTACTAATGCACTGTTAACCATTATAAAATAATATTTGCTAATATGAGTGATGCAAGCTATTATAAAGTGTTTTTATAACCCTTTTAACGCAAATCAGTCCACTCAATGGCCCTTTTGGCCATGCCTTTAGTCAGCTATTTTCTATCTTGGAAATAAACTTATTTATTACCAAGATACCAAACATAGCCCCATTCTGCTTGAATGGGGAAAAACAGAAACATCCAAAACTGCTAATATACTTTTTTGTACTACAATACCAAAAATGGTTTAGTAGGACCAACCACGTCTTTTATATTAAATGATTTCAGCTAACGCACTTCAACTTTCCAGAGCAATAAGATGAAGCAGGACTTAATGCAGTTCTTTGCAGTTTACATGACAATAATTCTGACGGTGATATTAAGCTCTGCATTCATCCTTCATACCTTCTCTGGTGTTACTTATGACTGTGTTTGTTGTTTGTTTGCTGTCATGTTACAGGAATGGCTCTTTCTCTGTTATTATGTGTTGTGTATTATTTTGCGTGTTTATTTCTCCAGTTCGAGCAGTGGCAGAGGTATCTGCGCATTCAGGTTAGATGCTGAACTGCTCCCCATCTGGAGACCACCACACTGACGCTCTGCTCTCCTAGTCACTTTACTGTGTGCTTTTCCTTCATTTACAGTTTCAGAATCTGAACTGTTGGTTTAGGGTTAGGCTTAGACTCTTGTAATGCTTGTTATTTACAGCATAAAGGCCCTTGCACACTGAGTGCGAAATTCGCGTCCGGAATTTTCGCACGTTAAAAAATAAATACAACCTCACGTTATGTCAATCACACTTGCACACTGCCTCCGAAACTTTCGTCCGTCAAAAAAAAAAATCATATCGGGTTCGATTTTCTGCGTTTTTCGCATCCGTAACAAGCATTTGAATGGTGTTTTGACAGTTTTTTCGGATTTTTTTGACAAAATTTCGGATTCAGTGTGCAAGGACCTTTACAGGCACAAAAATGACTGAATCAAATGCACATACTGTTGCGTGAATACAGTGATTTGAAAGAGCAGAAGTCTTGTGTGGTTATGCCTGCGTCCTCCTTTCCACTTCACTCCAATTCTCTGTCCCTTTATGAGTATGTGTGAGCCTGTAGGACAGTGCGTATGTAAGATGCAGAAATCCTAATGGTTGTTTGTCTTATGTGGCTCAGAGGCCCACTGCATAAGCCTTAAGATGTGTTTCAGTTGGTTTTAGTGACCTTTCTGTAATCACTTTTGCTGAATGGAAGACCTTCCTTTCCTCTGACTGATCCTCTTATGTCTCTGCATCAGTGTTGGGGAGTAACTTAACTACACTACACAAAAGTGTGACCTGTAGTTTAAATGTTTTCAAACCAGCGTTGCTTTTCCAATAACAAGTTACACTACCATAGTACCATTAAAAAGTGTGGGGTCAGTAAGAATTATTATTTATAATAATTATTATTTTATTATATAATTATTATTATAATAATTATATTTTATTATTATTATTATTATATATATATATATATATATATATATATATATTAAATGTATGTACTTTTATTCAGCAAGGATTCATTTAAAGTGACAGGAAAATACATTTATAATGTTAGACAACTGTTTTCAGTGTTGATAAAAATAAGAAAGGTTTCTTGAGCAGCAAATCAGCATATCAGAATGATTTCTGAAGGATCATGTGACACTGAAGACTGGACTAATGATGCTGAAAATTCAGCTTTGCCATCACAGGAATAAATCAAATCAATTTTAAAATATAATAAAATAAAAAAGTTATTTTAAATTGTAATGTTTTACGATATTACTGTTTTACTGTAAAACCAAATAAATATAGCCTTTGGGAGCATCAAAGACTTAAAAAAAAAAAAAAAAAAAATCTTACCAACCCCAAACAGTGGTGTGTATTCCCAAGAAGCAGCAGTGTAGACTGACAATTTTGTTATTGTGTTGTCTTACAACAAAGCAAGCTGAGGCAATAATCAAATGTTCCCAGCAAGAATATATGCGATAGTGAGAGTATTCATCATTTAGATATTCATCAGTTTGTGCACAGTTCATATCATAAATGAAATGCTGCTGTTTATCATCATGTATTCAAATCAGTTATATAGAACATTTTTATACAGTTCATTGTATATATCTAGATTAATTATTGTGTATACATTTTGTTTTAAATTTATATTTAGTGCTATGCCATCTAATCAAAATCCTCATAGGTTTAGTGCCAAATAGTTGTTAAAATAATCATTTAATAAAACGATCTTCTTTTTTAAAGGGTAGCTTAACTGTAGTAAAACTACCGTGTAGCTTGAATATTGGTGACTTTAAGGAGCCGAACCCACAGTGATTTAAGCAAGATTTTGGTATGGATAATGATTCTATTTAGTTATTTTATTTGGAAAAATAGCTTTAGCTAATTAAATAAAAAAGTTACAAAGAATTTTCATCCATTTTATATACATTTCATCCCTAAAAGTATTTGTTATAGACTTTATACAATTTCTGGCATTTGCACCTAACTCTCACTTGCACCAAAAATCTATCACTGATTCAAAGTTTCCCCAACACTGCTGTGCATGTAAATGTGTGTGTTCATAGGAGTGAGTGTTGATGGACACTGCGTGTGTCATTTTTCAGGGGGAGGAGATCACTAAGGAGGAGATTGACATGCTGAATGACGCCTGCACCAAACTGAAGGAGCAGAAGAATCTCCTCACCAAAGAGAAAGAGGAGCTGGAGGAACTAAAGGATGATGTGCAGGAGTACAGCGAGGTGTGCCATCCAAGAGAGACAATCATTAACAAACGGTTCATTTTCATTTCTGTCGTAAACATTTAAACGTGTGGTCCACTGTGTTTCTCTACAGGACCTGGAGGAGATAAAGCGAGAGCTATCCAAGACGGGACAGGAGAAAGTGGTGGAGGAGTCTAAGGCAAGTCAACGTCTGTTAAAGCGAGTCAACCGAATGATTGGAAGAGTGGATAAGATCATCACTGAGCTGGAGAAGGACAAGGTGGTGTTAGACGGACAGATGGACAGCAGCACCACACCACCAATTGGGTAAGAGACTTTGATTTGCTGAACGAATGGAATTTTTTAATGGAGATTTTGGTTTCTGTGTGTGAGTGCATGGGAGTATCCACGTTACATCATCAGTAATGCATGATGAGATGTTGTAATCAACACAGTAAAATGGTGGTGGAAGAATGACCTTAAAGGTTGTAAACACGAACCAAAAAAAGGGTTCCCAGTCCAAATAAAAATAATTTTTTGTTGTTTTTTAGATTGTTCTTTGAGAAACATAGTGACTTGCCAAGGTAAGCACAGGAGTGACCTCTCGCCTTCTGTTTCGTTTCCTCATCAAAAGAATGAATTTGAAAAATTTAACACTAGGGATGCACCGAAATGAAAATTCTGGTCCAAACCCGAAAATTCTGGATGCACTTGGATGGAAACCGAAAATTATTTTAACGTTTTTTTTGTATAATTGCATTAATAGTAGACTTTTTAAGAAATGTCAATAATTGTAATGATACTAAATGTAAAAGATACAAGCCAATAAAATAAAATCATCTTTTTTTTAAAATAACACTAAAATTTGACAGAAAATATATTAATAATAAATATCAATATATTATTCTTTATTCCGTTCTATGCAACAGAATCAGATTTATCAGATTTATTTTTTGACCAATTATCCATGATATTATCCATTATATATTATCAGAGCATGTGAGCAAAGCATAGCAGGGAGCGCATCAGTGAACAAGAGGGTAGCGTCATTTTACCAGGGTTGCCCAGCACAGGTACAACAAGTATACTACTACATAGTACTGAAAATACCATTATCGGCCGATCATTTTCGGCAGCCGAAATTTCGGAGCATCCCTATTTAACACAAATACTAAATATTTTAGGGGGTCTAAAGTGTGATTTCATTTGATTGAATATTTTAATCCATCATCGGTTTGCTTGTCATTTCTTTTACTAGTCATTATGGATTTAATCAGCTGTGAGATTACGATTGTTCTCTGAAATCTTCCTCTTGTTCATTGTTCTCAGTGCTGCAGGTAAAACACGGATCAATTATTTTAAGGCCTTTATTTTAGTCCTCTGTGAAACTACAAAAAAGGCTTGAATGATTTAGTGAAAAATTCTTAAAGATTCGAGAATCAATTTCTAATTACGATTAGTATCAACTCCAAAAGCACTCGCAATCGTCTCTCCTGGGAACCCTGCACGGCTGTCTTGGCATGCGATTGGTTGATCATTGAACTTACTCATCCTCCACCATCTTACCCGCTGTGTTATCAAGCAACCGTTTCCTGTATGCAGTGTGTTCTTGTCCTACAGGGAGAATATAATAAGCATCAACGAGCTAATTACAGTCATGAAGCAGATCCAGAGTATTCCTGAACACAAGCTGCTCAGCATCGCAGACGCACTCGACGAAAACAAGGATGGCAAGATAGACATTGACGATGTCCTCAAGGTAACAAGATGGGGCTTCTTTGGTCACTCATTGATTTTCCTTCTTTTTCTGTTTGGGTGAATCAGCATTTTAGTTTGACTGACGTTTATCTGGCGTGTGTGTATGTTAGGTGGTGGAGCTGATCGATAAGGAGGACATCGATATCTCCACCAGTCAGGTTGCAGAGATCATGGTGATGCTGCAGAAGGAGGAGAAGTTGGTGGAGAAGGAGAAAGCCAAGGAGAAGGTCGAGAAGGAGCAGGCAGCTAAACTCCAAAACTAGACTTACCGTGTAGGGGAATGGAAGAGATCCTGAAGCTATTGAAGCTTTTTCAGGTCTAATAGTTCAGATTCAGAGTGAGGCTAAAAACAGTGCGGACCTCCGCACTATATCCTTCATATATATATGAATTAAGAAAAAGTTCCCAACATTTCTTCCTTTGTTATAGGTAAATGATTTCCATGTTGTACTAATTTGTTCCCATGGTTTATTGATTCGTTCCCTCGCTTTAGTTAAATTGGGGCAACAAAGTAGTACAAAGTGGAACTATTTAATAGGTGGTGGCTACGATATCTTACTTTTCCATCAAATGTCATGTGCAGTGCGCCGTAAATTCAGAGATGAATTTGGAAAGAAGGTTTGTTCGTTTGTTCATTTGTTCTCGAAAGGCCCCCTCTTAAAGGTGGAGTGAGTCATTTCTGCACCACTGAGCTGACTTGTTGGGCTGGACATAATGCCATCAGCACAACCAATAGCATGAGTTTGGTGAGGAATTATCAGTCATTACTTTTGTGGCACAGAAATTGCACACTTCAGCTATAAGATGCAAAAAAAAAAAAAAGTACTTTAATTGTACTGTAAATTTACACCCTGGCAGTGATGTCATTTCCTGAGATCTGAGGTCATTTCCTCTCTTTTGCACATTACATCACCTGTCACCATCATTCCACTGCTCATTCAGTTTGATTTAATTGCATTTTTATTTCTTTTCAGTTCACAATCTATTTTCATGAACTTGTTGAATGTTGCTCAGAAGACATTGATATCTCACTTATGTTTATTCAATAACCAAAGAAGGTTTGTTGCAGATTTTATGCTTCATTTAATACTTGTACATACACATTCAAGCCACCAAGCACTGCAGCTTTATGTCACACACCAAAGGTCTGAAATAGTATTGGGACGTATATCTTCAGCACTTGAGATTTATTCAGGGCAGAAGTTTTTGTACTGACTTGAAGACGGTAGCAGAGTTAGATTCCTAGTTTTTGATGTGCGTTGTTTATTCCGCTTTTATCTCGGGTTGATTTCAGCATCACATTTACATTGTGGCCTTAGCATTCAAAAATCCCTCAAAATCAAATCAAGGGAATAAATTGAGATACAGCTATGATAACATTTAACAGTTCAACATTGCTAGTTATTTGCATTGTATGCTAACAGTAAATATCTGTGCATTGGGCGTCTCTGTTAGCTGGCTTGGATTAATGATAGATGAAGAGTGTTTGTTAATGTTTGTATGTGTGAAAGAGTACCTTGGAACCTGAAAGGCAAAAGATGGAGGTCAGTGCAGACAGAATCAGGGTACAGCTCAGCCATCCAGTCAGTATGTGGCCTGGATGATGGCTTATTCCTTACATGGAGAGAGCGGCAGCAGTATGTTCTCATTGCAGAGCACCTACACTAACTGGAATGTGTCGATCAGCATGAGCCTCACACGCTTACTGGTGGCGTGAGTCTGGAAGCATAGTTTCACAGGGCACATAAGGCCGGGAATACATCATCTTAACCCTAAACATGTCATGGCGAGGGACCAGCATGTCCAACCTCAAAGCACAGTTCCTGTGCTGTGTCTCAGACGGAGTGTCTAGGTGCCTATTTCACATTGTGTCCCTTAAAGGGATAGTTCACCCAGAAATGAAAATTTGGTCGTTCCTAACCTTTATGAGGATATTAAAACAAAATTCTCGCTGCTCTTTTCCATAAGACAAAAAAAACAACATGAGAGGGAATAAATGATGACAATTTTCATTTTTGGGTGAACTATCCCTAACTTACCTGGGGGACCCTTAATTATAGTAACGGCATTTAGGCCTTTAACTATATTCATGAATTAGTATTATCATACCGTACGATAGAAAAAGTGTTTTTTGTTTTTATTGAGCGAGTATTTTATGCTAATGTGTAATTGCACTATATTCAGAGCTTTAATTTTCCTATTTGGCGTGTTGATCTAGACTCAGGAAGATGCATGTAATGTCTGTTTGCACATTGAGAGATATTTTGGGGAAACTTGCACACTTGAATTTTTAAAGTGGTAGATATATGATGAATTTTTTAGAAAGGTATAAAGATACCTTACAGATTGTGTTTTTTTTTTTTTTTTTTGCGATTTTTAAATTTAATTTATAGAAGATGGTGCATGTGCATATAAGTGACCACAGACTGAACGGATTAAAGATATGATGTAATTATCCCTGGAAACTAATTTACTGCTTAAGCTTATTTAAATGGATTGAAAATATTATTTATTTTCCCATTATAAGACCTGTACTTTGTGTCTTAGTATTTTTTTATTTTATTTTTTTGACTATTCTGTATTTGTTAGAAGGTTCAAAACCTAAATACTGTTACGCTAGTTAATTTGTAGACTGAACAATGGGTGGAAATGAGTGATATATGCAAAAAGGTTTTTGAAAATCAGTATGACGCAAAATAATACATTTTATTTTATTGTTCATACTGCCGATGTAAACATACTATTTACATACAAGTGGTTCCAAAGTCAAATAAAATCAAACTGATCTCTAAATTGAATGCTATTTTCCCTTTTTATTTTTGACTCATGCATTTCATGTTTCATATATTTTTTTGTCTTTTTATTATTATTTAATGCTTTGCTTTGATATGCTTTGATGTCTGATGCCTTTTCACTCCCCTGCTGCATTATTCACCCGTTATCACTGGCAGCATCTCTGCAGTAATAAAATATTTCATTTGACTTGTAAATTCAAGTATTTGCATACATGTGTATATATATATATATATATATATATATATATATATATATATATATATATATATATATATATATATTTAAAAACCTGTCAGAAACATCTAGTCCGATGAGAACATCAGACGATACAAGACTGTAGGAGAGTCACACGTAAATTGAGCTAGAATAATATCTGAGGTGAAATGGCATAGAAGTCCAGTTAGACTGCCCTGTGCTTTGTTAATAACTATTTTCCAGGATAAATTTTTATAAGTAAGGATATGTTTAAAGAACTGAATTGAATTGAATTCTAATAATTCTGCACATTCCCTGTCTTTCTGATAAAGAAATTGAGATGCCTTTTTCCATTTGAGGCTGCAGAAAATTATTTGGAGCACTTTACAAATTTTAATTAGATCCTGATTACAATTTAAAGCATGACTTTATCCTGATTTATTTAGCCTTGAAATCAAAGCGTCATTTTGGTCTACAATAGAAATTATGATTTTTTTATGATTATAATTATTTTTTTGAATGCTCACTCTTGACCTTCTCTTATAATGCAACAGTACTTTTAGAGTTTACTTCATAACTGGACTGTTATTTATAAGATGAACCTGGTCTAAGGTTTTAATTCCAAATTTATAGATACATATATTGGGGTATGATAAAGTATTGAGGTTATTAAAGTATGTGAAGGCCTTTCCCATTCATATTTATTTTATGTTTGAAGAATAGCAATATTTACCAGACCACATGGTGGTGCTATAGTCTTAGACAATGAAGGTAATCACAGCCATGTGAACATGTTGCTGTTTGCAATGTATGACATATTATTCATAAAGTCAACCCCAAATGAATGCAGATGTTATGCACCAGTTATTATGTGCATTCGTATGAGTAGTAGATCATAGGACAACTGACAAGAGACGATCACAAGTGTAACAATTAGTGTTGGTTGATATAACAAGCACTGCAGAAAAGAGACTAACAGTCAGCATATTATAAGTGTCTTTAACTCAAACAGTCTGACATCCAGACTAAAAAATGACGTGAAATTATGCCGTCTACAATAATAACCTGTGAGGACTTGAAGTGGGCTGAATAACTGGAGGGAGAGTCACAGTAAATCATGTGGGCTGGTAAGAGGACATTGCTCTGTATATAAGAGGGCTTCTTGGTTGTAATGACACCTAAAGTTCAACAGCTCTTCTCTGGCCGGCCAAGTTTATATTTTAGGTGTTGCGTGGTGAAATAATACATATTGTATGTTGCTTAAGTCACTTAATAGACATAAGTGCTGAGAACAATTTAAAAACATTGAATGGTGCATGCTTTATGTCAAGTTCAATAGGCAAGGGACTCTATCTCCCTATTTTTGTACACTTAAAACATGTGAGAAGACATGGAGAACATGCTTAAATTCTCTAAAGACCCTCATCTACAACACACTATTAGCTTATGTAATTATGTATTCTCTGTATAATAATCTCTGTGTTAAGCAGATTCTTATATTGTAGCACTTGTAGCTTTTTGTTGATCACCTTTCGCAAAAAATTATAACAGTAATGCACTTAATTTAAAACTGCTGTAAGTGATGTTTTTTTTTTTTGTTTTTTTTTAAACCCAATGTCTACTACCTGACAGAAATCACATTTTTAAATAAGGTCTTATAAACAAAAAAATCAGAACCGTTAGGAGGCGGGGTTACCATTTGAGACCCTTGGAAAAGACGGCAGTATTTAGGAAAACCTGTTTGGGCTTAGTCATTAATTTTGTCAATTCCATAAACCTTCGCCAGGTGAGACACTATATTGAATTTAACCTGTATAAAAATAAGGCTTTGAGGGATAGACTTACAGTCTTTACAATAGCAAGCACTGTATAAAGGTCATAGATTGCATAACTTTCAAAACTGTTTTATGGAGTTTTTGTCTATTCAAAAATTTTTTTTTTCTGGAAAGATGTTTCGTCAGCTGAACAATTGGCATGTTGTTAAACAACAGTATAATTCATTGAACGTACTGTACTTCTATCCCACGCAGCCTCATTTCCTCATTTTCGCGGCTTGTCAAAAATGAAATATGGTGCTACCCTGGTTACGGTCTATTAGATGCCATATTGATGCAGGGATTTCTTTAAATTGGACTTGTCTCCTAAAATTTCTCCAGAAAAATGTAGCTTGATTGCTTTTCTTTTGTTTATATATTTAGACCACAGAATGTTTGAGAGTATGTATGAAGAGTTTACATCAGTCAGAGGTCTCTCATCATGCTGTATCACTGTACTCTATTACTCATTTTGCAGTGTATTGAATGGCAGTATAGCACTTTCCTGATTGATGAATGTTGAATGTACTTTGGTGCAATGAAATTTTGTTGAAAAGTTCTTGGGATGGGGTACAGATGAGAAGTTTTTTGCTAATAAATTGATAGATAATGAATTTGTATTGTGCATATACATAAATGTACATGCTTCCATTATTGGAAGCCTGTTTCCACATCAGAGTAAAAAAATAAAGTGTAATTGTGGCTCGAAATGTGACTTATTCACAGTTACCTTTTTTATAACTCTGAGGTAGAAATGGCTTCCATATTCAGTAGATTGTACTGCTTTATTTTTTTTCATGTTTGTCAACTGCTTTAGAATTGTGCAAAAAGACATGCAAAATACCAGTGTGTGTAAGTTTAGTGTGCACTTGTGTCGACTTGAGATGGAATTACACATTGAATAAATACACATTGAAATTTTGTCTTTGGAGAGACGTGTTTTGGTGGGGAAAAGTTCTGTCTTTTCGAGAACGCAGTGGAAAGAGTGCATGGAGGCTGGGGAATGCTCACGGAGCAAACATTTACACTAGACTTACGACACTGAGATGTTGCTGACGTCAGGAAAGAACACTCCACTTCATTCTCTCCAGCTCGCTTGGCTCACACTATACTATGGGGGCAATGAGACTTCAGCTGGGTATGACGAGTGGAGCCGTGTTGTGTTGCACTTCTGTTTAATTAGAATTTGACATGCTAGAGGAGACGCTTAAGAAGCTTTCGTGTCAGTTTGGGTTTGAGGGTGGTGGGTGTGTATCAAAGGCTCAAGGTTTGACTGGTTAACATGGCCCTGTTGGCACCTGCTGATAAATACCTTAACTTAAAAATAAAAATGATAATCATTGATCGCCTTTTAGAAATAGCCATATTTTGTGAGTAGATAAACTAAAACATATCGTTTTGGTATTATAGACCAATGTGTTAGGTAAGATGGGGTCTATTTGGCTTTGCTCGTCTTAATTTTGTCATTGGAGTTAATCTAAATATCAACATTTGTGAAATTTAGTCAGTCGAAACAAAGTTTTGAGGTTAGGTGATCTAGAATTGGTGTCTATTGGATAAAGAGGTTTTTTTTTTTTTTAGATATGGGGAGTAAAAAAAATATTGTTTTTATTTTCAAGTGAACAGACAGAATTAAAATGCCCTGAGTGGCATGTTATTACTATTAATTATTTTTGGTAGCACTTTATTTTACAGTGTCTATATGTTACATTACTGCAGTAATAACAGTAAATTATGCTTAATTACATGCAACCTATACCTAACCCTAAACTAAACCAAACCATATTCCTAAATTTAACCCTATATAGTAAGTACATGTTGTCAATTAATATAATTCAGTACTTAAATATATAATTATACTGTGACAAAGACACCATAAAATAAAGTGTAAAGTGTAAGTCAATAAATTTAGCTTTCAAATTAATCTCTTTTACTTGGATTCTGCTTTGTCTGTCATCATTATTGCCCGGTTATTCAACCAAATTGCCAAAATGAAATTTTAAATATATATATTGTTGATATACAGTAGTTGATATAAATAGAATGATATCAAAGGATGATTTCAAACATCATTTATACATTTTGTAAAAACTTCCCTGGGGGTTTCTTGCCCCGTTAGTGTGGTATGATGGCATCTTTGAATAATTTTGTGCTATGATGACAACTAAATCAGCAAATGTTTCTTATCTCCCTTAATAACACATTAGCTGATGCATCATCATCCTGCACATGCTAAACTTATATCTAAATATGAATGCTTATAAGTGTTTGACCACTAGGGAGCAGTGTATGACAAGCTCTACTACATTTAAAGCTCTTTATTGCTCCACTGGGTAATTTTTGTTCTTTTATATATTTGTCTCGTTCATATTTGTCATTTTGCTGGGCTCATGCAAAGCATGCAGTTAAATCTGTAAGGTGAAACCTGCAGAAATCAAACTGGTATGGCAGGGGACGGTCTCATCACACAGTGTGTGAACCAGTTCATGATGGGGTAAATGTCACCAGAAGTGTGTTGCAATAGATTAATTTCTTGTTCTCTCTCGCCTAAGTCTCTTCGTCTCATGTCCTTGTTGCGACTGATGAATGTTTTTCAACTGTAGCCAGGATATTATTGGATGGCACAGTGAACTACACACTGCACTCAAGCAAACTCCTCTCTCTCCATGAGTTCCCAGTCTGCCTGTAATAATATTGTTCCTCAAACTCCTCTACAAACACATCACCTCTTTACTCCCCGTTCCCCTCAGTTAGCCTGCGTCGCCATGGCGCCAGCAGTCACCAGAACCCTGGCACGAGGCCGGGAAACGTGGTTACCATGCCAAAGATTGTGGTCAGTTATAGGCCAGTCAAGATGATCTCCACAATAGTCATGAGAAGCCAGAAGAATTGAAGAAAAACAAATAGCGATGGTCTGCGTAGGAAAAAGACCACATGCAGTAGTTTCGATATTCTGAGGTTTGCCCTGGCGCGAGTTTGAAATCGCTTACTCACTGCGAAATGTCTGTGGGATCTACTGTGTATATGCCAGCCCAGGGGCCTCTGCCGGATCTGCTTTACACATGCAATCCATCAGGTGTGTGTGATGCAAACTCATGCGGGTTAAACATACTGCTCGCAAACACATCCCGTATCATGTGTGAGTTGATGAGGAACCGTTGACAGCCGTGTATAATTCTCTAACTGCTGGCATGCAGCGTCACTTCTAGCCTACTGTAAACTGCCACAGTGCCCAGTCCGGCCTGACTAAAGCACAAAAACATCAGGCCTGTATCGCTATATGGCTGGAATAGTAAATATTGACCTTTTCTGTTCCCTCGCCCTGATCCCTTCTCTGCTTCATTGTGATTGTTTGGTCTAATGTGCAGCTTGAGCGTTCAGTTTGGGTTTGTGGAAGTGAAAGTGAGGAAATACTGCCCGTACAAAACAACTGTCAGCTTTAGCTAACTAAATGAGTCATGAGTAATTATTTCAGGCTAGTTTCCATGTGATACAGGCTTGAAGTTGACATGAAACAAAAGTTGAGATAGACTTTTCTTGCCTATTGTCAAGTAGGCCTCTGTCCAATCAAAATGTTTTCTCAAACAAGAAAAAATGTAGGGCGGGACTTGATTTTGTCCATCGGGAACTGATTGGATTGTTGTTGAATGGTATTGCTGCTGTCATGTGAGTGACAGGTTGTCCCGCCCTTGCGCCAGTAAACTCATCATCAGAGAAGAAAGGAGATGTCGCTGCATGAGAGAGGGAGTTATTTTAATTAAAGATTATGAGGGCAAATTAATATATAAAATTAAAACAGAAAATACATGCATTTAGAAAATAGACAGGGTGAAATTTTAATTCACATTAGTAAAAATTGTGTTACTTATGGCTACAGTGTTTGGGTGTCCACATACATTTGGTCATATTGTACTACATACTTGATAAAATACAGTGGTAATAAAGTCCAATAAACCAAAGCCTAAAAGTGAATAGACTGTATTTGGTTCTGGAGTGACTGGGTCAGTTCATGGTGAGTGTGCTGTCCTTCAGTGTGTAGTGCTGATAAACAGCGTGTGTGTGATTGAGTGTGTTTGTGTGTCAGGGCACTGTTGAGCAGGTGTTAGTGAAGCAGCTCTTTAAGAAGGCTGAACCATTGGCACAGCTCAGAGGGATGTGAAAAAGAGAGAGAAAACGAAAAGGAGGGAAGAGAGGAGTTAAGGAAGAGGAAAGTAACTGGTGTAAAGTGGATTTCCTGGCTGGAAGACAGCTGGTCATTCCCATGGGACTCATTACAGCTCTGACAATCCAGTGTTACGCACACAGCCACATATACATGCAAAACTAGGTCTCTGATTGCCATGAATGTAAAGCCATGCTAATAAATTTTCTGGCCAACAGCTCCCTTCCTTTCTACATACCTCCATTTTTCTGTGTTTGAAAGGATAATTCACCCCACAATTAAAATGCTGTCATTGTTTACTGATCCTCAGGCTTGTATGACTTCCTTTCTTCTGTGGAACACAAAAATACATATTTTTGTACATGCAATGAAAGTCATTTGGGTCCAGTGTTGTTTTGGACCCCATTGACTTTCATTTTATTGACAAAAACAGTTTAAATATCCTTTAAAATATCTTCTTGGCGTGAGAGCGGGACAACCTGTCACTCACATGAGATCACAGCAATAGCAAACAATAATGTTAACGATCCAATCAATTCCCGATGGACAAAATCTAGTCCCGCCCTAAAATTTTTCTTGTTTGAGAAGCTGTTTCACTCGGATATACGTTACAATATACTGTTTCATGCAGACTTTGACCTGTTATTGTCATCTGTCTTATTTGGTACTTTAATGACCAGATGTGACATTCTGATACATAGTGAAAATGGTAATGATACAGTTAAAAACTATAATACGGCAACGATGCATAGATCTCCAGACAGTCACACGGCTCACTCTCACAGTCGTTATTTAGGGAACTGTGATAGACTGAACTGACGTTATCAGTGTGAGAAGATTTTGCCATCTTCAGAGATCACATTGTAATAAGCGATATAAGTTCAGAGCCCAGCTGAGACATCTCATCCATTTCTGTTGTCAACAGCTCAAAGGCACACTCAAACACGTGCTGTCTTGCATGTTATGTGAGAGGGAGGCTGCTTTGTACCTATAGTTTGGTCGTGAGCATAGGGACGGGATATTTTTAGAGCTTTGATACAGTGATGCATTGCATGCTTTTTTTTTATGCAGTAATTTCTTTGTGTGAGACAGAACCTTGTTGGAGGGATAAATCATAGAAAAGCCAGCGGTGATTTTCAAGCCTCCCTCCTTTTTCTCCATTTTTCTAATTAATAATATTTCGATTTTTTATCTGAGAATATGTGTTTGTTTAATACAATTCAGGATAGTTCCACTGATGGAAACAGTGTTAATCTGAGCTAATTTAGCTCTCTCTTCTCTTTTTTCTTTATTTTTTCTTTTACTTTTGTCTTAATGTACATGCTGCTTCAGATGTGGCTTACTTTGCAGTGTACAGTGGTAAATCTAACCAGAATTTAATTGGCTCATAACCTCCTGCAACACAGCCCCATACTCCAGGCATCTGTACATTTTATGGGAATACAATTTAAGGCATTTTTTGACATTTTGATGCAAAATATAATAATTTAAGTAATAAAAAATGTAAACTACACCAATACATTCTCCCAATGTATACAGTCTCCTGGTTTCTCCAAAGGTCTTTTCTTTATTTCAATGGAGCTCTTTTTGAATCATTGAATATTTTCCTGTTTATCCCAGTAAAGCTGATTTGAAACAATTCTGTATTGTATAAAGTGCCACATAAATAATGGTGACTTGACATTCAGTATGAATAGTGATTAAGACTAGTAAAAAAAAAATAAAAAAATCCTGATTCTGTTTAAGCCTTTTGATGATATTCAATATGGTTTACAGAGGGTGTTTTGTCGATTAGCATATAAACCATTAGGAAAAATAGTCTATAGCTGTTTTTACAGTAAAAGGCAGTGCAGAATCTGACCAAGTAAAAAAAATATATATATATATTTAAAATATACTAAGTATACTACAAATCCATTAACATTTACTGGCATATTGCTTGAGACTTACTGATATTATAATTAAACTTTATTTGGTACTACTTTATTTCATAATACACATTTCTTAATATTTAGCCTAAAATGTGTTCTAATATCACTATTAGTAAAGATAGTATGATCTCTGTATTATATCCATCTTTAAATTCAAGATATTTAAAGTGTTGGCCTACCTAAAGTATAAAGTTCCACTTTAGCACATTCAAATATACTTAAGTATCTTTAGTTCTACCTCAGCACCATTTCCGGATAACTAAAGTGCATTAAGTACAAAATTAGTTGTTCCAATTTAGCAGACTTTAAGTATACCAATTTAGTATACCAAAAGTAGAATTGCAGGGTATTTATAAACTGTTTGTTGTATACTTAGCATAAAATAAGTGTATTTCAAATACATTTTGGTAATTTTTTTTCACTAGGGTGTGTACTACTGTTCAAAAATTTTGGGGGTCAGTGAGGCTTATTTAAAATAAGTTAATACTTATTAAACAATGCACTCAAATAATCAAAAGTGACAGGCATTTATAATGTTACACAAGATTTCTATTTCAAATATATGCCATTTCAAGCTTTCTATTCTTCAAAGAATCCTGAAAAACACTTGTCAGTTTCCACAAAAATATTAAGCAGCACAACTGTTTTCAAAACTAACCCAAACACCACTGTGACAGAACGCCCCTCCGCGCAAGGCACGTCCTCGCGCCGTAACGAGAGAGATGAAGGTGGGGGTTTGGGAGGAAGAGGAACAGGCGGAGGGCTGGCAACAGGAGTGGGCAAAGGGCTGGAGAACGCAGGCAGAATATCAGGAGAAGGGCTTGGCAGAGGGGTGATAAGTCCAAAGGGAAGGATGATCCATGGTGGAGCCGATGAAGGGAGGAGCCATGGAGGTGGAAGGGCAGGAGGTTTTAGGGCGATGACGGGCCAAGGTGGAGCAGAGGGTTCAGAGGGACACGGGGACACAGAAGGGCGCGGTGGAGACAGAGGGACTGAGGACCAAGGAGGAGCAGAAGGGAGTGAGGAGTCCAATGGAGCCGGGGGGACAAAGGGATGGGGCATGGCCAGAGGAGTGCAGTCCAGAGGTGAGGGTAGGTCGAGGAGCGACCCAGGCGGATCCAGGGGGACGAGGGAGCCTGGCGGAACTGGTGAACTGATGGGCCACGGCGGAGATGAAGGAGGTAGGAGCCAGTGGACTGATGGGCCGATGAGGAATCCTGGATGTGGAGTCGGATCCAGGGCATCCACAGTCCATGATGACTGGAAGCCCCTCAGCGAGCCCACCATTCCACTGGCGTCTTGAGGGTGAGTGACGGGGCTGAAGGAGGCAGAGGAGATGAGGATGCCGGCTGGAGGTGGGAGAGGGAGGTTGGGTGGGAATTCACGAACAGACTCAGGAGTAGCAGCGGCCATCTCCGCTGAGGGCTCGGGCGGCCATCTTGGGACAAGTGGCCATGACCAGGGCCGTTTGAAGGAATTTGGGGGCCCCAAGCAAAATGGACATGGAGGCCCCCCCAATAAAAAACAAATTATAATTCCGTCCGTTCGAAAAAAAAGTTGCACTAACTGTTTGTTACAAGCAGCATTTGCCGTCAGGCAGGTAGCTAACATAAACATATTTTTTCTAGCCTACCTGCTGCAAAATTACACCATTTGTACAAGACAAGTGGAGCTATTTTATCCAGTGTAATTTATCACTTACCACTAGGGGTGCAAAAAAATTCACGGTTCGGTTCAATACGATACACACGGTTTGGTATGTTTTCGATACAGCAAAAATAAAGAAATGCCAATTTCCTTGATTTATTTATTTTTCTTCTTTTTTTAATTAAAACTAGCATCATAAAATATGATTTCTTTTTACTTTGAGCAATTCTGGAGTTATAATTGACTCTTCTTAGGAGCATATAAAACAAAACAGCTCCTTGGAAAAAATTAAATGTAATATTGTAGTAGTTATAAACAAATGTTTATTTTAGTTAAGATTAACATTTGAGGGCATTGTATTCATAATGTCAAAATAAAACCGACGTAATGTTACTTTCCTGCCAAACTATGTGAATGTTTCTCACTAGATCTCGCAGCGATGTTATTACTTCTGTGGCGAATTCAAATGCTTTCTTTACTGGATCTCTTATTAGAGCTGTGTAGTAACAGTGTCGCATGATCACGATCGGCTCGCGCTGCACTGGTCCAAACTGGTAAACAACGGTCCGTCAACCATACAATAACGAGTAGCCCAGTTTCGTTCCGCTTGCATTACGTTTGCACATTTGATGTTGGGCATGCAATGTTGTGGTCGCGCCGGCGTCTCTACATTATGAGCGCGCTTGCCACGCGAAACGCGCCTACATTTGAAATGACGAAATTTTGGTCGGCAGGAAAAATGATCCAACGAACCGTTCGGTTTGAAAATGCGTACCGAACACCGAACCGAAAGCCTCGTACCGAACGGTTCAATACGAATACGTGTATCGTTACACCCCTACTTACCACTATTTTGTTTTTTCTTATCCTCCTCTTCCTTTCTCTTCATTCTTTTCTGGCTTCCTGAAGCATAATTCCGCTTCATGATGACTGCCGAGGAGTTTTTGTATTTTGCCGGCAGCAGAGATCGCGTGGTTGGCTGGCTGCTGTCAGCGACTACTGAGAGGGGCCCCCTTGAGGGGGATCCCGATAACAGTGTCATTGCACTTTACTGCATTGACTATCAAAGGGGCGCTCACACAGTTTGTCATTGCATTTTATTCTTAACCAGTCGTTGTCTTGGGGCCCCAGGCCAGCTCGGGGCCCCAAGCAATTGCTTGGTTTGCCTGCCTTGTCGCGACGGGCCTGGCCATGACAGGATGAGACTCAGGAAGGGTGGTCTCGGCGGGACGAGACTCTAAAATGGCGGCGGCCATGATGGGACGAGGCTCTGGAACGGCGGCGGCCATCTTAGGACGAGGCTCTGGAACGGCGGGGGCCATCTTGTCTGAAGACAGGCACGGCAGGCATGACGTGAAGCTCAGGCTCGGCAGGCATGACGTGAAGATGCTCAGGCTCTGAACTAGGCTCTGTGCGAGCGAGCTCCGAACTAGGCTCAGTGGGAAGTCCTGGAGCAGACTCCAGAGAGCATAGTGGAGCGGACTCTGAAGAACAGAGTGGAGCAGGCTCTGAAGAGCGGACTGGAACTGATGAAGGCACAGGAACGGGTCTAGTCAATGTGGCGACGAAGCTGGCTGGTGTTTGTGGTTGAGCGGCGATGTCATCAATCAGCCTCACCCACGGTGAAGGTTAAGCCACTCAACCACACCACATGATCCAGGTATTGGGCGAAAGTGCCTGGGATCACAGCTGCTGGAGCTTGCTGGTGCAGATGATCGTCCAGTCCGTACCAGAACGCAGTCTTTAAGACTGCCCATTTTACCTCATGAGAAATCTCCAGGAACTTTGACATTCTTCGATCTAGTGGCCATCCTGGAAACAGGTCACCAGTCGATTTGCAGGATTTACAAGGGTGCGGAGAACGCCCATGTTCTCCTCTTCCACTCTTTAAGCTTTTGGTCCAATCTTCTGTCATGGGTGGTTGCAGGAAAACAGAAGAAGATGAAGGTATCTTTTCCAACACAAAGGTTTAATGGGAGTAATATACAGGACAGCAAAACAAGCAGCAACACACACTAAATACAACAGGGATCAGACAAAGACTGACTTAAATGCAAACACAGATCACAATGATTAACGAAACACAGATACAGCTGAACTGATAATGACCGTGAAGATGACACGTGACTTTACTTACCCCAAATATTGAACTTTATTGTATATACCATAAAATGGTGTATTTACATCAATAAATTCAAGGCCTCCGTAAGCAAAATGTAAGGCGTTTTTTCTATGCTATTTATGCCATTTTTATTTTTAAATTAAATTTTAACGCTGTTTAAGGTTCTGTGGACACCTGGAGTAACTGTTTTTTTTTGCCAGTGCAGACCAGGAGAGAGCAGCAGCTCACACCAGTTCATGGTGCCCCAGAGTGCCACTCTAATGTGCAGATGTCCATCGCAGACCAGATGAGCTGAAAAATCAATAGCTGCCCTTTAAAACTGTGGGCCCCACCAAAGTCCCTGTGTACCTGGTGTAGTTTACCAGCTGCCGTCAGTGCTCCTAGCTAGTCCCCGGTCCAATCACTCCCTGATTGGGACAGATGGGCATGCTGGAGTAGAGAGACCAGACTGCATGTCCATTTATTCTCATTAGTCATGAGTCTGATTTTTTTTTTTAAAACCCAGTGCAGTCTAGCCACTCATTTATTTGAAAAGAGCCCTATAGGACATGGTTGTCTTCAGGTGCACAAAGCCACACAGATTTTCATTAAAGGGTTTGTTTACCCCAAAATTAATCATTTACTCACCCTCATGTACATTCTGTTCTTTTTTATATAGGCCTACATACTCAAAACTTATTTAGGCCTAAATTTAAGATTAATGTATTTTAACTGTGTAAAATGTACATCCACTTTTAACATCAAGTAAAAAATAGGATGGATATTTGTCAGCCATATGTAAATAAAACAAGTATGATAGTTTTGTAACAGTACTAATAAACTGAATTTTAAATACCATGTTTATATATTTATAATATATACAGGGTTATTTATTCACATTGATATTTATATTTATTATTAAGTAAATTTAATTTGTTTCAATCTCAACTATTTTAACTATTTTATTAATACTTGTTCATAGTTTTTCTGATTATATTTAATTGTTTTTATACAATTAACAGATTTATAAGCAGTTTCAATAAATGAATTTTCAAAACATTATTTAAATAAAATAAAAATGAAAGAAAAATCTAATAATAAACTGTGCCATGATCCATTTTTTTCACGTGCAGTGATAGTGAATTGTGACCATGGCTCTGAAGTACAGTAAACAACATTTTCAGTCTGTTCCTCATTTGAATATTCCTCACGTGAGCTATATTCAGTTTTCTAAAGCCGTAAGTCATATTAACTTTTTTCTGATACTTTATTGAAGTTCTTTTGTCCTTTTTGTAGCTGGTCACCGTTCACTTTAAATAAATGGAAAAGAGAAACTTGCACATTCTGCTTAACATCTCCTGTTGTGTTCCACAGAAGAAACTAATAAAGGTATGGAATGACATGAATGTTAATAAATGATGACAGAATTTTTGGGTGAACTATCCCTTTGAGTGTGAAGGCGAGTTTGCAGGAGGTAACCAAACCAAGATATTGAGATATTGAGAGTGCACTAAAGAATTATGATTTTGTATTCTCATGTGTTTAGAGGTCACAATGTCTCTCTCAAGCTGTGACTTTAAGCTTTTGAGGTGTCAGCGTGATGAGAACGTGTGCGTGAGAGAGAGATAGACTAACACAGCCATGGCCTCCATGCCTGTCACCTTTCACCGAGCAGAAAACACATCCTGACGTTAAATGAATATTAAGGCCAACAGCTTCTTTTACTTGGGTTCACTTGCAGGGGGTCTGCGGCAGGGGGACCACAATATGTGTGTGCTCGCTTGTGTTTATGTGTGTGAGAATGTGTGTCATTTGGAGTGACAGCTCTTGTCGACGTCTCCATCACCTTCCTGAAGGGGCGTGTCCCTTCTGTCAGAGTCTTGAATGACAGGTCACCATGTGCCATGTACTTCAGACCGGCCGTACAAATGACCCTCTTCCCCTTTCCCTCACCCCTCTCTTCTGTCCATCCTTCCATTCTTCACACCGCTTTCATAAGTATCTCTATTGTGTTGCATATGTTCTAGCCTTCAGTGTTGAACGCGTGAAGAGCACCGTTATGCCCCTCCTCATGGGCTGCACCCGCATATCCAGACCCTTCATCAAACGCTTGACTGCAAGCTAAATAAAATCTACCCACACACACACTGGTATAAAGAGGCCTATTGTCTGCAGGCTGCTTTTGTGAATGTGGAATTATCGCAGGGGATCCTCTAAACCATCTTAGAGCGACTGACAGCTTCATAGAGAGGGAGAGAGGGGTGGAGGGGAGCTGGAGATCTGAAGCGGAGACTCCTGGGGGAGTTTAAGAGCTGCTGGCTGCAGTGAGACGGGACGGGACGGGGGTACTTCCTGCTCATCGTTAGGGTCCGGCATCTGCGTCCAGTTCTAAAGCTCCTGCATCCCGCTGATGCCTCAGCAGTTCCATCGCAATCATCAGATTAAACAGGAGCCACTAAAGAAAAAACAACCGTTAGCCATCAGATTGTCAATTAAATGATAGATTTAACTTCGTTTTGACATCCAGCTCTTGTTTCTATGACAGACAGATCCCAGTCTAGAGTAGGCATCTAAATCCATGGAAATGGTTTCTGTACCACAAGTTCAGGAATACTGAAAAATATCATGACGATGTGATGGAAATAATTTATTACTTTGCTCAACTCTCTAAAAATATCATGACAATGTGATGGAAATAATTTATTACTTTGCTCAACTCTCTAAGTACATGCATTACCGTTTTTGAAAGAAATTAATTATTAATAAAGGATGCGATGAAATTATCAAAAGCGAAAATCGATACATTTATAATTTTACAAAAGATGCTCTATTTTAAACAAATGCTGTATCACGGTTTCCACAAAAATTATTAAGCAGCACAACAACAATAAGAAAGTTTCTTGATTATCAAATCAGCATATTAGAATGATTTCTGAAGGATCAAGTGACTCTGAAGACTGTCTGCTGAAAATTCAGCTTGCCACCACAGGAATAAATTACTTATTTAAAAAAATATAATAAAATATAAAACAGTTGAATTGTAATAACATTTCACTATCACTTTTTACTGTATTTTTATTCAAATTATTGCAGTCTCAGTGAGCATGAGAGACTTAAATCTTATGAACTGTAGTAACTAAATTCTCAAACATATATTTTTCGTAGCCAACGTTTTTGACTTTTTTTCCTCCCCCCAGTAAAGCATATCTAAACATCATGGAGAATCAAATGTAGGCCTATATATTTTGTTGTTTATATGTCTATGTGGTGTTTTTAATATGCTTTAAGACATGTGCAAATTCATAGGTCGACACAATTGCAAAGTATTTTCTCTTTAAAACTGCAGTGATCTAAAGACAGTCTCAAAAACGCGGTTTGAAATCGCTGGTGTTTCTGACGTCACAAACTACCTTGTAACCAATCACTTACATATGCGGCTTTAGCATATCATTAACTATGATCGTTCTGAAGCAGTGAAGTCAATCAAGAGAAGACAGGTTATCCTGGTACATTTTTCTGTTGATATGAAAAATCGGGTAGATTTAGCAATATAGGGGGTGTATGATGAATATTTCGATGTTATGATCAACCTACCTTTCTCCTCTGACATTCTGAGTTCAAAGCATTTCTGATGATTGTTAAAGGCAGCTGTCTGACTCTGACATGGCGAATGAAAACATGGTGTGTGTACCAATAGCAACATTAGCTGTTTTATAACATAGTCAAGCAAAAGGCTAATCATATTAATTACAGTTATTTGTCCTACGTTGTAAAGAGCGATATCATTGTGCAGCGTTTACCTCAGTAAGTTGGCCGAGTGAATCTCTCAGCTGCCATGATCGTGTGGAGGCGGGGCTAGCTAGCATATTCATGGTTCCACGGAAGCAAGCTTGTGTGGGTTACATTCGCGCTATTTACAGGTAGGCTATGAAGAATTTTTTTCACAGGAAAAAACGTTTAAATATGTCATCTTGGTGATCAAAGATGAGTTTTAAGGAAACACATTATTGACTACAGTGGGACTTTAAGACTTCAGGGGAATTTATGTTCAAGTTTATTGTTCTTTATCCAAATTAGTAGGCTAGTGGGGAAAAAAACATAATAAAAAACATAATTCAACATTATGTTCTCTGAACATGTTTTTTTTTTTTTGCAGTGATTTAGCTTTGCACTTAGCAAAAAAGAAAAAAGAAAAAAAAGAAAGGCTACATTTCGTTTTTGAGTTCTCTCAACACTAATGCTCAGTTAGCAATACATGAAACTTTTATTCATTCTTTTGTTTATCATTCATGTTTTAAATGACAGATAACTTATAAAGATGTTTAATTTGAGTTGTTTTAAATAAAATTTAAGACACAGACCAGCATAACAGTAGCCTAACTGTCATAGTATTGCTGTAATGCATGTTGGAAACTCACAAACACAAAATACTTATTTTGTGCACATCTTAATGTTTGTCTAAATAAATGGCTTAATCAGCACGAGTCGAAGTACCTTAATGCATTATATAGAGTATCTAAGTATATAAGAGTATATTGTGTAATTTGACCATGCAATGAGCGATGTGTTTTGAGTCGAGTGCAGTGCGGATGGGCTGATGGATTTATTGGAGGGTCTTCACTCTCTGCGTTGCTGTTGTGGAGGTCCCATGATATGCCAGGAAATACCACTCCATGCTGCCACTGATACATATATGCAATTAGTACCAACAGTCACAAACTGAACCGTGTTGATCCATGGGTTATGGGAACGAGCATGTGTTTGTGTGTGTGTATGTGTATTTAGAGCAGCGACAGCTGATACTGGTCAGCTGTCTCATTAGTTTTATCATTAGGCTAACAGCTGAGTACAGAGGCTCTCTTTTCTCTTTCTCACTCCTTTCCCTCCTATTTGTCTTTCTACTCTGTGTTTCTCATGGGAAATACTTGGAGCAGTGCCCCATTTCCATCTACCTCCTACCATATTCAGATATGCCTTATATGAAATGTAAACAAAGGCCAAACCGTTCAACCCTTTCATCATGTTCTACGGTTTCAGACTCATCTCATATCCACCGTGCCCTTTCCATATACTCCACATACTGTGCCCTGTGAGTTTGTAATGGTGACTCTCACATCCAGCTGTTCTGGGGCTTGTCTAATTGTTGGCATGACAGTGTCAGTGATATGGTAAGGGGATGCCCTGGTCATATGTGCACATCGCTGGACTGTTGTGATAGACAGGCTGGATATGGTCTCACTCTTACTGCCTCTCACAAACACTCACTAGAGGCCTGTTGCCCAAAGCCGGTTTCAGTGGCTACCCATTGGGACACCTGACCATTACACCAACAGGGACTGTAATGTCATCGCATTCTAAATGCATAGAAATTAATATAGAGTTGCCCCCCCCCCCCCCCCCCATTATTGGTCCCCCCAATGTGTGTGTTGAGTTGCTTCCAAAGGACAGCGTTTCAAATTAGTCACTTAAGTTTCATTGTGGTTAGGATGCTGTCTAGATAGGAAGCTGCCTGTATAGGGAATTTACAGCAAGGCATCTTGGCGTGTTTGGACAGTAGGAGTTTTTGTGAAAGCTTCTTTCATTAAGAAGAGAGACTAGGGATGGGCAGAGGTGTAATGGAGGTCTGAAACCGCCCTCTGAACCTCCGCCGATAAACTCACAGGAAGTGTAAATATTTGTCCCTGCAAGAGTTTTGACAGGGCTGTCCTATTTACCAGCTTCAGTACCTCATTCAGCACTCTCTGTTTGTTCAGATCTGCATGTGTGCATGTGAGTGTTAGTAATACACATTTTAGTGCATCTGTACAAGTCTTTTTTTGGAGGAAGTCTTTCTGGAACAGTGTTATGTCAGATTAGACGATTGCTCTGCATGCGTGATCTGAACGACAGCTGCCCAGAACTTCTGCTGTCCTGCTATAGGTTTAATGTGCTCATATTGTGTTACGTAATGGACACCCTTCACTGGCAAAATCTCATTTTCTTTGCTCTTGTCTTTATTTCCTCACAATTCCTCAACTCATCTGTCCTTCATAAAGACCGTTATGCTTTTTTTCTCTGTAAAGAAAAACTATAAATGTTGTTAATAGTTGTATCTTTAGCACTATTTGCGACTTTTCGTTTTTCCTTTGTAAAGCACTTTGAGTTACTATTGTTTATTAAATGTATACAGTATATACATTACCACTGAAAAGTTTGGGCATTGTAAAATTGCAATTATTCCGTAATGTTTTTGAAAGAAATCTCTTATTCTCACCATGGCTGCATTTATGTAATAAAAAATACAGTAAACACTTATGAAATATTATTGCAATTAAAAAAAACTGCTTTCAATTTTAATATATTTTAAAATGTAATTTATTCATATGATGCAAAGAAAACTGAATTTTTCAGCATCATTACTCCAGTCTTCAGTCACATGATCCTTCAGAAATCATTCTAATTTGCTGATTTGCTATATTAGATAATTTTTTTCAGGATTCTTTGATGAATAGAAAGTTTAAAAGAACAGCATTTAATTGGAAATCTAAATCTTTTGTAACACATAACAAATATCTTTACTGTAACCTTTGAATTTAATGCATCCTTGCTTAATAAAAGTAGTTATTAACAAAAATCTTACTAACCTAAAACATTTTAATCATTGTGGATGTAATTTGCTTGCCCACTTGATTCAGAGTTTGATGTTAGCATGTTGCTAAGCTAACAACATGAAACTCTAAGGATAAACAATGCACAGCGAAATACTGGCTAAAACAGTCTTCAGGTCTATTATTTCTGCTAATTTCTTAATAATGCTTACCTTTTTTGAATAAAATATGATTACTTACTCCATGAAGGATATCTGCGATTTTGCCTTTGAATTTGCGTTTGAGAGGCGTTGCATCAGGTTTTGGAGCAGCGCTTGTGTGTTTAGCTAGTGTTCTTTTGTATAGCAGCACTCTATGTGTTTGGCTTGTGTTACTGCGTATGGAAATATTCTGGGTTGGCTGGTATAATGAGATCAGATCAGTAGGTCAGCCAGCACCACAGAGACCCACAAAACACATCAGTCACTTACACAAACCCAGAGCAGAGCACAGCGGCTAACAGGAAATGGTTTTAAGACAAAAAAACATGGGCCTGAAATGTTTCATAAGAGAGGGCACAGACACTGTTTTTTAAAGAACGTCATGATTTTGAACGATTGCTTTGTTTGTCTTCTATGGCCGTGTGTGTGTGTGTGTGTTTGTGAGTTGTCAGGCTCTGTTCACTCTGATTCTCTTTGATTTCTCCACGGTCTTCTGATCTTTTTACATCCTTTCTCTTCGCTGAGCAGGTTATTGTTTCAGGGCAAGAGCTGTAAAAGAGTTCAATGCTCATAATGTAACCCCCCTCACACACACCGAACCGAGGGCCTGAGGTGAGCGCTAGATGAAAGGGTGAGTCTATAGCAGGCACTCATCTCTCGAGGATTCTTTGTTGTGTTTGTCTTCTTCCACAGGGTCTTCATCACGTTTACCTGAAAACCCAACGTACAAAAAACTCACTTATACCTTGTTATTATGAAATTATCACCTCATTGTACGTCTAGTTACTTCCAGACAAGGTCACTGTAGTTTATTTCACTGATGATAGCTCCGATCCTTTAAAGTCTTATGCACGCATACACACAGTAATTGCACCCCCCTATTAGGCCTGTATTTTTAGTGCAGACTCTCCCAGAGGTCTTTTAGACTGAGGATGGTATGGGCTGAGTGGGCAGATGCAATAACACTCCTCTCACCTGTCTCCACCGCTGAGACTCATCACGATTTCACGCTGACAATCTAGCCATGTGACACGTACACGCTGCGTGCAGACACACAAGCAGTGCTTTTGAAATCACGATCCTCTGTATGGAAATTTTATGGTGCGTAGTGATCTTAGTATTGCAGTGTGGAAAGATTTGTTTGTACTTACATATTTATCAGGCCTAAATTTGCAACACACTCACAAGTGTTCAGATAGTGTTAAATGTCACGCATTACTGTTATCAGATTAGTAGGCTAGTGTAGTGGACAACTCTAAGTTGTCTTTTCAGTGGCCTACCTTGTGCCATTCTGTCATTACTTAACCAAAATCAAATGGATCAAAGTGAAATATATGGCAATATTTTGACTTCAATAGAGAAGACGTTTTCTCAGTATCGTGCAGCCCTAATTTTAAGCTATGAATAATGTAAGTCAAAGCATAGAATGGTTTAATCAAGTTTCCAAAAGAAAAAAAATAGCACACCTAAGGCTAAACTTTTAATTATCTACCAAACAAAGTTTGAATGTAGTCTATGTTAAGTGGTTTGGGCTGAATTCATTGTAGAGGTTTAAAAAAAAAAACCTTAACTTTAATGTTTTTCAGGAATATTAGAGTAATTAGTAGCTCATTAGCAGGACCACATGGCATCTGTGTGTACAAAACTCAACAGATTTAGGGTATGTTTACACGCCAACGATGTACTAAAAACAGAAAAGATTTTCCTTTGAGTTTTTTGTGTACTGACGACAACATTATCAAAACGATCCCCTTTTCCAGTAATCTGTAAAATGACTAAAAACGCTGTATTATGCATGCCGGGCCAGTAGTTGGCGATGTCACTATGTAAAGAAAGACCGTTTTCACAAATTTTTGTTTTGGTTGTTGACGATAATGGTATAGTTTTGAAAAACGTGCACTTTGAAACCCGTTTTCAAAAGTTTGCATTTTCTTAGACCCCCAAAATGCTGTTGTCATGTAAATAACCAACCAATGTTTTCAGTTCTTAGTTGAACTGTCGAAAAATGGTCCCTAACACACTGGAAAAACTGGAAAACACATCAATCATAAGTGTCTTAACATCTCACAGCCCTTTTTATATATTTTGGCTAATTTGATTATGTTTTCAGTTATCAGTAAGAGTACAGTACTCTCAGCTATTTTTGAAGTGACGTTACTTTACAAGGGCAAATACTAGAGTAAACAATAAACAAAAAGCTAACTAGAGGCTTTCAGTTCAGACCCAAAAACATGCATCCGAGAACCTGCCAAGCAAGTCTGGTTGCCTGGCAACAGCTTTTTTTCTCTCTTTTGTTATCCCTCTGATGATGCTCTACACACTTTCCACTGCAAACCTAGAGATAATGCTTAGCACAGGCTTTTAGATTCCAAGTGTGTTTGTGTAAAGTATGTGTGCATCACCACTCGTGTGTTTGTATTGTTCAGACCTGATTGGGTGGATGAGTTGTCATAGACATGCTGTGTTAGCAGGGTGGTTGTGGTCCAGGTTCAGTCAGTGTGGATAAAACTAAAAGCCGTTGCAGATCAGGCCTGAAATTATTCAAAGGTCATTTCAGAGCCGGTGCAGTGGAGGATGAGTTGTGCTGCTTTAAATAAGGCACAGCAGCACTACTTTTGTGTAACAAATCCATACTAGAACTGGAAACAATACATCTAGTGCATCTTTTTCATCAACACTTGACCCATTAATACTAACACTTACAATTCTATAAATGCGTTATAAAAAAACACCTTGCTATGTGTACTGTGCTAGACTGTTACTGGGTCTGGTCACAACACTTACATATTGTTTTGCTATTGTTCTCCTCATTTGTCAGTTGCTTTGGATAAAAGTGTCTGCTAAATGATTAAATGTAAATGTAAATTTCAGCATACTACGATTTGGGACACACTCATTCTAATTTCGAAAGACTATTTAGGATGGATAGTATGCGAATTGGGATGCAGCAAGTCACTTGCTTCATTTCTGAATGAATCAGCCTTTTGAATGAATGATTCAATGGCTCATTAAGACTGACTTGTTTAGTTTCATATTTAAACTATCATTTCATCTTCCAATATTCCAATATGTATTTATCTCATAACATTATTTATGCAATTGTAATTAGTATAAGTGCATTCATGCCACCTCTAAGCTGCAATTGAAAATATTGTGTAATTAACGTTACTGACAAAGTCATATTGCACACCCCTAATATTGATATATAGCCTATATCAACTAATATATCAAGATATATTGTTTCTTGTTTCTTCAGTTTTGTAAGAAATCTTGAAAATGGCTAGACTCAGCAGCTCGGGTTGAGTTAGGCAGGTCATTCCACCAGCCTGGAACAGTCAAGGTAAAGGTCCGTGAAAGTAATTTTGTGCCTCTTTGGAATGGCACCACAAGGTGCCATTCACTTGCAGAACACAAGCTTCTGGAGGGCACATATGTCTGAAGTAGTGAGTTTAGGTATAGGGGTGCAGAGCTAGTGGTTTTTAATGCCTTGAATTTGATGCGAGCGACAATTGGCAACCAGTGTGCTTTCTTCTGAGTGTTAAAGACCACTCTTGCTGCAGAATTCTGGATCAGTTGCAGAGGTTTGACAGGAAGGCCTGCCAAGAGAGCATAACAATAGTCCAGTCTGGATAGAACAAGAGCTTGGACAAGGAGTTGTGTAGCATGCTCCGATATAGGAAGGGCCTGATCTTCCCAATGTTGAATAAGGCAAACCTCCAGGACAGGGTAGTTCTAGCAATGTGGTCTATGAGGTTCAACTGATCATCAATCACAACTTCAAGGTTCATGGCTGTCCTAGATGGAGTTATGGTTGACGAACCTAACTGAAAGGAGAAGTTGTGATGAAGTATTGGCTAAGACCACAAGCAGTTCTTTCTTTGCAAGGTTGAGTTGAAAGTGGTGGTACTACTTCCAGAGGTTTCAGAGGTTACTTCCAGAGGTTACTTCCAGAGGTTACCTCCAAAAGTTACTTCCAGAGGTTCCAAATGTCTGTCAGGCTGAGATGCGAGAAGCTACCGTCAGATCTTCTGTATGGAATGAGAGGTAGAGTTGTGTGACAGACATGAAGATGGAGAAGAGAAGTGGTCCAAGCACTGAGATCTGAGGCACCCCAGTTGCTAGATGTTGTGACTCAGACACCTCACCCCTCCACAACACCCTGAAGGACCTACTTGAGAGGTAAGACTTGAACCATTGGAGTGCGGTTCCTGAGATGCCCTTCGTCATGAGGATTGACAGGAGGATCTGGTGGTTAAATGTGCCAAAAGCAGAGGTTCAAGCAAGATGACTACTGATGATTATTTGTAACTATTTTCTAACTGCATTCTAACAGGCTACACAATGCAGTAAAAGTGTGCACTCTCAAGGCCTGTTTTTGTTAAAAAAATTTAGCAAAGTGAGAGACATACTCGACAATGTTGTGTCGACAATGTGTTGCGAGCGGCACATTGTTAAAATAAAAATTATGGTTGACGATACAAATCGCACACTCAATATTTATGTATTTTGATCTCAATTAGAAAAACAATCACTTCAACAACCACTATAGCCAAGAACACTAAAGTCTACAGTTAAAAAGAATAAAAACAAGTTTTTCAAATTTTTCCAATAAATGAACATAAGGGAGATTCATTTATTATGTAACTAATATAATACTGCATAGTATATTTATTATACAGTATTTTTTAATAATATATATTAAAAAAAAGACATTTTACATTTACATTCATTCATTTAGTAGACGCCTTTATCCAAAGCGACTTACAAATGAGGAATACAACAAGCAATTTATCTTAAGGAGGCAATTACTCTAGTTTCTAACATTGTTCAGAGCTAGAACAGGGAGGGATATAATAAATAGTTAAAGCATAGATGATGATTTTACAACAAATATTGCAAATATTTTACAACAAATGCAAGCAATATTTATCAACATTTAGGCTATTTTTACGAAAACATTTTAAAATACATGAAATGTGTGAATATTTTTAAATGCTTAATTAAAAAAAAGTAACATAAAATAATTCACATCATTAGCAAAACCATCGTAAATATATTTTTAATATTCAGTATATCGTCTAGCCCTAGTCCACACATATATTCTCTTTTACTCGTCTTCAAATGATTTCAATTAGATATTGTTCTCAGAGAAATATCTGTTGAAAACATCCAGCAATGAGATTTCATATGAGCGAGATTAGGTTTGATATTGTAAATCTTTCTTATATTCTCTTCGTTATTACCTCCTCAGTGAGTGTGGGATGCATGTAAGGTATTTGAAACTGTGAGAAAGCCGTTTTGAAGCTCCGGAGAACAGCAGCTCTGTCCAGCATTGTGTGATATTGGCTGTGCTGCAGCCTCAGACGCTTACACACGCTCACACACACCTGCTTGGATCTAATTTGATAGTTTGGAGCGAGGGAATGGGCTTATACTATAGGATATGTTTTTTTTTCTGCATCCTTTTTGCTGTATCCTGCCCTTGTCTCCTCGGTTGGGTATGAACACTTGGCTTGAGCTGCAGAAACAGACAGGAAGGCTCAGTAGTGCAAATTACATGCATTCACAATGAGCATGTTGGGTGTCCAGATTTCTTTGTCTGCAGGTGGTGTGTGTGTTCCAGATGTGCCGATTGATCACGGTTGGGCCTGCTTGGCAGAAGGGAAATGGATAAAAAGAGAGAGGCTAGTGCATTGTGTGGTGCGGTGGATTTTTAAGGACAGCTGGCAACGACAGCGCAGAAAGAAGATGCCAGCGCAAAACTTTACTGTTTCCTCTCTCTCTCATTCTTTTTCCCTCTCTTCTCTCCCTCCCTCGTTCTGTTGTTCAGGAAGTACGGACTGAATGAAATCCATTGACTGCCACTGGTCTGGTCTCCACTGCCTCGGCAACAGTTGTCAGGGTGAGGGGCTCTAGGACACCCCTGCTGTGATCCAAAGTGTTTTAAACACAATCCAGAACAAATCATGTGTAAACGGAAAACGACTCCAAAATAAACCCAGACCAGAGCTGTGTGGTGTGGACGAATGGGTGTGCAATCAAACGGGCCAGCTGCACAAGTTTACTTTGTTTTTGAAGCTGATGGGCATCTAGGAAGTGCCTGATCAAACTTCAGGAATTGCTGAAGATTTCATGTGATCATACGATCTCAGTGACACTGAGAGGATTGTGACTGTATTGGATATACTTGATGAAGATGGTAGAATGTAACTTGATGTGACACATCAAGAGGATTCTGAAATATAGTATTTTTTATTTTTTGTCATGAAATTATATATTTTTTGCACTTGATCTCGACATAAAAGTTGAGTTGAGTTATATGCTTGGGTGTTCTGGGTGGTTGCTAGGTGGATACTTGCTGACCCAAGTCAAATGAGCCCAGCCAAGTGTCTATGACTGCAACTTTTTGATTCCAAGGACCCACAGATATGATGATCCCCATATATATATATATATATATATATATATATATATATATATATATATATATATATATATACACACACACATTTACATTTACTTAGCCTATGTGGTTTTAACAAGATGCATTTACACTTGTCCAGTTTCATCTGTAATGCGCTTCAGACCACTTCCTTAAGTGGTTTGTGTGACTGGATTTAAATCCGTCAATTAAATTATCCGTGGAAATATTGACTTTGTAGTGTTTTTTTCTGCCCACTCGGGTAATGTTAAATATGAAACTGAAAAATTAAAATTAAAAATCGATACAAATTTATTTGTTTAGCTCTTTTCGCAATAAATCTTGTTGCAGAGCAGTTTTACAGTTTAACTTTGACATCCATAAAATTTTATTAAAAAAAAAAAGTCTCTACATTTTTTCACGGGCTCCCTTGAACCCTTTTGCATTTTTCCCCCTGTGGTTTGAAAACTTATTCTCTACGATATTACTGATTATTTTCAACATCACTAATAATGCATGTCCTCTGTAGGCTTCTGCATGTGTGAAAGCAGTCAAATATCAGTCAAGTATTTATATGTTATGTGTGCAAGTTAACAGCACAGTGCCATTTTTTGAAGATGAATTCCATCTTCAGAGTTCATCCTGTTTGCACATCAGCATGTTTTCCTCTGATGCATGAGAAAATTTGCTCACACACATTTATTTTTCTATCGTGGTGGGGACTTTCCATTTGACCTCTATTATTTTTATACTGAGCTAATGTTATTTTTTATTCCATAACCCCAAACTAACCTTCACACAAACATTTTCAGATTTTCAAGAAATCTATCATTCACTATCCACGCACATAACTACATACACAGGCATCTTTTCTCCTTGATGCACACAGCTCTCTCTGTAAACTCACTCTTCTTTGCGAGTGTTTACTTCCACAGGACGGAGAGGAAGGTTTAGCATGTGGAAGCGTTCTGCTCAGCATAATGACTTCTAATTTCACAGTAAATAAGTCAACAGAGATTCCTTTGAATCACACATCATTTCACAGAGAGCATTCCTCTGAGTGGAGCTAAAGCTGGAACTGTCCTCTTATCTATTGAACTGCCACTGAACTGTAGAGTCAAAGTCTTTACCTCTAAACTGAACAGTGTGTTTCTGTATCTCACACACATGTAACACTGCCTTACTTTATTCTCAACTAATGAGACTTACCGGTCCTCTCTGAGTGCACATAAACACTCCTACACGTAGAATAACAGCAGGTCTAAACTTTATTCGACCTTTAACGTTTTCTCAGTTATAAAATGGACATCACGGTGTGCACAACTGTTGTCCTTGCATTTACTGAAAATTTTAAATTACTGCAGTATTCACACTAATAGTCAATACAAATTGTTAAGCTATTAAACCAATCCTAAATATGTGATTACAGATTTGTAAAATAACGACTTTTTTCTGTAGAAAGCTGCTCATCGTGTTTTTTTTTGTTTTTTTTGTACAAAACAGAAATAAATATATTGTGCTTTAACGCTATGAACATAATACCAACATTTTTATGATGTCATTCCTTCAGATATGATTTCAGAAAGCTCAAACCATTATTTTTAAATAGGGGAAATGCCAAATATTTTTTGAGAAAAAAACTGATGCAGTGTTACTCAGCCTCATGATATTTTAATTTCAATAAATGTAAAATGAGAAATATTAATTCTGTCTAGATTAATTCGATTTTTTATTATAGAACCAAAAACATTTAAAAATTAAAAAAAAAAAGCTTTCGCTTAACACTTCTTTTGCATTGCACATCAAACAAACAGAGTTAAATAATCTATTAAATAATGTCTGTTCAGTGTCCCGTTAATTGTGTAAGTGGCAAATCATAGGGACAAAAATGAGAAATAAATGGCACCGTTTCCTTAGAATGAGCCCGATGCAATTCAAATTACAGATATAAATAATAAATCTGTGGTAGTGCTTCTCACCTATCACACTCGTACATTTCCTCCCTTTCATCTCTGACCTCTGCAAGGGGCTCTGCGGCTCTGTGGATGTGATAGTTTATCACTTGCTCTCGTCTGGAAGTGAAATGGATCACAGACACACTGCTGCACACATTCCCCATTAGATAGTCGCAGGCCTAAACAGATAGATCATTCCTTCACGCTCGCATGCGTTTGGCTGCTGAATAAAGAACATAGTCGCTAGATCAGCATTATCTTGGAGAGCGTGTTAAATGTCAGTTTGGAATATAGCAATGAATTTTAGAAGCAGTGATGAAACACTTGAAATGGCTGATTGGAACCCCCTGCATATTGACGGTTATCCTACATTTTTTGTGCTTTGAGTTATGGATATGTCCAAACTGTGGGGACGTGATTCTGGATAATGCTTCTCACCGATCAACTCGAGAGATAGCAAAGGTTGAAGCTCCTTTTCTCTTAATTTCTCTTTCTCCCTTCTTCTTATAAGGCGTTACAGTGAAAATGTGCTCAGCTGGGGCAAACATGTCCTTATATTTCATTCCTCATTTTCTAGCATTTGGTATATGTTTTTTAATATTCTACTGTAGGCCTATCTAGGGTTTAGCGGCTCTGCAGACACTGACCTGTTGCAGACACTGACCTGTTGCTGTCTCATAAAGTTGTGGCCAAAAGTCATGTCCGACTTTGTAAAAATTTTGTATGCATGTTATGAAGTTGTGCCTGGAGTGTAAAACTAATGTATGCATTCCACGTTTCAGTTGTATCAGTTGTCAATGAACGCAATGAAACCATTTTTGCCAAGTGGTCATACCTGTCACAAACTTGCCGTGGAAGAAAGACGAATGATGCAGGATCCAAATAACATTAAAGTTTTCTGGTGAGTAACACATACAGTGTGACCACATACAATGGTGTTGACATTGAGGAGTCGGTGGAATGGTGGACCATGGTGGAGCTGAAGGTGTCAGGAGCCAGGGTGGAGACCTGAGTGACGGTTTAGGCAGAATCCAGGGTACGGACAATGGAGACGGAACCGTGGTGAAGGTAGGAACTGGCGTGGTAGAGGTTGACGGATCGGGGCGACTCCGAAGCTCTGGAAGCCTGGAACCCAGCCGCTGACTCACGGGACTGAGATGTTGACGGCTGACCGGGGCAATGATGCGGTGAGAGAGGGCAACGGGGAAGCCAGAGGAAGGGAGGAGTGACGTGCGATGATGACGTAGGGGTGCAGGGTGTAGGTGTCGCCGGAACCCCGGAAGTCCGTGTCAGCAACTGGGCGTCAACCACTGAAGGCCGACCTGGAGTCCCGATGGAACCCAGCGGAGTCACCGGGCAGACAGCCCGTGGCGGTGACAAGGGAGTGGTGAGGCAAGGTGCAGGTGATGGGTCGACGGGCTGAGGTGGAGATGTGGGCCCGGACCTTTATGCCACACTGGTGTTGGAGAGGCACGAGTCAAGCAGGTGAGCCACACGGAGCTAGCGGCGGTGGCAGAGCCGAGGAGCTTGATGACATCAGTGGTGCCAACAGATCCAAGGGACTGGCTGAAACCAGCGATGGAGATGGGCTCAGGATGTTGGGGTAGGAAGAGGGCAGAAGAAGGTCTCTGGACGGAACCAGTGAAGAGACCAAGGGTGGGGACTTGGGTGGGAATAGGATCCACCAACCAGAGGTCTATTTGTTCAATGTCCGCTCCTGGCTCTGCGATGGACTGATCCGCCAGCCAAAGCTCCGGCGCTTCGATCTTCTCCGTGGATGCCCCGGGCTCTTGAGTGGCGAGAGAGAGTTCACCATTCTGGAGCATCATGGCTAGATACCCCAGCCACGTCAGTTCTCCGAGCAAAGAAGGAGGTGTAGTGCGGGTGAGTCCATCTTCTTATAATTAAATACTCGTTTAGAGGGTCAGTTATTCTGTCACAAACTTGCTGTGGAAGGAAGGCGAATGATGCAGGATCCAAATAACATTCAAGTTTACTGGTGAGTAACACATACAGTGTGACCACATACAATAACTGACAAAGGATGAACAAAACGGGGAGCTAAACAGGCACAGGTGGAGGAAGGTAAACTAATCAGGGACTAACGAGAACAGGTGCAGACAATACATTACATCAAGGTGACAATACCAAGCTTGCACTCATTATTCCCAGCTTATAATTAAAAAAAAAGAAAAATCACTATGTGGCAAGTATTAGCTATATTAGATATTATATTGTGGGTTTTAGTGAAAATGGCCAGATGGAAGGAGCTGTCATCTGCAACCAAGGAAGGTATTGTTAAAATGGCTAAATCTGGTCAATCAGTTTTGGATATTGCTCATGTGCTGGATATGCTGGCCAAAGAAAACTAGTAAGCCGTTTTGACAGGAGGATGAAAATCATCTGAATGTGGGTCCACCTCAGAACGGCTTCTAAAGACCTGGATGAGACCTCCAACCTCCAATTTCATCTCGAACTGTAATCTAACAGCTATAAGAGGCTGGATTGACAGGTTGTGTACCAGTAAAGAAACCATATATTAGTTCTATCTACTGCAATTATTATATATATAATTATAATATTATATATAATATAATTTTGCAGAAATGTCCTTGTTTGCACCACAGAATAAAACATTTTAAAAGATAATCACGTCTTGATTTCTAAGCATTGCGTGTTATAAAGTCAGAATTGTGTGATATAAAGTCGGAATTGGATTTTATAAAGTCAGAATTGCATGATATAAACTCACAATTGTGTGTTATAAAGTCAGAATTGCATGATATAAACTCACAATTGTGTGTTATAAAGTCAGAATTGTGAGATATAAACTTGCAATTTACATTTTTCTCTTTATATCTTTATATCTCACAATTCTGACTTTATAACGCAACTGCGAGTTTATATCTTGCAATTCTTACTTTATAACACGCAATTGTGAGTTTATATCTCGCAATTCTGACATCTTTTCTCAAACTGCGACTTTATATCACACAATTCTGACTTTATAACTCACAATTGCGACTTTATACCATGCAGTTCTGAGATAATTGCGAGAAAAAAAGTCCGAATTGTGAGATAAAAGCATTTAATACAAAATCCAGCATATTGAGTGATTTAGTGGTTTCTAGTAACAGCCATGATAGAGAATCTATTTATTTATTTATATTATTATTAATAATTTATATTTGAACCTTTGGCAGAGATTGCACGCAGTGTTTTTATGTGGTTAGAAAGAAATATGCCCACAAAATGCCCCAGAAAAATCAGTTACAGAAGGCACATATTTTCCCTTAATGAAAAAGTACATTTCTGACACAGTTGGAGACTGACATTAAAATCATGGTGAAATAATAGCTTTAGAGCGTTTTTAGACTAGCATGTGACAGGACTCTCTGCTACTGCACATAACTCAAATACCCACCAAAAGGCAAACTGCACTGTCCCACAATACGCAACAGATGAAGAGCAAGAAATGTGTGTGTGTTTGAGGACACCTGTCCCCAAAGCTCACTCCTCTCTACGGCTGTCTCTCACACATCCTCACTAATCGCTGATTTGGCAGCGTTACTCTGACAACATTCCAAGGTCCAGTTTCAGGAGAAGAGCTCTCACACACCAGCTTACACACAATTACACACGAACGTACACTCACACGTCATTACGGGGGCTTTATGTCCCTTTTTCTGAACATGGTCTCTGTTTTGAACTTTTATCGTTGTGTTACAGCTGTGAACTCACTTGCGAAATGATGTTTATACGTAATACTTACTTAATATTTTAAGAAAAGTTCTCATATCTTACAGGGGGATCTGACAAATGAAAGCCAAGATACTGATAATGCAATAGTCCATAATTGATCTCTTGGACTCAAGCAACTGATTTTATTTAATATCATGTTTCACAACATGGGAATATTGTAATCCACTTAATTTGTAAAGAACTTTTCAAAGTTCAAACTGTTTGCAAGTGCGCAAGAAAGGAAAATAAGGTTTTAACCTTAAAAAGAGCATTTTGATATAGGCTACTAATTACAAGATGCTGGGTTAAAAACTATTTAAATACAACTTCATGACTCCAGAAAATCATTTTGACATTCATCAGGATGTGTGTTCTTACTGCATTTAAAGTGGAAATCTATAGAGAAAATGTACAGCACCACAAATATGGAACTATATACAGTTCTTGTCCTTTTTATTGTATTGAAGCATTTAAACATTGTTTTAAGCATGAGAATGGTGCGTTTAAGTGCAAAGATTTAGGCTAATCCAGTCATTCAACTCATGTTATAATCATGTAAATAAACTGCATAAGGCATTTTTAAAGAAACCAAACTTCACTCATAGAAGTACATCCACTTAAAAAGTAATCCCACCTATCAAGATGAAATAAGAAACTTTTTTTTGACTAAATAATTTGTGTAAGTGATTAAAGAGAAAAAAACGTTTTCACATCTCTGCTTTTAAACCCTTAGATTTCCATCGTAAGTGGATTACTGTACATGGGTTTTTAAAAGACTGAGGGACGAGTCAGAATAATTTTCAGGAGTAATCAGCCGCATGCCACAGATGCTGGCGTTACAGCTTGAGCTGTATTTAAGCCAGAACATTCTTCTGACGACAAGCATAAAGAGGTACATTTGAGCAGCTCTTTTGAGTGTGTCCGCAGTGCATGCTTTCCTGAAACATTCTGCCGTTGTGTTGCAGAGCCAAAAGCTTTCACACAGAATGCGTCTCTCTGTGGAAACATCTGGAATTTGAAGGAATTAAGGGTGCCAAATATGCTGCCACAAAACCTCCATAGCCAGAGAGCAGAAATAAGAATTATAATTATGAATCTGACTTTTACTCCTGTATTCATTACCTCATACCGTCAAACAGAAACATCATGGAGCTTATCATGCAGTCAATGTTCACTTGGTGCTGTAGGAGAGATAAAACTTGATCAATGGAACTACTATTTTAATTAGTTATTTAAGCAATAGTTCACCTAAAATGAAAGTCATAATCATTCTGTCATCATTTACTCACCCTCATGTTGTTCCAAAAGAAGGTATTTGAGAAATGTCTCTGTGAGTTTTTGGTCCAATGAAAATGAATGGTCTTTAATATTATTGATTGGAAAGTTATACAGGTTTGGAATATAATGAGGCCGAGTTGCAAAATGCTGAATTTTAATTTTCAGGTATTATAGGCTACCTTGGGTCTAATCAGTGAATTGTTGTTCACTTTTTACATCATTTAATTTAATTTATTGGCAGTCGCATTTACATCCACTCAGAAATCCGAAGTAAATGGGCATGATGCTTCTGCCATCTCTCTCATCAGCCAAAGGTAATGAGCTTGTGGAACAGTCCTCATGGGTGTCTTACTCATCTTTTACCTTTCAGAAAACAAGGTTCACATTCTACTGTGCTGGCGTTAAGACTCGTTCAAATTTCCTGAAGCTCTGTGTAAACTTCTGTCAGTAACTTCTCACCTCAGCCAGCTTCAGTCTGACCTTGTCAGAGGAGTCTCCAAACCGACGCGACGCTTGAGACGTCTCTCCTCTCTCAACCTCTCCTTCTCACTTTCTTGTCATTTTTACCTTCCGTCTTGCTGCTCTCCCCATTCTCCCGTTTTCGCTCTGTGCGTCATAAGCGTTGGTGTCTGCAGTGGCTTTTTAATAGGGGCTGAAAAATGTTGCCGCTCCGCCGTCCAACGCCACAGACTAACGGTAAACATCTTGTCTGGTCAGAGCGCAGTGCCAGTCGGGCACACACATGCACATGAAAACATGTTTTTACTTTATTAAATTTAGCAAAAAATAGTCAGTGACTCTGCCCTTTCTGTAACCACATCGAAGGTATTAATTATGCTCAGGCCTCCCAAACTCTGCCTGTTATTGCAAACTTCAGACCACCAATGAGTGTGTGTGTGCTTTAGTGTGCACTACACACAGGCAACCAGCAACAATTACAGAAAGGTCTGGCACTACATGAGTCCAGCAAACACATATATATATATATCTACAAATCAAATGAATTAAGTGCAGGCGGGAGGAGATTTCCTGCATCCTTTCTTTTTAGGTCTTTTTTGGATTTTTTTTCTTTGGTCAGAAAAAAAAAATGCTATGTTGACTGAGGATACAGACCAGCATTGGGTACAGAGAGCAATAATCATCCTTACACAACTCACAAGTCATAGTTACAGGGATGCTATGGCTTTTAAGGTCATTTTTTATTTTTTAAAATTTATTAGAGGCATTATTTAAACTCATCATATTCTCTATAGTTCAAATATAATTTTAGTCAATAGTCAATTCAGTTTATAACCATTTTCCAACCCCATTCTGACCATGTTTATTAAATGGCTCGTTTGTTGCTGCTTTACCTTTAAGCATTTTCCCGTGCCACTGGTTTGCATTTAATGCATTTGGTGATATTTTACCGGTCATGAAACTGTATTTGCATTATTACATTTAAAGATGGCTTGAAACGGAAGTCTTTTATTTCTTTTTGTGACATATATCTGAAATGGCTTCTCAAAAAAGAAAAAATGTAGGATCTTGATTTAATGGATGGTTGGATCATTGTGGTTTGCTATTGCTGTGATCTTGTGATTGACAGGTTCTCCTGCCCGCATGCCACTAAGCTGGTCATCAGAGGAGAAAAGATGTGCACGATGAATTACTTTTAATAAACACTGCAATATTCCATTAAAAGCTTTGATGTTTTGATGAATTGATGGTTTCGTGGTGAATTCATTGTGAAACAGGCAGTTACTACTACAGGCTGAACGATTTGGGGGGGAAAAAAATCTAATTGCGATTTGATTGCAATTGCTAGTGAGTCCAATATATTCTGCATCACTCCATCTTATTGCAAAGCCTCTGTGATGTCCGAAACCCAAGGATTTCATAACAAACAGGTTATTGCAGCTAAAGATAATTATTGCAGCTTTAGCTAAAGATAGTCTTTTGAAAGTTTCGAGCTCTGAAAGTTACAGTATATTCTCATGATATGACCCCTTTAATTCAGAAAACTACATATTATGGTCTGCTTATTACAAGGACCCTAAGGTGGACTCGTATACCCTGCAAGGCATGCATGTGAGTCATCTCTCATCTGGTATTTATTGTATGTTTATACCGTGTATACCACAAATAAAGCACTGAGGTCATAGTGAGAGCTGCAGTGTGGAGTACCAGGTGCCCACAGTTATCTTGTGGCCTATCATCAGCTCTAACAAACACAAAGTTTTTGCATTAGTAGAATTCTGAAGCCCTTAGACGTCCACCATCCTGGGTTTTGAACACCATCATTGTGGAGATTTTTCCAAATCAGATGCTCATAAGGGCCGTGACACATCAAGCCACGTCTGTGGGGCTAGTTTTTGCAGTGTGTTCCACACATTGGCTCTAGTTAGGCTCACATTAGTCTCGCGTATAGCCAGACCTTCAGAGTGATGGCAGAAGGTCTGGACTCCATAGCAGTTTTCATGCCAAGGACTGCCCAGAGGCCGCCTGACTGACATGTAAAGCAACCAATCACAGTTTGTTTGGTTCTGCTTTATGTTTAGGGGGCGTGAAAATGTAACGTAGATGTCCCTACAATAACAGACCGGTGTGTAAAACTCTTTGACTGATCCAACTTTATATACTTTTTTGAAAATCCAGTGTTTAGTTGATCCTGAAAAGTTTACTTTTTGTGCTTGATTGATTGACTGGAGGCATAACGGTTGTGCATTTTGAGAGTTTTTACTGGCCATGAAATTTGCATTATTTCTTTTAAAAACAGGCAGTTATTACTACTACCCATGTCTGAACGATTTGGTTATTTCGGTCTCAATATAGAGCTGGTAAGTCCCGCCCATCCATAAAACCCCAAGTGGACCTCTAGGTTGAAAAATCGTCAATGCAAGTGAATGGGAGAAAATAATTATTTTCTGGTCCCGTTTGAATTGTGCCATGAATGTGAACATTTGTCTGTGAATTTTTTATATAATTTTTCATGTTACGAGTTTGACACTATATTGCATGATTCTTTGGCTAGCAGTTGTGGAAAAGACATAACGAGAAAGACTACATGTCGCCTATGTGACCTCACCCCATAACACATTTTCCCTCCACTTGTCAAATCACGGTGCTAATGCTGCAATAATCTATGGAGACAGATCGAGATGCCTGTGTGTTTTGTACCCAAATGTCACCATTCAAACCAAATGGGCTGTTCTTTCTTCAGATTCGCGTCAAAAGCAGCGAAGAGTTGAAGTCCACAACGTGCTCTCACACAAAGTCTAACCGTATCAAACTTCTACCAGCTAAATTGTAGCATTCTTTACACGAAAAATTATATAAAAAATTCACAGACAACATATGTTCACATTCATGGCACAATTCAAACGGGACCAGAAAATAATTATTTTCTCCCATTCACTTGCATTGACGATTTTTCAACCTAGAGGTCCACTTGGGGTTTTATGGATGGGCGGGACTTACCAGCTTTACTTTTTGGTTCCATTGTGGGTGCATTTCTGTATATGCATTTTTAGAGTCTAATTGATTTTCTATGATCATTAAGAGCATGCCACTGATGCTGTCAGCAGCAATGCACGGCTCATTCCTGCAGCGCTCTTTAGGATGACTTCAGCATCGCTAGTGCCACTGCGTGACCAAACATATTACGCATCTGTACATAAACAGATGTCCTCATTGAAGTTGCCTTCAGCAAAACTAATTGTGCAGAAATATAACCAAAAGTTTGCAAAGCGCTTTGTAACATATGGCTTTGGAAAGATTACAAATCTGACAAATCCCATAGAGCGTCTGGTTTTGAAGAGTCTGACTGGTAGGTGACTGATTTTCAGTGAACCTTAAGCAATTACATTAAAAGTACTGCACTGTGGGACAACTTGGTAATATGGTGAGAGCAGTGAAAGATGACATGTGGGGAGGGAAAATGAGAGAAATCGAGGCTTGTGGGAGTCAGAGAACCCTGCAAGAATAAAAAAAAAAAAAAAGAGGTGTAAAGGAATGAGGGATGCAAAGCCTCCCTCTGAGCAAACACATCTCTGAATCAGACACACCAATTTAGACCTGGCTCTCTCAAACACATTTGTGAAAGGAGCTCTTCAGCTGTAAAGTCCACGCACACGAGTACACACACACACACACACACACACACACACACACACACACACACACACTAAACGGACTGAATGAGTCTCTTCAGAGCTCTGGGGAAGCAGGATGTTCCCCTTCAGGACATATTTGAGTCTTTCAGCTCTGGAGAGCCGGCAGGACTCCAGCAAACAAACATTCACAGTCACAAATGCAATTTGTGTGACAGTTTGTCCTAGTCTAAAACTTTTTGTTTTATTCAGAACTCTATTCCATTAGCAACTTGTGCTCGTTTGACAGCGTTTGTCGTTGCTTCAGTAAGGCTAGTAATGCTGTCAATAGAGTTGCTAATGCCACCACTGAGCTATACTAACTTGCATTAGTTTAAAGAGAGAGAGATAGCACGTTAAAATAGTTAATTGGTGTCATCTTACGATTCAAATTGACCATTGGCTATAATAAACTGTCCTTGGAGGAGTTCAGTACTAATTTGTATCATATTGTTAATGTATATGTATAGGCAAGGGAGCAAGGATACCAAATTGTTGTAGTCTTGTGGCTATATGTTGTGAAAGACTAAGCTAGCCCATATTTCATGTCCATGTTATTTATTATACCTAGCCATATGGTAAATGGTATTATGTAAATGCAGCTCATAATTATCGCAAAATGAATTCAGACAGGGTGATAAAAGTAAATGGCTGCACATTATCAATGATGCCCAATTTTTTTTTGGCAAAACCAAACTTAAAGTTTTCAGTTTACCTGAAAACCAAAACAGTTTCAGTAACTCAGTTTGGGTAATTGTGCAACTGAACTCTTAATGCTGTTCAGGGTGTCGTAGTAAAGTTCTTTGCCAACAAGCTACCTCTTGATATTTCAGCCAGAAAATTGTATACATTGTTACTGTAGCACAACTTTTGGTTACTGTGAAGTGCGCCCACACCGTTGACTTGTTGTGTGCATGAAACAGACACTGAAACGGTCAAAATGAGAAGCGCCAATTAAACATCACTGTTTCTGTTGATTTCATCCCTCCAAAAGCATTTAGGCCAAAAATTCTTCTTTTTTTATTTATTTTTTTATATTTGTACGTTTTATATATTTTTAGTTGCCTGAATGCATTCCTCATGAGTTATGACTGAGGATTATGTCATAATATGCTTATCAAATTCCCTCCCGCTATTGCTGCCTAAATAAAACATGAAATCGTGAACGTGGCAAGTATAGATTTAAAAAGTAAGTGACAAGCGAACACTCGTTTTGTTGTGTTTATTGAAAAGGTTTTGATTGACAGCATAATTCCGTCAGGCACAGACTGATAGAGTGTAAAGAGGTTTAACAGCTCGTAAGGGGCACAACTGAAACAGAACGGAATGTTCCACATAATACAGAGATATGGAAAAATAACAAAACACTGTTAGTCAACTATTCCACTCTTTTGTTAAACAGAGAGGGATGCAGATGCTGAATGACTTTAATTCTGCAAACATGTTACCTCACCGCGTGAAGAAAGAAATCTACCTGGAATGCAATGCAACTCTTCTGTAAGAAAATACTGTAAAGAAGTTTTCATCCCTATTGAAACAAAACGAAACAAAAACACACCTATATAAAATCTACTCGACGTACAACAATCATCTGCAAATTTAAATCTATAACTTAATTTAATATCTTAATTCTAATAAGAGCTGAATGGCACTATCAAATAGAGCTTAAGAGGAAAAGAACAAATGCGTAAAATGAAAGAGTGTTGACATCAGACCAGTATTGCTCGTCATCCAGCCGCTTTAAAAGTGCTGGGGAAACACGTTGTCCTTTGACACTGTCTGGATGTTCATTGTAAACATTGTAAAGAAAACTTTCTTCAACCCCTAAATGCATCTCGGCTCTACCTCCATCCCAAAACACAAAAGCATGAAGGAATGCTGGCCTTTTGAACAAGATAAGGTCATGAAAGGAAACGGATCAAATAAAACATAAATACGAGGAAATAAATAATGTCGATCTGTGTCAAGGAGGGAAAAGGACCAGCAACATTGTTTGATATGTTTGAAACAATGCAAGAGGGCTGTCAGTAGTAGAGCGGAGGATGTGGAGGTGAGCCAGAGGTTACAGGTTGTACAAAAAAGGAAGCTGAGAGCGATCGCTTGCCCTGCCATCCCACACCAAACATTAAACGAAGAACTCCACACGTAATGGACGAACGCTCGAAAACACTGTATCCAACAGAACATGATGTCCCACAGCTGGAAGAAGAAATTACAGAACAACGTCATCCATATCTTTGAGAACCCAATCTGAGAATCAAGGTAACAAAGTGCCGTACAAATATTTACTTTATCGCTTTAAGAAACACCCTGCTTATATCTTTTACTGACGTGGCTGTACATTCAAACCGTACGTCGCAATATTCAGCCACTCAACTCCCTCCCAGGCACTTAACAAGTACAAAAATGCTATGTTTTGCAGGAGGAGGGAGCTGTACAGTCATCTCGTATCAAATCTACAGTTTTCGTAGTTTAGCAGCAAGCGAATCATCCTCTTTTTCTCCCCATTATATATTATTGCCGGCTTTCTGCTTGAATGCAATTGTCTGAGGACACCCTGAGACACGACCAAGCTATCCCATAATGCTTCGCTTAGATTCGCAGGGCCAGAGACACTCATCTGACAACCATGCACGCTGGAGTTGAATAGCGATAACGGTTCTGTACTCATTAACATAAAACTCAGAGCAGAGAGAAAGATTTTGGCACTTTGCAAACACACCGACCCGGAGGATTACCTCAAAAATGTTATTATACATATTCATTAGCAAAAGAGCAAATAAGAGCAACAAACTCATAGTATGGTTTCACCATATTTCTATATGCCATGTTAGGTTTTACCCACATAGCACTCCTTCATATTAAAGAGCTAGATGAAAGGATCACAGCGCCCATCTTCAGGGAAAACCAACACTGTTTTGTTTTTTTAAACAGATCTGCTTATGTCACATGCATGGAAGCCCAAATATGAAGTTTTTTTTGATACTATACAAAAATGATGAAAAGTGCTTTAAGTGTGAGTCTGACAGGAGTTAAAAATCAGTGTGGTTTCCTCGTGAAGAGCAGGAGCGCTTGTGGTCCTTTTATCGCGAAATTCAATACTGAGATACGGGCAAAGCAACTTCTGGTATACTTATTTCTTGCTTTAGAATTCATAATTTCATCCTCTTACTCTGCTGATATCACCAATTAGTTTCTCATACATTCTTGTCAATGTAAACTAAGAAATGGAAGGAAAACAAAAAGAAGCAAAAATAAATCTTGCACTTCTGTGGTAAATAACTTACAAAATTTAAAAGAAAAACCCTTTGTTTACAGTACCAAAACCCGACTATATTTTTAGACCCCCTTAAAAACCTTATGTCTATAAATAGCTTTACAAATATACATGTTAATTCAAATAAAACTTTTGTTTTGCTTTTTTTTTAGATTAAATGTTTACATGATCTCAACAGTGTATGCTCACTTGCTCTTTTAAAATGTCATTTCTTGTCTTTTTTTTTTCTTTTTTTAAGTACACTGCTACTGACTGCAATATGATACATATTTATATCTATATATTTACAATAAAAACTTTAAGATACATACAAAGCACACAGTTATATATCATCTAATTAATTCTCACATCTAGGAGACCTTTCTCTCTTTTCTCATTAAAAAAGGATGAAAAACGTTCTTTGTGAGGAGTGGAGAGGAGAGACTGGCCATGGGTTTGATTCTCACTCCAGTCAGATATTGCTGTAAAAAACCCTTCCCGTCCACGCGTGACAGGACGACTCTGTCTGCCGCTTCAGAACTGTGCTGTTACACAGTGTTGATCCGTTCTTTTTGTTTCCTGTCCAGCAATTTGTCAGTCTGTTTGTTTTTTGGTAGGCACGGAATGGTTTGACCCTTCTGACTGCGTCGCGCAAAGGAAAAACGAAACTGGCCGAATACAAAAATAGGAATTCTCTTTTCGAAGACAAAAAGCTGAATAATGATTTGGAAGAAAAGGAGGAGCTGAAGGACAGGGGCGTGATCTGTCCTTCAGACCTGTGACCAGTTGGAAGTCTGAAGCTTCTCGTTGAGCATTTCATGAGATCCACACTGTGCCAGGAACCCCCGTCTGCACTGCCGCTACATGCTGGTCCAGTGCAGCAAACCGAAAGATCCCCACAAACCACCGTTCCTTATGTTCTTATGACCCCATTGCTGTGGTGGTGATGCTTAGGGAGGCAGGGCTCGTCAGGTAAGGAGTCGTGAGCAAACACGGAGTCGTCGCCGGAAGAACAGGTGCTGTTGGAGTCCGGACAGGTAGGCGAGTACTGCTCGAACGGTACCGACAGGTCCAGATACTCCTAAACCATCGAATGCACACAAACACACACACACGTCAGAATTGGCTTTAACAGTTAGGTGTTAAGAGTTAAGGTGTTTGGTTTGATGCACGAGAGCTCTTACGTCAGTGGAGGTCATGGAAAGAACCCTGTCGTGATCCTCCACCAGCTGTCTGAACGTGGGTCTTTGTGAAGGAACGGCGTGCCAACACTCCCGCATAATCATGTACCTGCACAAAACAATATATGCATTTACTGAGCAGTGCCAGAAATTAACTTGATTGATGGACAATTGGTGCATCCACACCTTGTCAGAATTACAGAGCACTTGCGATCTCGTAGGAATAGTAATTATAATTCATAATTTTCTGAGAGCTCAGACTTGCACCACCTGACTGCAGCAACGTCATAGGCAAGGCAAGGCAAGGCAGTAAAATGAAGTTAAGCATTTATCTTGTAATATTTCTGTTTAATAATTCCTTTAATTGTCTGTTAATGTCATAATAATTAAATAATAATCTAAAAGTAGTTTAACATAGCTAGAGTTAACTAAGATCCTGCAAAAAAGGCATTTGCATAACAACTGTTGTTATTACTGTTTGTTGTATTGTGGTTTTGTCTATTGATTAATTTAAACCGATTAATGTTGGCATCAACAGTGTTGGCACTGAAATATATAATTTCGAGTTTTGAGTAGAACTTCTGGGTTGTCATCTAGTAATGACGGTATTTACGACATGGCCTGCAAATATTCACCCGCTTGGAATTGGTCTATATAAGTCACATACTTCAATTGAATCGAATCTGAACCATTACAGCTGTTACTTATAGCAAAACAATATAAAATTCAAGAGTATCAGTAAATAATACACAAGATATAACAATGAAATTATGAGATTTACACCAAGAACGATAACTATAAAGAGAACTAAAACGATAACTATATAGGTGTCCACACCAATGCACTATAACGTAGGACGAGCTTTTTAAAGCAGGATGGATTTTGATTGGCTGTCAATGTTTTTATCGTTAAAAAAAATTCCAACAGTATCATTCCTCTGTGCCATTTTCATTATAGTTGTGGTGTGGACTCTGCTATTCTTTCGCATTTAGAATGACTTTAAAACTATATCTTTATTGTTATCGTCCTTGTTGTAAATGGGCCTTTAGATTGTACAGCTCTATGCGTTCTACCATACATGGTTGTCATATGCCATTATAGACTCAGCAACATTATTTTAAGAGATGAATAAGAAGGTTTTAAGAGTTTTTCTAGATTAAAATGAAAAGAAATCATAATCGTACAGTTCATGAGTGCAGTTGGCAGGTTTGTCCATTCGATGTCCCTCCTTCAGCAGTTTAAAGAGCTCCTCCACTGGGATACCTGGGTACGGTGAGCCGCCCAGTGTGAAAATCTCCCATAATAAAACCCCATAAGACCACCTGAGATGCAAGAGAGGTCACAGTTCAGAGCAAATATGGGACAAAAATCACACATTTACATTAAAGTTCAAAATATAAACCAATTCAGTGAGAGAAAAAATGTCGAAACACTTGTTAGGCCACTATTATGCTGGTTGTGCTTGAAATAGTGGCGTAACAATACTCTCACTATCTCTTTCTGTCTGTCTCTCTCTGGGGTGTAGATACTTGGCAGATGTGAGAGAGGAGTTTTGCTGGTTCTCACTGAGGCTTATAATGTATGTCTCTGATATGAGACGCGAGTCTATTAAACTAGAGCGAGTGTGTGTGCACGCGCATATGTGTATGTGGGTGTGTGTTATCACAAGCTGCTCTGTTAACTCAGGGCTCTTTTGTTTTGGCCCATTCCTCCCACGCCACCACTGAGCAGTGCTAATCAAATTAGCCACGCTAAGAGACAACAGGAGCTATGAGCCAGCTAATGCTACTCGGCCAAATACATACACACATACAACACACAGTCAGTTAGAAGCCTTATGGGGGCTGAATAATTGGCTCGTCATTATATCACTATCCGTTCATTAGCTTTATGTCACAGTCAAATCTCATTTACGCCCATCAGCGTGGTGCTCTCTCTTACACACACACACACACACACACACACACACACACACACACACACACACACACACACACACGCAGTGAATGAAAGGCTCACTGCTCATATATCATAGCATAAGTAGAGCCTATAGGCAGAGGGAGATGATATTATTTTACTATTGCTGTCTCAGGCCAGCTGTGATTAAAGTGTATTTAGACATATTGGGAAAGTGCAGTTCTATGTACCAGTCTGAGTGTGATGAATGTGTGTATGGTCTACTGAGAGACAGTGTGCAATATACTAACATACTAATCAAAACCTGCTGCGCAAGTACACACTCTAGTCTGCTAACATACACTCATGCAAAACCACTCAAAAGTTTTGGGTCAGTATGATTTTTATCTTAAAAAAAAATTAAAAAAAAAGAAATTAATACTTTTATTCAGTAAAATGCCTTAAATTGATCAAAATTGTTAGTTTATTTGAAATAGAAATTTTTTGCAACATTATTAATGTCTTTATATTCATCTAAGAATCCTTGCCATTCAATGTACGTTTACACGACAACAATGTACTAAAAACGTAAAACTTTTTTGTGTACAGATGACATAATCCCTGTTCATACAGATCTGTAAGAACGATTAAAAATGTTGAATTATGAATGCTAGGCCAGTAGTTGGCGATGTAACTTTGTAAAGAAACACTACATGCCTTTAGAATGAACACATAATACGCGTGCACACGTTTTTGTAGTTTACACAGTGATGATAACGGTATCGTTTTCAAAAACTTGCACTTTGAAACCCATTTTCAAAAGTCAGCATTTTTAAGGCCCCCCAAAACGCTGTTGTCGTGTAAATGAACGCCCAAAATGCATAAATTGTTGTGTAAATGGACCCTCAGTCAGTAAGTTATTAATTCAATAACTGCTCTGATGAATTGAGTGATTAAATGGATCATTACAATCATTAGCTGCTTCAAACTGATTACTTGCGAGTTAGTGAATCATTTTGATGGATTCATTAAAATAACTCCTTTTGAATTGGACTATGTAATAACATGTACTGTAATAACATGTTAAAAAAAAATTCATGTCTCCAGTTCCGGTGAATTCCGGTGCAAGAAACACTGGTACACTCTATCGGATGGCTTTGATGCTGTTGTTGCAGGGTTATGGTGTTCACTTGCATTCCTTTACCGCTTGATGAACTTTATGAACAGATGGCATGAAGTGATGGAGAGGAAAAAAAGAAGAGGCATGCATGGCAATGTAAACTCACACATCACTCTGGTGTGTGTAGACACGGTCGAACAGTGCTTCTGGTGCCATCCATTTGACGGGGAGACGACCCTGAAAGGACACAGATCAGTCAGAACAACAGCGGTGCTGACCCAGCAAGACATACAGACGCCCATCGAACATCAACAGGCCTGCGGCTTAATCTCCTACTGTCCTATCTAATAAATACACTTCAGCAGTTCACATCAACATCTTCCCTCTCCCCAATGTGCTCTAATCTCCAACTGTCCCATCGAATATCCAAGACTTCACCAAACCCACCCCACATCTAAAACCCGCTATCCCCAAACCCACCCCACATCTAAAACCCGCTATCCCAACACCTAACAGTTCCATCCAACACCATCTATTCCTACCAGTTTTAGGAACCTTGTTTGATCTTGCTACAAGCTACTATAAATTAATTTAAGGTATTTTAACTATTTACATACTATATAGTGGGCGAAAAACAGTATGTGAGCTGAGTACTATATCTGAATTCATAATATTCATAAAAATATTGAAAAAAGTGATGACCTACTACTCGCGGCGAGATTCTAAAATGCGTATCCGATGGTCACTTTACCATCCCATGAGGCCACAGGGGAGGATTTGTGAATGGCAGTGAAACAACGCAACTGACGCGTAGGTTGCATGACAATGACAACATGGCAGATGTAGTACGGCTGAATTTAATTCATACTACATATTCATAATACAGAATGTATTTGTTTAACGGTCGTGAAGTAAGTTTCAAGGCAGATGTAGAGCGTACTCTATACAGCATGCGATTTCGGATGCAGCTCAAGTGTTTTTACCATAGCTAAGCTAATGCCATGCTACTGAAATTTTTTAGTTAGTTACACCCCAATACTGCATTTTACAATGCATAGTGGGCCAGGTAAACCGCAATGTGTTCAATACCGTCCAGTCCTCGCCAATACCCACACATTCTTAGTACCAACTCCAGACCTCATTCAACAGTTAATTGATTTATGACAAGCTGCTCATAAATGCACCTTCAAAAGTTCCTGAACTCGCACACACTCATTCAACTTCTACAGGTTTGACGTTTCTAAATACAGAGTGCGCAACCACATCTCTGTGCTTCAATCCAATGCCACCCAAGAGCCCTATCCTTCAAGCATTCTGAGATTGATAATCAGTGTCGACTTACGTTGGTGGTCTTCTTGTAGTAGTCAATGTTGTGCACGTCTCTAGCCAGGCCGAAGTCTGCAATCTTCATCACGTTGTCCTCGGTAACCAGAACATTCCGGGCTGCGAGGTCCCTATGGATACACTGGCAACACAAACAGAAAGAGGGCCATCCTTTATGCACAAGTCTGATAAATACACACTAGGAAAATAATATCTGGCAGCATTTATAAACTTTATAAACATTACAAGCCTCTTAAATTATTTCTATTCAAATAAGTTTACAAACTAAGATAAGTAGATGTGTTACCTTCTTTGAGGCCAGGTACTCCATACCCCTGGCGACCTGATAGGCGCAGGACACCAGGTCTTTAAATGTCAGAGTTTCGTTTGGGATCTTGCAGGTGTCAAATGAGTAGTCCATCCCAGGAGGCCTTCTTGCCCGCAAATATTCCCTAAGATTCCCTTTAGAGGCATATTCCACCAGCACATACAATGGACCTGTATGAACACAGTCAGAAACAATTCAGTCAGAGAAAATCAAAGCCGAACATCAAAGCTGTGATCTTATGTGTGTGCGTGCACTGACCATCTTGTGTGCACGCTCCCAGCAAGTTGATGATGTTCTTGTGTTTTCCAATCATCTTCATCATCTCCATTTCAGACACAAGGTCCGACAGGTCCTTATCTGTGCCATCATCTAAGAAAACAGTTACAAACAGCAATATTGTGAAATATTATTACAATTTAAAATTTATTTTAAAAATGAATTTTCAGCATCATTCCTCCAGTCTTCAGTGCCACATGATTCTTCAGAAATCATTATAATATGCCAATTTGCTGCTCAAGAAACAATTCTTATTGTTATAAATGTTGAAAACAGATGTGCTGCTTAATATTTTTGTAGAAACTGTGATGCATTTTTCAGGATTCTTTGATGAACAGAAAGTTCTAACTAGAACAGCAATTATATTTACAAACATAAAATTATAATTATAATGACCCCAAACTTTTGGATGGTAGTGCATATATTATTAATGGCAGTTAAACACATCTACAATGTTAGAGTAATGAGATTTGATGAAATTGAAAATATGACCATTTTTGGACCATTATGATAAGATTTATTTAATTTTTTTGCATTACAGGAATTAAGTTTCGGAAAGTAAATGTGACCTTGGAATGATGTTTTGAGACATTCAACCATAATTCAAGTCAACTTACTGATTATGTTATACATAAAACATAAATGTAATGCAATGATTTACAGCATCTGAACACACTAACCTTTGAGCATCTTGACAGCAACAGTGAGAGGTTTGTTGGGTTTCTCTTTGTCAATCCCAATGGCTTCAGCCATCACAACCTGTCCAAAGCAGCCCTCTCCCAACGGTTTTCCCAGCGTCAGTCTGCTACAAAATCATCATTTACAGTGAGCAAGGAACTAACTATTTGCTTTAGAATTAGTCTGATGATTATGGTCATTTGATGACCACTTCAGCTTTTAACTTACTTTGTACGTGGAAATTCCCACTTGGGGTCAGAGGGCAGTTCAAGCTCAGAAACATTGGGCAGCATCGGCCCATCGCTGGATGACAGGCGGGCGATCCGGACCAATGGGGTGTTTGAATTCATGGAAGAGTTCGACTCCAAGGACACCTGCTTGGGTAAAGAATAAAAACAGCATGTTATTGTCTCTGAAAGTGAAGAAGAAAGCGAGTGTAAGAGCGAGAAAGAGAGAGAGAGAGGAAGAATCAAGATGTCTATTTTAAGAAAATCATCAACTCAAGTGTTGTGCTGCAGACAGAAACATGGTTTCTGTTCCTCAGAGGACTGGTCCTGAGAGAGAGAGGTTTGTAGCTGTCAGATCTCCACGTAATGGACCACAGAAGTGTGTGTGAAGCAACATTTCCCTGCTGCCACGAACACACAGGAATAATCTGAAGATTCGCTGAAAGGGTGCCACTACCTCATCTGCCCCTCTTTCTTTTGATACACAGTTGATGCACAGAGATACATTCAAACATTCAAAAGCAGCCATGGCATCATCATAATAAAAATGTGCATATCGAATTGTGATTGGTCTTCTTTCTTGCATCGATCTGCATCTCTTTAGCCATCCATAACTGACTTTGCATAAGAATTAATGTGTGATGAATGTCATGAGAACGACAATTGCGTAAGTTTGCTTGTAACCGGAGGACAGTTCCTTGCAAGCACTGCGATTTCCTTTAGGAAATGCAAATCTATGTAGACTTTCATGAAACACTGAGAAAGTATGTCAGCAACCAAAACTGTCTGACAATGATATCTCAATATTTTCGAAAAACAGAACTAGCTCAAAACACACACCTACACAGACACTATTTGAAGAAAAGGAAGAAAAAAAACACTGCAACATGATTATGTAGTTTGATTCCAGCGTGACATTGTCAGGCTTTGATTGCTGGAAATAACTTGAGGAAAAAAGAAGAAGAGATCGAGAGAGTGACAGAGATTAGAGAGACGGTGTTTCAGCTGCGATTTAAACTGTTTAACACAACTGGGAGAGAGCGAGTTTCACCGTGATCTAAACACTGGCAGTCGCCGGGAGAGCATTAATATTCCACTGCCACATTGCATCTATGACATCCACAGTACGTCTTCATACACACAAATAGCCCAACACACTACACGCTACAAAAGGGTGAAAAATATGCATTCAAGGCAATTCAGAGAGGAGATAAAGAGAAAGGAAGATAAATGGGCTGATCAAATCTTGTATCTACTTTCTGTTACCTGTCTCTTGAGGGGGAATTTGGACAGTTTTTGAACGGGTGGCGTGGGGAGCGTCTTCTGCGTGTTCATCCGCATACGGCAGAGGATAATGATGACCATGGTGAGGATGAAGAGCACGCAGCCCGTCACGTAGATGAGAATGTCCGCGTAGTCATCCTCTCTCTCCATCTCCACCGCTGACACAGAGCACAAGAGCATAGATTAGACGTGTGTGATGACATTATGAGACAAATGTACCAATGTGTTGACTTTTAGGTTAAACTACTGTTGTGAATGGTAGTGAAGCGACTGACGCTGTAGGTCACATGACAATGACATCATGATGGATGTTGTACATATGGACACATATTCATTCACTTTATATAATGTATTTTAATGGTTGCAAAGTAGGTACTTATTCAAAATAAGTATCTACTGAGAGAGTATGTGATTTCTGACAGCCAGTATTAAAATGGCCCTCTTTTCTATTAGTGTTGTCTTTCATTAGGGTCCAAATTGAGCACTTATCCCATGCCAAATGCAAGCAAAAGCAAACTTGTAGAGTTTTGCTTTGATAAGAAAATAATTGAAGTTTTATTAGGGACTATTAGCTGAAATTAAATGATGGTAGTCTGACCCTCACTGATGTAAGCAATGCAAAATATTCAAAGGTTCAAACATACCAACATTTCCTCAGTGGAAAATTTGCCAACAGAGGTTTATCTAGGATGCCTTTTTTCTAGAGTTAAATGTGGTGACACATGGAGTACAAAATCAGAGGAACAAAATCATAATGTGAACAGCTGAAGGCTAAATAGAAATATTTATGGCCGGTAAATTTTCTCAATTCATCCACCTGTGTTCATTATGGACCCTATTTCTAATACACACAACCACAAAATTAAGTTTATCAACTTGAATAAAACACGAAACCAAAAATAAATTGACCACTAACTACAGTCTCAAGACTTTAATTGAAAAACTAACTAATTTAAGAAATAAGCCCATCTAATGGTTAGATTAGAGATCATCTTAAGTCAATCATTAATTTGTTTGTTTGTTTGAAGTTATAACGCAGAAGGCCTGCAGTTAATTTACAGCAACCTTACAAACTAATTAACATGCTATCGCGCCCCCATGCAGGTACAGACATCCCATAATGCCCCTCTCTCCGGGAGGCTTATTTGGCACTTGTGTGATGAGCCCCACAGATAGAGTTCAGTGGCTCTGCACGAGACGAGCGATTTTAATTACAGCAGCAGAACGGAGAACTGGATAACGGGATGAGAATTAATGAATCGGGCCTCCCAGATACAAGGACTGTGTGCCATCAGTAAATACTCCAGTAAACACGACAAGCACTTCCATCATGAGCGCATGTGTTATCGAGTGGAAACAGTCCATGAGAAAAACCCATCATCCGTCGTTTTTCCCCCTGCATATGTCATGTTTAAATCTAAAAACAATTACAAACTACCAGGTTGTTCTTCAGAGCACTTTAGTCTAGTTGGCATATTTAATTTGACATGATTAAAAACTAGGCTGCCGTGATTAGGGTCCATAGAGAATGTTCCTGAAAACATTTCAAAAACATTTTAACTGCAAAACTATGAATAAAACATGCAAGGACAATAGGGAAAACGGGAAGTAAAGAGACTTGGGAAGAAAGGAGTGAAAAGAAACCCCAGAGAGTGAGACTAGTATACCTGGTAACACTGTAAGCCAAGCAGAATGATGGTTATAGCCAATCGAGTTCCCTGCCAGACAAGTGTATTGCCCCGCATCCTCAAAAGACACATTGGTCAGGTAGAGAATCTCCAGCTCTTTATCCGTAGTATTTATTCCCGCAGTCTGGAAAAGTAGGGAGAGACGGAGAGAGAGAAACTCAGATGCTTAGAGCACAACCCTTGAGAAAGGACCAGCACCCAGCACCGGGAGAAAGATCAGTTAACCCATCACCAGTAACCCAGAGATCCCACAGTACTGCTTATGAGATGACCTAGAAGCAAAGTAAAACCCCAAACCCTGGCGGAAAATGTAACGCCCCATCAGCAGCAGCGGGTCACTTTGTTTTCATCCATAACGTGTTTGAGGTGCAAAGAAAACATAAAAAGAGCCAGGAAGAATATTACCAGCTTTAAGCTTAATTTAACCTCTCACTAGATAAAACTGACATCTATTTATGTAGAAGTGTGTGTCCCGATTCTCAAGAGAGCAGTGTGTAGGGTATGAGGAAATCAATAAGAATGTGATGTGGCACAGTCTCTGCTCCTATTCAACATGCCCTTGTTGCATTGATTGGGGAGGAAGAAGAAGAAGCGAGCATTTAAATGAAGCAGACATACACTCGCCTTACATAACAAGTCCTTGAATCAGGTCACCTTATTTATTGTGTGAGAAAGGGGCGAGAAGAGCAGTGAGAAATAGAGAGAGATTAGGGGATTTTGACTCTACGCCACCAAGGTCTTGACTGACAGCGGCTGTTTGGAGAGAGATTTACCTGGCTGGGACACTGTGAGCCAGAACGTATTCTCTGAAATGCCTAAAAAGTTGTGGGCTCTGCACCAGTACTGGCCTGCATCTTTTTCTGACACATTATACAGAGTCAGCGTATCGTGGGCCTCTTTTACCTTACTGACAAAACTCTGCAGAGAGACACACATACTTAGTCAGAGGCGAGCACGTTCACACATGAACACACACATAATGATTTAAAGTACTCAAGCAGCTTGTTGTAGCACTTCGTTAAGATACAGATACACTTTCAAATTCACTAAACAGTTACGCCACTTGTTATTTCAGTACAAAAACTTGCATCTTATTCACTAACCACTCACAATCCAGTTTAAACGGTCAAAAAATAAAAGTTTTTTTTAACAGCAGTGGTATAGAATAACTATTTGTGGTTCCCCAAATAACCTCTCAGTGAACAGTATTTAAAAGAACAATTTTTTTTTAAATAATCTAAACAACTTTTTCCACATTGTTTGTAATGGAAAGGTTCCGTTGATGTTAAAGGTTCTTAATGGAACCATCAATGCCAGTAAAGAACCTTTATTTTAAAGAGCATATCATTTAAATGAATTGAAGCTGAATTGTAATTTGAACATATACTGCAGGAAACATTTTTATTTACATTTTTTCATTTTAAAAAAAAATATTTTTTTCTTTTCTTGTTAAAATCATAAAAATCATTTTGAATTATATTACATTTCTTTGACTTGAAGTTAAATTCAAATTTCAATTACACTTTCTGTTTGCGAATTGCGAACTGGAATTCAATTCTGGAACAAGCTCAGGAAATGTTGCGAGCTGGATTCAAACTCGTTTCGCCTGCACTGGCGCCACAGCTCAACACGCTAACTGCTAGGCAACTGACGTCTCTGTATGTTATAATTAAACGCTCAAATATTGTCTTTAGCCCCTTAGTCCACACATATCGGTTTCTGTATTTCTTTCAGATGCTTCATTTGCTTTATTCTCTGTTTCCGTTCTTTCCCTTGATCGTAGGCGTTGCGCCACACATGATCTGTCGCTCAGCACTCAATCTGGGAGGGCTGGGGAAGGCTTTAGAGGGTGCGCAGATGAGACTGCGGGGAAGGGCAAAGCCGCCGCGCGGCTCCCAGTAAAATACTGTTTCAATTATGTGGGAGTCTAAAATAGCGTGGCGGTCTGGCCAGCCGACGCACTCCCCTCCTCTGCCTGCTGACTCGGCCCTTCCCTCGCTTCCCGCACTCATTTTTTCCATGGCTTTTTCGGGAGCCTCTTCCCTCGTTCCCTCCCTCCTTCTCTGAAGAGAGAGTGGGGCAGCACAGCTAATGGCTGTCTCCCTGCGCGACGCCACCGCGGCGGTTAGCTTAGCCCAAAACAGATGTCTGCCTCCTCTCTCACTCCTCTGAGAGGAAAAAGAGAGCGAGAGCCCCCTAATTCTCCAGTTGCAGAGCCTATAGTGAGATGCTAACATGGGTGGGATTAGGAGTTGGAGGGAGGTGCTCTTAGAGTCACTCAGAGCTCACATGAGACTTAATATGTGGTTTAATTTAAGCTGCACTTGGACACATTTTGAAAAAAAATGCCTTCAACAATGTTCTATTCTAACAAGCACAAGCTACCAATGTTTTCATAATTAAAAAGTTGTGTCCTACACACTACAAAAGATCATTCTCTTAAAAGTGGTTCATTCATGAATTCTTCTGATGTGCCAGTATAGATGACTGTACCTTAAGGATGTTGACGTAGGGGGCGCCATTGGGCCCATACTGGCTTCCGTTCACCTCGATGTGTTTGAGCCACTGGATGTGTGGCTGAGCATCACTGTACACCTTACAGTGAAACTCCACGTCACTGCCAACCACCACTGTCTGATTGGCCGGGAGTCCCGCCTGTAGGATGGGCCGGTGAGGAGAGCGTTCTGATTGGACAAGAGATGGACAGAATTCATCAGAGATGAAGTTAAGTTTAAGTTAAAGGTTGAATGTGTGTGTGTTGCGTATTCATACCCAGCACGTCGAGTTGGTAAGTGTGTTTGATTGTCCCGTATTTGTTCTGCACCACACACGTGTAGTTCCCTCGGTCAGATGGAACGGCGCTCTCCATGACCAAACTCCATTGCTGATGCCTCAACTAGTGAGAGAGGATGACAGAGACAGAGAGCGTTTTAATAATAAAGTGGGACGTTACACAAGAGGTCCACTTGAATCCTTCCTCAGGTTTTTCTGTTAGCTGAAGAAAAGCAGGTGCTAAATTATCTGTGTCTGTATAATGTTATGAGTAAGATCCACTCTGCTGATAAATCTGAATTGAATTAGAATTAAGGAACCAAACAGAATGCAGAATTGCAATTCAATGTAAGGAAGTAGAATTAAAATGAATGGAAATTAATAAACCAGATTTGTTTTAAACTAGAAACATATTAAGCCTATCAGATAGATAGATAGATAGATAGATAGATAGATAGATAGATAGATAGATAGATAGATAGATAGATAGATAGATAGATAGATAGATAGATCGATAGATAAATCACAGACTTGTTTTATTTATTTATTTTTGAGTTTATTTTGGAATTCCTTTATCATCACCAGATGTGGAAAATATGTAGATGGGTCCTTCACCTCATACACACACGCATATAAACACATATACATCCATTCATTCATTCATTCATAGAGCACACTCTAATTGCATATGTCTCTCTCTCTCTCTCTCTCTCTCTTCTCTTGCGCACTGTCTCTTTCTCATTCCTTCTCTACGTACTTCGAAGGTCTGAGTGGAAAAAAATGTAACTGTGTAAATATTATGGGCTGTGTTTTTGAACAGTTGCATGGTAACACCAACTGAGAGGGCAACACGCACATAGACAAACACACATGCCTAAGAAAGTTGGCAAGAGCGCCTGTGCCCCCTGCACTCCTCCTCCTCCTCCCCCTTGTCTTCTGGATCCTCACCTCCTCTCGGCTCGTTCTCGCTGGCTCACTCTCACACAGTGAGCCTTTGGTGTTTGCTGATTGACACACTGCACGGTACGAGAAATGTGTGTGAGAGTATGTATGTATGGGAGTAGTTGGCATATGTGTTCATTGACTTTTTTAAAATCAAGATTTTAGGCTCAAATTAATAAATGTATAAGGGAAAATATTGTATATTGAGTGTCATGTAACTAGTGAACACCTTTCTGTTAACTAGTTAATTTTAATTCTGCATTGAGACAAATTAATTTAAAAAAATATTTAATTTAGTCTCTCAACCATTAAAAGGTCATAAAGACTACTACTACTACATAAAAGAACAAGCAAAATGCTGTTCAAATAGTTTTAAATGAAATAAACTTTCATAATAGTTGCTAAACGGTATTTAGAAGGGCTTTAGCCCCCCTAAAATAATCGGAAATTAACTATAAATTAACCCTTAAAATGAGTGATTATATTATATTATGTTCTTTTATTTATTTTTTATTAAATTGTTGGTCGACCAAGAATTAAATCTTGGACTAAAGGCAAGAAATATTCCTCTGAGCTACATCAGCTCATGCTCAGGTTGGAAGCTGAGCCCCATTGGACTGAAATCCAGGTTAACTTCCCAAAAGTATTTAATGTCAGCTACTCATGTCCAGTGAGAGTATGAGAGGGCAAGAGTTTAATTTAGGACCCTATCTTACTTGAAATTGACATTTTGTGTGTGTGTAAGACATTTATCTCAATCTGTCCGCTAAAAAGAAATGCTGTGAGGAATTCTCAGCTGTTCCTCAATCTACCCTAGCTCTTTATCCAGAGGGAACGGGAGGAGAGGGTTAGTGCATTTATCCCATCCTTCATCAAAAGATAAGAGCTGAAAAGTGTTGTGATGTCGCGCTGTACCCTGCTGATTCAGACACAGAAAGAAAAAAAAAACAGCACGAGAATGACCCAAGCCAAGGTTCGATAATCAGTCGAAAAGCACTGCTCAAATTCCTCCCGGCATTATGCTGTTAACATATTAAGCCTCTTTAAATCTGATGTCAGACTGGGGTTAGGAGTTAAAACTAGTGCGGTGGATATTCATTCAGTTCAACTGAATTGTGACAGAACATCAGAGAATATTGGGAGTAAAGGGACTCAGGAGGTGGCAAGAAGCTCAGGTCCCTCTTGAGTATGTGTGTGTTTGTGTGTGTGTGTGTGTATGTCCAGGATTTATGGCTGTGTCAAAACGGTGCGGGCTCGTTCCGACAGCGGTTCTGTTTAATTTGACCCACAGAGACAGGAAGCAAAAACAACTGACCCCAGGGCTAGTCATTAAAACGACAAAACTGTTTCTCTATCTCTCTCTCTCTCTCAATGGAAAGTGGTACTTTCTACTAAGTGGTCTTACTGAAAACAACATGTTTCACCATTAAAAGAAGCCATCGATATTGTACAGACGGCCGGGGTCACTGTGACATATTTTGTTGATCCCGGAACAACATTCTTCTCCGAAAATATAGTGCTAACCCTACTCCTACTCCTGAACCTAATCCTACCCTGCTGAAAAATCCAGCATAAACCAGCATGAATTCCATGCTGGTCATGGCTGGTTTATGTGGGTATAGTGCTGGTTTAGCTGGTGGACTAGAAAAGTCATGCTGCTCTCAAGTAAAATGGAGCTGTCAGTCACTGATTCCAAAAAGTGTATAGTAATAGGTGTCAGTAGAGTACAGTACAGTAGATAACATATGCTGGTCCACCAGACAGCAGCATTCCAAGCTGGTCACAGTATGCCAAATATACCTTTGCTGGTGCACCAGCACACCCGCTTCCCATGCAGGGGACCAGCAAACCATCAACCAGCATCCCATTCTGGGAACCAGTAACCAGCATTTCATGTCGGGGCCAGCAAACCATCAACCAGCATCCCATTCTGGGAACCAGTAACCAGCATTTCATGTCGGGGCCAGCAAACCATCAACCAGCATCCCATTCTGGGAACCAGTAACCAGCATTTCATGTTGGGGCCAGCAAACCATCAACCAGCATCCCATTCTGGGAACCATCAGAACAGGATTCCATACTGGTCCCAGCATTCAAAACATACCTTATGCTGGCACCAGCAATACTGGATTTTCAGCAGGGTACCCACGACTTATCCGAACATTCAAGTGGGGTAGAACATCGCTAAATTACACACTTGACTTTTAAACGTATTTTTACACATTAATGAATAACTAATTGCACCCAAGCACTTCATAAAGACATATACTGCTGTGGCTTACAGACAAAAGAGACATTTGTCGGTGGATTAGAGATTCAGCATTTCATTACTGATGCTCCAAGCATGGTGGTCCCACAGAGAACTGTGACTGAAATTGAGTCATCTCTCGGAGGACGCAACAGTCTTTCTCCTCTCGCTCGTCAATTGAGCTGTTGAATATGTTGCGAGCTGCACACGCTCTCAAATGCAGCGTTTTCACAAAACATCAGTGTTTATGTGTTCGTGAGGTGTGACTAACCCACAGTGCCACAGATTAGCATTCTAATAATGCGACTTCGGCTGCCATATGTGAGCATGACAAAAGCCACGCCTCCCCCTGTCAATCAAGATCTCTAAATCGCCACGGCAACACCCTCTCAGAACCTCCCCCTTCTGATGACTCAATAGAAAGGTGACCTCTGACCTTAGAACCCTGCCAGTCAGGGACAGAAAGTGTCTGAGGTGTGTGTGTCTGTTTGTAAGTGTGTGTTTGTGTTAATGTGTGTGTGGCTCTTTGAAGGGGAAAGCTGTGGGAAAGTCAACTGTCTAAACAAAGCCATGGATCGTTTCAAACAATGAGAGTACGGCAAGTGACTCATTTTCTTGCATTTAAAACTCATTCTGCAATCTTAACGCATTTAGTCAGCAATTAACGTCGCCAGAGAGGTAGTCAAACTTGCAACCAGCTCCAGCGCCAATAGAAACATAATCACACCATTATTGTTCCCCTTGCCATGCAGAGAAGAGCTTTAAGATGCTGATCTCCTAGAGAAGTCTTCATGTTTAATTTAGCATGACGCTCTGCATTTTAACACATCGTTGAGTGCGTTATCAAGCCATCAGGCCTGTCATATCCACACACACACAAGGGAAGCACAAATACTTACACATATATATAAGAGCCGTGACTTTTAGCCTTGGTCTTAATAGAGACAGAAGACATTTAGGATGAGCTGTCAAGCTCCTGTGTATGTGTGTGTTAAATAAAGCTATTATGATGCTGTCAGAGATCTCTATGCCAACAGTGACTGTGCTGATGCGGAGGGCAGGTCTAGTATAAAGGATGACCCTGGGTCAGTGCGGACCCCTGGTGTGTGTATACGTGTGTGTTTTTGTAAGGGCGGGATGGTCACTCTATGGCTATGGAGAGGTGAAGAGGTCAGTGTTTTGTTTCTAAATGTCTCTCTTAGGAGACACTGGTAATATTCTATGCGTACAGGTCAATGCAAAGCAAGGCTGTGTTAAAGAATCTAATTGTGTGAATGAGTGTGTGTGTGTGCAAAAGTCACTCAGAACGTCCCAGTTGTTGACTTAGTTTCAGGGTTTTCTCTTAAAATTCTGTAAATTTAGAAACAAATGAGGCAATTGTTGACGTACAGTTGTAGTATACCGCTATAAAACAAATGTGGATAGCATCAGAAGAACTTGATGAGAAATACTTTATATTGAGACTTTCATATCTTGGCAAATCTACTAAAAACTACTACAGTTTGAGATCTCATCTGAAACTCCATAGGACATGTGTGAAATTACTGGTGTCTTTTTTTCAAGAGAAAATTCTGTAAATGTGTTAAAAGTCTCAATTTGTTCTCAATGCTATCTAAAAGAAACAATTGAGAGAGAAGATCTAATTTGTGATTTTTCTTTCCTATGGGGAAAATATGTGCCTCTTAAGGAAAGTTGCGATGAATAATGCTGTCATATTTAAAGGGATAGTTCACCCTAAAATGTCAATTCTGTCATCATTAACCCACACTCACGTAGCTCCAAACCTGAATGACCTGTATGACTTTGAACAGTTTTGGTCACCATTGAAAAAAGAAAACCCTCAACAAGAAAAAATTCTCAAAATATCTTCTTTTATGTTCCACAGAAGAAATGTAAGTTTAAAACAACATGAGGGTGAGTAAATGATGACAGAATTTGATTTTTTTGGGGTGAACTATCCCTTTAATTGTGTGTGTGTGTGTGTGTGTGTGTGTGTATGTGTGTGTGTGTGGGGTCATTGAGTGCTAAGGAGCAACAGCTCTGAGAGATGAAAGATTGGTAATAAAAAATTAAAATAATCTAAAGAATCAGTGGACGCTCTCCAATACACGTCACAAACAACACCCGCACACAAACGTATCGACACATAAATAACAAGACCACACAGAACTTTGTGTTCATCTGCTCTTTCACAGAGGAATAGCAACAGGTGGACGGATCCTCTAGAGGCGACAAGCAAATAAACTCCAGAGAGAGAGAGAAAGAGAGAGAGAGAGCTCTTGAAGGAGCAGATGTTGGGGATCTGCGTAAATTATTACTAATTGCTGACTCTTATTATCTGTAATACTAAACACACAATCACATATTTGCACATACACACGGACATGTTCTTAATCGATATTCCTATTGCCTTACTTTAATCCCGCCCATTCTCTGCTCTCCTTTGAATTCCTTGCCATTTTTCAGCCAATGGATGGTGGGCGTGGGGTTGCCAGCGGCGGGACAGCGGAACTTCACCGTATTGGCGGCAGGAACGGCCAACAATTTCTTCTCCATCCGGTCGGAATGGGTCCAGTATGGAGCTTCTGTTGGACAGAAATATAAATATGAGAATCAAATCACATACTGCTGAAAATATAAACAATAACTTATGCAATGAAAGTTTCCCAAAACATGTACAGTACATGAATCCATAGGTGCAAATGGAGCTCTATATAAGTGTATGTTGACATGCAGTGCTATTTTTCAGGGGGTAGGGTGTTCCCTCTCCGGGAGTCTTCGTGCGGGTGAATGTTTATGGAAAGCTTTTTCTTGTGCACTCTGTGGCAGCGTCAGACTGGCTGCCTAATTCCCAGACTGAATTAAAATTTGTTTGGAAAAGCAAACACACTTACATACACTCTTACATGAGTGTGAGGAGTGTGCTCTTGCGGACAGAACTCTAAAAGATTCCCAGTGTTGAATCCTTCACATAGCCATGATCGCACAATGTGGATTCCTAATAATAACAGCCTATTATAATAACGGACCAATTTTCCTTCATTTAATCTTCCCACAAATTTCGTATATAATGTTAACTGTCATGTGGTCGGGTCTGTGTTTATGCTTCCTAGTAGCTAATGCCAAATATCAGAGCATAAATACTTACAGTAACATTCTTTAGCTAAAATAATAATAGTCATTATTTTCATTTTCAGACAAGTCTTGTACTTTGTAAGTGTGTGTGTGTGTCTTTAAGAGATTGAGTAAACATACTTTCATCCCTCCTCAAACAATTAAATCCAGATCCGATCAACCCGCGAACTTGGCGATTAAACCCACAGACGCCACATTTCGCTCCAGACATACATGCAAGCTCACAAACACACATCTGTGAGCGCGCACACACACATACACACACATACACACAATAAACCCATTTACTAGACTGAATATAATTCTCTTGTGCATTATTTGCTCACACTATCAGATTGTGAATGTGAAGGGTGATTGGCAGGCAGGCATTTCCTTTGGCATAACTGACACACTGATGCCTACATACAACACACACACACACACCCTCTCTCTCTCTCTCTCTCTCAGTTTGCGCTCCATACTCAAATGGTCAGTGGAACTGTCAGGAAAACTCAGCATGGGTCTGTATCCAATAGTGGACCTGCCCCTATGTGTGTTTGTTTGTTTGTTTGTGTGTGTGTGTGTGTGTGTGTGTGTGTGTGTGTGTGTGTGTGTGTGTGTGTGGTTTGCTATTTTATAGAGTTCAATACAGACAATTTGAGCTTTGAAGTGGGAACCGCGAATCTACAGTGACCCAACTTTTTTTTCCATTTCTTTTATTCTACAGCCAAAAAAAAAAGCCATCAAAGTGCAGTTCAACTCCACACAGCTGATATTACGCACAGCTTGCTTCAGTCAGCCAAACTGAGAGCAGTAACCAGCACTGCATCATTAAGATATTACAGAATGATGTCATCAGATGTCACACGACCTCAACTCTTCTCAAATGTTCCAGAGAGCCCAGACCTCACAGCTCTCAGCTCCAGTGTGCTCTCATCTCTCTCTCTTTCTTAATTAGAGCTGGATTACTGGTCATTAAACTCTAAAGGGGTTTTGGTTTTTCGCTTAATCCCTCGTTTCATGCCCTCCCCTCAACCCGGAGACCCTCCCCCAACCCCTATCCCACCACAACAGACAGATGTGTTAGCTTTCCCTTCCCTCTCTCTTTCTTTGAAAAATCACAAATGAGATCTCTTTCAAATCTCAGTTGTTTCTCCTACAAAGCAATGATATTAAATAAAGATCAAATGGAGAATGTCTCCTGCATCTCAGATTTCTCCCTCAGAGAAAGACTCACAGCAATCTTGTATGTGTGTCATCTAGAGTTTCAGAGATCCTGTTTTATTTTACTATTATTTATATACTTTTTCAATATTTTTTATGTTTTTTAATTAGCTTTAATTTTTATATTTTCAGCTTTTATTTAGATTTTTGTTTAGGTTTGAGTAATTTGAATAGGTGCTTTTGTCAGTTGTATTAGTTTTTTTTTTAAAAAAGTAAGTTTTTAGTGTTAATACTTCAGCTTATTAAACTTAATTATTTCAGTAAGTTCCTGAGGCAACATTTCTAATTTTTGTTTTCCATCTAATATTTATTATTTATTTCATTTTAGCTTTATTTTAATTACCAACAAATATGTTTTAATAGTTTTAGTTAACAATAACAACACTGAAGAGATCTCAATGTGCTCAGTTTTTCCAAGATATCAAAGTCTGCGAGATTTCAATATTTACTCAAACGTTTCTCAACAAATTGAAAATATCTGGTCTTTGCTATGCATTTGATTTATTTATTTATCTCTATACAATTATTCTATAAAAAAAATGTAATTTGTCTCTATTTGTATTTCTCCTAGGGGATATTTAAAAAACATCTGAGACAAAATGTATACTTATGTAAAACATAACTGTCTGATCTTCCTTAATTCAGCTGAGCTTTGAAAGAGCAAAGTTTGTTGTCGTGTCTGATTAGTCACCAAATCCTACTTTTCAATTAACCTTTTGAAAATGGTTAACAAACAACTTTTGACATGACTGATTTGAAATATGAATAAAATCAGATATTCTGATTCTCTTGCTACAGTATATTGAGATGATTGCCTGTATAGACATTTATCAGAATGTGTTTAAAAAAAAAAAAAAAAAAAAAAATATATATATATATATATATATATATCAGTTGGGTCACTGAAATGAACACTAAAACAGAAATAAAAATTTCCTCTAGTTTCTTTAGTTGTTATACACATAGTTGAAGATATTGTGGCTTTTTCTGAGATTTTTAGTCACATTTCAGTTGATTCTATTAGACTTTAAACTATTTCTCTTCTTTTCCTTTCTTCTCTCTCCATCTCTCGTGAGAATTTGCATTTTCGTATCAAGTGGGGGAAAAGTAGCTGATGAAATGAAATGCAACCTATCCCCAGCTAAGAAAGACATCAATCACATGCATTTATTGCAAAACAGAGACACCTCATGAAATCTCAATCAAAAAAGAGGAATGAAATGAGAAATGAGAGGGTAAAACACACCATTTCCATTACCTGCATCGTCCTCATCTTCATCATAGTCCTCATCATCACCAGAGGACAGCGAATCTAAGAGACAGGGAGATGGAGAGAGAGAGTGATCTTGTTACTACACAGCACAGTGGCCTTTCTGTATGAACAATGAACCTATTCATATGATCTGCAAAATGAGGAAAATAAACTGATAACAAATCAAAACCAATTACTACACACACACACACACCCCCTCAAACACTCACACACACAGAGCGGTTAATGGATGGCAGATGTTAGCCGAGATTCAGTGAGATTTCTGACAACAGCTGTATTTTTACACACATGTCCTGAAATACACACACACACACACACACATACAAATACACACTCCCGTATCCTGCTTCTAAATGAACTTATTCAGAGGGAGAAAAAAACACTATGACCCTGAATAGGAGATTATTCTGTCTTCAGCTCCTCCTCTGAACATTTACACAGGTAAAACTGTACACCACACACTCCTAAAATACCAGTGGAGCGTGAAATCCAACACTAGGCCTATTTAGTACTAAAGATATGCTGTTACTTGGACACTGAAGCTTTCTGTGTGTGTGTGTATGTGTGTGTTAGTTTCAGATTTATGCTATATTTTCACATTTTTGTGGCTTCACAGTCTTTATTGGCTACTGGGAGTTTATGTTACATATATTTTTTGAGTTATGATGGTTTGTGTTGTTGTTCTGTGGTGTTTCATGTTTTTAAAGGATTAATACACCCCAAAGTCAAAAACTGACACAACGTCACTGACAAAACCAATGTTTAATTTCATCGATGTCAAACCTGGCATGAAGCATCTTAAGACATATGCTTCATCCATACCACTTTATTTACAAAATATTAATCTTCAACGCGCGTTCACGTGAGCAACACTAAGCATGAGTATCGTGTTGACGCGAGAGAAGGCGTTGTTGCGTATTTTGAAAATAAAGTGGTAAATTATGTTTTTTTAGTGCAAACAAAGCACTCGCATCACTTCATTAAACTGAGGTGAAACTGGAGTCACATCGATTACTTTCATGATTCATTTGATTTATTTTTATGGGTCTTGAAAGTGGTAGTTGCGTAGGCTGTCAATGGAGGGGCATAAAGTTTCATTTGTGTTTCCTATGATGAACGAATGTCTTACGGGTTTGGAACGACATGAGGGTGAGTAATTTTATATGAACTATCGATGTAAAGATATGTTGTGTGTTGCATGTTGCTGTCTGTCAGTGTGTCTGGTGTTAAAGTGTGCAGAACAGGATATTGCTGTCTTGTGGACATTTTATCGGCATGCAATAATTGGTGCAGGTTGTGTGCCCGTTTCACTTTTTTTTTCTCTGTCTTTCTCCAGACGCTGCGAGAAGGAGAGCCGGTTTGCCCTGGCCTAACGCCAAACACATGTTGGTAAAAAAAAAAAAAAAACTCTCCCTGTGCTCTTACTTTTTCCATTTGCTTTAAATGATAAAGAGATTCCATATAATTACATTCTAATTAGTTGTCAATGAGCAGCTCAGCTTGTGTCCTCGAGTTTACAGAACCAAAGATCACTCCACACTACCATTTAAAAACACACACATTACAAACACACGCACACGCCCCACAAAAAAAGAATCTGCATTCAAGCATGTAATATCTGTTTGTCTTAAGAGTTTAATGATATCTTTTTTGTTACAGTATGAACCTGCAGTATTTAGTAAACTGTGCAAATTCAACAGCAACAGCATCAAAAGCAATTTTAAACATGTTTTTCTTAACTCATTATTTGATTGGACAGCCAAACGTAAAATTATTTTTACATATTTAAAAAAAAAATTTTTTTTACAATTGTTAATTTAATTATAATAAACAAATGTTCTTATTAAAAAAAAGAGATTAAATAACACCAATTCATAATTATATATTAATCATGAATAAATGACTAAACAGCACTTGCTGAATTAAGATCATGCGTCAGTAATGTAGCATGCCAGCACTGAAACGTGTAGCACTGCATAATGCAAACTGCACCACATACTATTTTTATATAATAACAGTATTATACAGTATTTTGCGCAGTAAGCAGTGTTCAGATTCCATTCTTCAGGGTTTGAATTGTAAAATATAATAATACCTGACAGGCCAGTTCAATGGGCCATGTGTGATGCACAGACAAACAACAACTCTAGTGTCTATTCTAAAAATGTTCACACTGATTTTAATTTGTAGCGACCAAAATATGCTATTTTCCTCCTTACTTCCCCAAAGAGGCCCTATTTTATAACACCCATTTTTTATTCTGGTAAAACCATACACAGTTTAAAACAGCCCAGTTACTTTGGAATATTAAGCAATATGCAGCCTTTGAGTGAGTGTTATTGTGCTTGTTTGATAAACGTCAAGTCAGCCTGTAGGTGTGTGCTGGGAGTATGTCTCAAGACCTATTTGCCTGTTGAGAACAAGTCTGACTGGTGAGTTTCCAATTAGTGTTTTGCGTGCCTGAGCTTGTGCACCAAAGTCTGCTGTAGGGAAGGAACAACAAGACTGCTACTTAAGTATTATTAGGAGAGAGAAGGAGAGACTGACCGGTGACTCTGACGGTGTAGTTGCTTAGCAGCATGCTGCTGTGGGCATGTCTACAGGAGTACACCCCCGAGTCTTCATAGGAGACGTTGATGATGTGAAGCACTTTTTGCCCCACCCGCATACGGTTGCTAGGAGACACGGCGTTGCCATCTTTCTGCCACACGATGGGAAGCAGGAAGTCATGCGGTGTGCAGGACAGATCCACGGTGTCCCCGACTCCTGCTACTTGGTCATCCAGAAACACTTCCGCCTCACTCGACACCCAGTCTAACAGAGAGAAAAAAGAGAGAGACATGTTAATGAAGAAAATTCAATCTGCAGTTAACGAAGTAGCCGAAAACAAAATATACAAAGTTATGTCACAGGCTGATATGTCCTTAACTCAATCCGCTTGCAAACACATCATTCTTTATAGGGCGCAGCTGATTGGTTCCTGCTCTATCAGTAGACAATGAGCTTGCTGCTCAACCTTAAAATACTTGGTCAGCATTTGCAGTGCGCTTTCAGAAACCCTCCACCTTCCCCAGCTCCACCCGTATAGATCTGCTACGGGTAATTCATGTATGCTATATTGTACATGCCAACCATGGTAATGGATATGAGAGTTGTCATGACAGAAATGTGGAGATTTTATCTGAAGTGACTTAAAGTGTGTTGAAGGTATGTATTTAATTGGTTCGATCTACATTGTAAGTCTATGTAAAGTCATTGGCATCACCAACAGCAATTCAGAACGCAAAAAGTTTTTGTTTCCCCACTTGACTATTGTAAGGGTGTAGAAACAGTTTAAAATAAATCATGCTTAGCAAGTTAGGGAAAGTTGACGATAATATCTAGCTAACATTTAAGTAGCTAATTTAATTGTACAGGTGTTTGATGACATACCCCTGAACTCATACATACCCCTGAGATTTGTTAGATATGATAGTATGTTCAACATAAATTCCCAGGGAATCGAACCCATGTTGTACTCCAACCCTTAATTAACAGTTACTGTTGTTATTTACATAAAAAAAAAAGAACCATTTTTTCTTCATGTGAAAAATATTTTAATTATCTGAAGAACTTTTGTCCAATGGAAAGTTTCCATGCATGTTGAAGGTGCTTAGTGGAACCATCAATGGCAATAAAGTACCTTAAGAGTGTAGTAGAGTTTGACAGGGAGATCTACAATTCATTTTAAATAACAAAATCACTACATTTTTCCACCAAGACTGGTCTAAAAATCACACAAATGCACAGCAGGAATAATAAATAAACAAATATGTTTATTAACCACCCCGGTGAACGCCATGGAGACCCCGCTGAGGCGCAGAAATGCAGCATGCTGGAATAATTTTTCCACCTAACATAGTTTCCTTCATTTTCCTCCATAAAACCTGGTTTTCTTTCTGTAGCATCTCTATCACTCTCTTATTCTCTCTTCTCAAAGTGACATTCATCTCTGGGAAGAGCGGTGACAGACTCACAAAGGATTGATATATTTGATAGATGTTGCGCTTGTGCGTGTGTGTATGAGGTCAGGAGTGTGTTGGCAGACGGCTTGCAGACAAGACTAAGCTTGAGTAGAATACAGAATCGGGCATATGAATTATAGATCGCCCCGCTACATGTGAACGCATACACACATGCTGTTAAGCGCAAAGTCCAAAAACACCACTCTGTCTGAGACTGTCTGAAGGCCACGTGAAGTGTTAATATCTCTTTGATCACTTCTCATATCAGTTCTTGTGTGTTTCACTCTTGAACGCTGTCACGTCTGCTTCTCCGTCCCCTTTTTCTACCTTTCATCTTGTCTTTCACTCACTTCTCTACCTCTCCCACCCCATACCACTCGAATCCGAAGGTACCACAGTGCTGATCAGATGGCGGCACCTTCAGAGAATAAAACGCTGCTGTGTGTGTGTGTGTGTGTGTGTCTATTCTATATCCTGTGGAAGAGAGGGTGTGTGTGCTTGTGTAACATATGCTGGGCCCAGTGAAAGACACTAATGTGCATGGGGGAAGGGGTTATAAATAAATATCATAAATGGCTACTGTGTGTTCCCATATTTCCCAGGAGGAGAGTGGAGAATAGAGCTAGTGTGAGCGCTGAGGTTTTACAAGGCTGATATAGAAACCTCTTGAGGGCAACAGATCAGGTGAGATTTTGGCTTTTATGAAGGCTTACAACCTTGGTTTACTCTGTAAGACTATACAAGCCTCCTAAGTCACCGTGCTCCGAAATGCATAATGCAAAGTATGTATCTGTTAGCATTTCCATTATTGCGGTTACTCAGGTAAAGTACGATCCCGAAGTATGTGATTGGAAATCTGCTGTTTTTGAGTCGGAAATGTCATGTGACTAATCACTCTGGAGCAATGGATATGACATCTTGACAACACTGATTGGCTCAAGGCAAGACTAGTTCGCTAGAATCCAGCAGTGGTCAAACATCCTGGATGTGATCCGTTGGCATAAAACACACAAATGTCCTGGCCTTGGTGACCACAACGCTACCTTCCTCCAAAGCCTGTAATCATACTTTCTCTCTATAATCAGCTTCATGTATTTTCATAATCATTCAAGCACCCATTTATATTCAGCACACACACACACACACTTGCATGTATTGAGGACAGTTTTTCCTTTGATCAAGCGGAAAAGATGAAAGGTTTTTTTGTGTTTTGCCAGAGTTGTGCGGAGTAATATGTGAGATGTAATTTAAAACTGCTGCCATGGGCAACACAGCAGTTACTGGAATATATCTGACTGCTTTTATGATACATGAAACAGGTCAACAAGGCATTTTTTAGCAGTAGTTTTGGGGTCAAAAGTTTGGGATTTGTAAGATTTAAAAAAAAAAATGTAAGTCTCTTACGCTCACTAAAGTAGCATTTATTTGATCAAAAATACAATAAAAACAGTATTCTATTTTAATATATAAAATGTAATTGATTTCTGTGATGGCAAAGCTGAATTTTCAGCGTCTTCAGTGTCACATGATCCTTCAGAAATAATGCTGATTTGGTGTTTAAGAAACATTTCTTATTATTATCAATGTTGAAACAGTTGAGCAGCGTAATATTTTTGTTATAAAGGAAAAACCCTAAAAAAAGCATTTTTTTATTTTTTTAAAATAAAAATATAGATTTACAAACACATCCGTGTTTTGATAAGTAGTTAATGAGGCCTCTTGATTTATTTTTTTATTTTTTTAGAGACTAATAGTGAGTCACTATGCTGTCGCTATGCATTTACTCTCTCTTTATCTCTCTCTCTCTCTCACACACACACACACACACACACACACACACACACACACACACACACACACACACACACACACACACACACACACACACACACACACACACACACACACACACCTATTTTAGGTTTTTTATAAGCTTGTATCCTCATGGGGACCAAAAATTGTCCCCACAAGGTTAAAATGTACGGGTATTACTATACTTGAGGGGACATTTGGTCCCCATAACGTAGGGAATAACAGGACCACATACACACACACACACAAACACACACACAGTTGACAGCATGTGATAAATGTATGTACGACTAACAGTCTCTGGTTCCACTTGTTTTGGGTGTTGCAACAAAGCGACAGGTTAAAACAAGAGAATGAGGGGGAGGATAGAGAGGGTGCATGGACACACACACACACACACACACACACACACACACACACACACACACACACACACACACACACACACAAACAGTCACAGTCATGGCTGAAAGCACAGGTACGTGATCTATTGTGACACAGTGTAATCAATACATGCAGCTGATTTATAGCAGGTAATTAGTCTGCACCTTTATCAACTCACAGACACACACACACACACAGGCACACACACCAATGTGAGCTGTGCCAGTATGCTCTTTTGCCGTTTCCCGCTGCTTTCGGTCGTTTGGCGTGACACACTCAGTCAACAACCCCTACGGTCATCTGACCTTCAGACTGAACACAACACACATTCACGCACACAGTCTCATGCACACTTCTCTCATGTTACAATCTGGTTACTTTAAAGGAGTATCTGAGTATCTAGTCTGAGACGTAGATGGCGGATGTAGGAACCTCACGTTTCTGAGCCAGATCCCCCTCTAAATGAGACTGGCATGAGAGAGAAAAAAAAAGAAAGAAGCAATCGGCGATTAGGATTACGACAGAAAGAGAGGTGGGCGGAGAAGAGTTTGCAGCTTGTTACCTCTTTTATTCTGTCCTGTTGAGGCGTGTGTGTGTGCGATGGAGTGCCCCTGAGGAAAGTTTAAGAAAGCTGCTGCATCCAAAAATAAAGCCTTGTCTACACACACACACACACACACACACACACACACACACACACACACACACACACCCTCCCGCATCAGTGCTCTAATTAGTAACGGAAGCGGGATGTTCTGAAGATACAGACCCCATCCAGAGTCTGAGCCAAACCCTTTAAGAACACACACATGCACATATTAAATAAATACACACATAACTTGCTTTATCTCTAATAAATAAATCATTTTCAACACATACATGTCTACACCCTCAAAGAGTCACACACACACACACACTGAAACAAACACACAGGTTGTAATCAGCGATTGGACCATCTTAATTGTCATTCCATAGACGAACTGGCCTAGTTTCAAACCCTGCACACTGTACAGAACACACACTCAAAACACACGGCAGTAGCTTGAACACACGCTCTTACTCTAAAGTAGCATCAGCAAATCTTTGGATATTTCACAAACTTATTTTTTCCAAATCATTCCTTAAGTAGTTTTCTTACAAGTGGGGTTAACAAAATTTGTTGTATGATCTTTTGAACAATAGAAACTTGTTTAATTAGGAGTGGAAATTAAGGCTTGTTTTTGACCCTAACCCTAAATGTTACATTTATTAAGATTCCCAATATTCACATTAGTAGTCAAATGTTATATTTAAACTATTTCGTGACATACTTTGAATGTAGTATTTAGTAACAATTTATTTTACACGGTTCTTGTTACACATTACACGTGCTTACTACAGCAATAACTGTAAACTATGTGTAAATACAACAAACCCTCAACTAAACCCTATAAATGTAACCCTACAGTAAACACATTGTTAATTAATGTTACTCAGTACTTAATTGTATAATTACAGCATAACAAGGACAGCATAGGGTAACCCAATATTTATTTGTTGTGTAATTTAGACCAAGAGAGGACAATAGAGCAGTTAACAATATCCACCCATATACATTTCAAGGGCCAATATAATACTGATATTGGCCATTATCCTGGCCAATATATATTGGTCTATCACTACTAAATTGTTGTATATGTGCTGTAAAGCCCAATAAGTTGTCTTAACTCTCTGAACAAAGTTAAAAAAATGTCATTGTGATGATGACAGAATAAGCAATGAGCTGAGAGAGATGTTACTCTTTCAACTCTGTGACCTCAAATTGCCCTTAAGGAAAACACAAGCGATCAAGCAAATACACACACAAACAAGTCACCTCTCCATGGCCTCTGCCCTTCCCCCTTTACCCCCTCTGTCTTTTAGTATGAATGGAAATATAGCATTTTCAGAGAGAACCGAGAGAGAGAGAGAGAGAGATGGGGTATTACTGGGCAGGAAAAGTACTAATCCTCTGCCTTGCTTCCTTCCAGCCAATGATACCCAGAAGCAACTGGCAACAGCTGCTCAGAAAGATCCTAAATCACACACACATACACACAGTCTGAGTGTATTAACATGAATATGCAATACCATTTATAACTCAAAGTTATAAACAAAAACAGATTCCCCTAAACATGTGACAGACTGTTTAGTCTATCACAAACTGCTTATAACTAAAACCAAAAAATTCTTAGGGCCCGCTGTCCCTGTGTAACATTATAACAGTTTATAATGCTCTCACACTGCTAAACAAAGCCAGCACTAGATCACTTTCAGTTACAAACTGATCAGTGTGTGGTATAAGCTTTGTTACACTGTCATAAATGCATTATTCATGCTTTTTGTTACACTGTCATTAATGCATTATTAATGCTTTATAAACTATTCATAAGCATCCCAGGAGAGAAAGCAGCCGTCACACAGGACTCTGTGTTCCTGACTCTAATATACTAATATACCAGCCTACAGCTTAAATCAAACCATAATCCAGAGGTGATTGATAGATGGACTGCTGTTTTTGTGACACACCAAGCACTGGTTTGTTGTGTGTGTCTGTGTGTGTGGTACTGTATGTGTTGGACCAGGAATATTGCCAAGGCAGAGGTTCATTCCATGGGTGGTAAAGGAGAAGTGTACATGTCTCTGTGTGTGTTTGTTGGACATCTTACAGCACATAACTTCTGCCATCTGTTCATGACTGCCAAAAGTGGTATAGAAGAGGTGAGGCAAATCAGCAACACACACACACACACACACACACACACACACACACACACACACACACACACACACACACACACACACACACACACACACACACACACACACACACACACACACACACACACACACACATTGACTTGGCTAAGTGACGGCATACCATAGACCTCTATTGTTTTTATATAAACCTAATTATAATTAATATAGGCTAACTCTAACCCTTACAGGAAAACCATTCAAACGTTTGGGGTTGGTACAATTTGTGAATGTTTTTGAAAAAAAGTATCTTATGCTGACCTAGGCTGTTTTTATTTGACAGCCATATAGTGAAATATTATTATTAAAATATAAAATAACAGTTTTATATATATTTTTTTTATATATATATATATATATATATATATATATATATTATTTTTTTGTATTTATTTTTTTTTATTATTATTATTATTATTTTTTATGTAATTCAATCCTGTGATGGCATTCTTCAGCCTTCAGTGTTGCATGATCCTCCAGAAATCATTCTCATATGCCAATTTGCTGCTCAAGAAAAAAATTTCATCAATATTGTGCTACTTAATAATTTTTAGGAATCTGAAGCTGTGGTGGATTTTTTTCAGGATTCTGTGATGACTAGAAAGTTCAAAAGAACAGCACTTTAATATAAAAGAACCACAGAAATGTATATAAGACTAAAAGAATAAAAGGAGTCGTCTGACAAGAACTGGTCCAAAGAGGAACAACACACACACACACACACACACACACACACACACACACACCTGTTTGTTTGACCACTTATGACTTTTAAGTAAGTATCTAAGCAATGTCCTTCAGGGGAACTTATAATTACATTGAAGACACCCATCCTACAGGTTGACAGGCCAGCAAGTGTGTACGTGCTTCACACGCCTCTGCCTCTCTGTGTGTAGAGGTGTGTGCGTTACTGCGCAGGTACTGGTATAAGGAAGACAGGTGATTATCGACTGCATTCTGAGGACGTCTTTCTCTTCTCAATATTTACTCATCTGCTGACCTGCAGTGAGTTTCAAAGATCATTAATGACCAACTAATAACAAAGAACAGAAAACATTCACACAAATGTGCAAAGGGTCAATAAATGTCCATAAATAATCAGAAGAAATTGCAAAATTGCCACTTTAATATGCTGTGCCTAAGAACACATTTTACTAAAATGCAGAGCCTCTTGTGTCTTATTGATTGACTGTCTGTCTGTAATGATCAATTTAAACTCACTGTCACTGAATTGACAGACCTAAAAAGACGGGATAAATAGTGGAATAGAAAGAGAGAGAGAGAGAGAGAAACAGGGGATTTGGTGGTTAGGATTAAGAGTGAAAAGGAGCTGGGTGGTGAAGTGTTTGCAGGTTCTTGTCTCATAACAATCCCTCTTTGTTTATCCTGTGGTTTCACTGAAGACTTTCTGCATTCTCTCCTTTAGACCATGTGTGAACATTAACTGTAATTCTCTCGCTGTCTCCTAATATTTGCCTGTTATCAGTATGAGAAATCAGATCCACCACCAATCAGATGATCTCTCCCAAAAGCAGAGAAATGGGCCAAGAAAGCATCAAGTTCCTTTCTATTTTCTAAGTGACTGTAACATGTTCAGTAGAGCTAGAGCCATCTAGAATCTAAACACAACAGAGAAGTCGGCCAAGAAACCTGTCTTTAACAAACAACTGATAATGATCAACACATCTCTCAGCACCCTGGGCTCTCATACCTGCCCACATATGCAGAAAATTCAGACAATATCTGCCTAGAGCGATAAGCTTTTAATCAGTCCACACACACACACACACACACACACACACCCACACACACACACACACACACACTTAACTGTCATGTAATCCACTCTGCAGGGCCTCATCCGTCAACTGTGGGATAATAAATCAATGGCAAGGACAAAGTGTGTTTACATAATATCAGCTACACAAGTGTTCATTGCAACAATACCCACTTTGTGCCACTGTACAAACTCAGCCCGTCACACTGACCAATCGAAGAGGCTGTAACTCGAGCTCCTTAAAAACACAGAATCACTGACAACCCTTTCATTTTCATGTGATAAATAATAGTAACAAACAGTACTCCGTTTTCGAAGCAGTTTTTTTACGCTATTTTAAGTATTCAAAGAAGGTTTGGTGTTTCAAAAGGAGGTGCAGAGATTCAGATGAACTAAAATGAATCATTCAGACCAGTGTGAACATGGTTTGACTGATTCATAGAAGAGAAATGACACATTCATTTACCAATCAAACATCACGTGGCTTGCAAGCAAGTTTTATTACACAAGACCTACTATATGTTTTGAAGACAAAATATACTGTGAAATCATAACTGTAGAAATGTATATTCACTGTCCACGACCTTTCCAGTCATTTGAGATAACTTTGAATGTTTTTAAAAATGATTCTGATTTAGATGATTCACTAATGAATCACAATTTCAGACCAATCTGTGGGTTGACAGATTCATTGAACAGAATCAGTTTACAACAATAGAACACTGACAAATCAATAATTATTAGAGAAATCTAAACCAAATATTTCAGATCGAAACATACACTATCAAAAGTTTGGGGTCAGTAAGATTTGTTTTGAAAGAAATGAATACTTCTGCTCATCAAGGACACATTCAATTGATCAAAAGTGACAGTTCCACTTTAAAAAAAGCTGTTCTTTCAAAAATCATCACGGTTTCTACAAAAAGTACAACTGCAACAGTACAACTGCTTTATACATTGGTAATAACAAGAAATGTTTCTTGTAAATCAGCATATTAGAATGATTTCTGAAGGATAATGTGACACTGAAGACTGTTCAGACTGAAAATTCAGCTTTGCATCCGAGGAACAAATTACAATTTAAAAATAGAAAACAGTTATTCTAAATTGCATTTAACAATATTTCTCTTTTTACTGTATTTTTGATCAAATAAATGCAGCCTTGGTGAGCATAAGAAACTTCAAAAAAATCTTACAGCCCCCAAACTTCTAAACAACAGTGTAACTTTTCCAGGCATGGAATTTTTCCAGGTTTTTGTGATTTTCTGGGAACCCTGCAGACAGTAAGACAGAGAAGGTGAAGTGTAATGTCTGACCTGTGGGCTCTGGAGACAGCAGGTGGGCGCTGTCCACCGAGGGGAAGATGAGGGACACGAGGTACAGGAGGAGACAGAGCGGGACCATCCCGGGCGGAACGACGCGGGGACGGGTGTCCTCACCACGGAGACCAGACTCAGACATCCTCCACCTTTACACACATGCTGTCAATGTGGCGCTGCCACAAACACACTCCTGTCAGAAACGCTGCCTCTTCCCAACCTGAAATGTAAGATCATATTCAACAATCATAATAGGTCTAATAGAGAAGGAACACTTTATCATATTTTTAGGAGGTGAAGAATAAAAATGGTCTCATATATTCAATCAACATTATGCCTGTTTTTTTGATAGGGGACATATTTTTCAAAGCACTCTATTGAAATGCCATGCTGACGTGCAAATGTCTCCAGCAGGCTCTCTGCGTATACTGTAAATTGAAAAATAAAGTGCGACGACCACACACAACTGCCACGAGAGCATGAAATGGAGTGATTTCATATTACGTGTCCTGCGCTAGTTAAGACGAGATTGGGATTTGTTGTAAACTCTTTTGCGTTCTTACTCTCCCTTTTTTTTTTCTCTTTCTCACTGGTCGGGCTACTCTGAAACACCTCTTTCACTAAGCTAACACAAACACACTTATCTTTCTAAAGAAAACATATGCTCCCCTCACACTCTGTGACTTGTGTGTGTGTGTGTGTCTGTGTCTTGCCACATAGAGAGTTTACATTAGTCACAATAAAAGGAATGTAAAGTGCTTTAAATACACACACGTACACACACACATATATACTGTGGGCTGTATGGTTTGGTTCCCCGCTGAGAGATTTTCGTTCAAAGACGTTGAGAAAATGTGAGAACTCTGGGTTGCTTTAAACTTGAACTCCTGTTATTTCAGAACAGCCTTGGTTTAGACACACAAAATGTTTGTGTTAACTTTAAACGGTGGCATTCTTCTCCAACGGACCCACAAACTCTCCTGAGGCTAGCGTGGCGCTGTTTTTCTTTCCCTTGACGAGCAGACGCTCAATTCTTGGTCAGCACATACTGAAGAGAGAGAGAAAGAGAGAGAGAGAAGCCAGGTTGGTGTGTTGAGTAACTCAGTGTTTTCTCTGGCCGGCGGAGCAGGAGTGTGCACTGCGCTGTGGGCTGATAGTGTATCAGCGCTGGCTGTTCTAGGAGAGAAGGGTTTATTTGTGGAGCGTATTTCTGGAGTGTGTATCGTAGGTGTGTTTTTAGAGCATGTTTCTGGAGCCATACTATCTTACAGTAACAGTGATGGAGAGGCCTTAACAAACTTTTGATATATTCTTAGAAATAGCTTAATATTATTATGCATCATGCATCTTTTTGGAATACTTGATTCTGGTTGGTCAATCACAGCAATCTGCGGCCATATGTTTTTGTAGGACCACTTTACTAATTGACCATTTTGACCAGGCAACCAATTTTGGAGTTCTGCTAGACAAACTATGCAGTTTCTTTCTCCAACAATATGCAATAATTTCATTAATATTTCATGTCCATTTATTTATTTGGCAATAAGCTATGTAACAAGCAGGGTAATATACAGTCAGTCAATAATCGCAAAATAGACCTCTTTGGGGTGATACAAGACTATCCTGATCACCCTGTCTGATGACTATACATTATCATGAGTTTAAGTCATTTGAACACAATATACAGTACATTACCATTGAAAAACTTTTTTTTCAGGATTCTTTGAAGATTTTTTTGAAACAGAATGTTTTTGTAACAATATAAAAGTCTTGTAAAAAAAAAAAAAAACTGTCACTGCATCCTTCCTCAATAAAAGTATTAATTTCATTAAAAAATATATATAATTAATTATCCCAATCTTTATTGTATACAGTTCTTTGCAGATTAAACTTTAGGATATAGGCAGCTGGGACTGTGTGACATGACGGATACGCAGGAGTGTGCTGCCGTGTGGTGTGTAAAACTCTCTCAGAAGAGTCAGTGTTTATCTATGGGATTACTGAAGAATTTGATTTGGACTCCATTGAAATATTATGATTATCAGTTGAGTCAATAAATCAACATTAGCTACTATGTTTTTACTGTCTGTCTGTATCTCTTTCTTTGTCTCTTACTTTTCGCCCCCTCACTCAACTTTGAATGCATATTAAAGTATATTATATTAAAAAAATACAATGCTCTTTCTATGACAATCAAACAACTACAGACCTGAACAAGACCATGCGAGGATATGCTGTCATATCCTGGGTATTCATGTGTGTAATGTCTGATAGTTTTGGGTGAAAGAGGGTTTAAATGGAATCCTATCACACGCTAGTCACACCTTGCAACAAATCTGGGACTCAAAAATGTCAGTAATCTCCAGTAATTGTGCAGCCATGTCAACGGCCAGCCCAGTCTAAATCTGCCAATGAAAATAGGGATTAGGAGGGAGACAGAGTAAAAGAGAGATAAAGAAAAAGAGAGAGAGAGAGAGAGAGAGCAGATGAAAAGCTGAAGTCTGAGGTGTCTCTATTAGAGTTTGGCTGTAATCCTCTTCCGAGGACTTCACTCGCCCTCCTGCGGCTCTCTGAGAGCTCTGTCAGCGTGCATGTGGGATTGTGTGCGGCTAGGGGTTTGCGCATTGCTTCAGTGTAGACAACTGCATAAAGGTGAGAATTAAACTCACTAACCCACCCTTTTAAACATCCCCATGGAGGAACACATCAAACACACACAAATCACAGAGGAGCAATTTACAAACCACATTTACAGATGTGTGTCACTGTGAAATTATGGGTTTCTCTAAACTTTTCGGTCAGTGACTTTTCTGTGCTTTCTAGCATTAAACTCATCATCTTATTTGCTTACATGCAGCATTTGGTATGACACTGTCCACAAAACAATTTACAGAAAAAGTAAACCTAAGGGTAATTTAAAAAAATGGAAGATGAAAGGGCGAGAGAGCACAGTAACATTGTCCATTGTTTATTGTTTGCTCGATTTCATTCATGCCGTTTTTAGCCCTTGGACTGCATTGTGCATTGTGTAAAATGATCTTGAGCACTTTTTTTTTTGCTTTATATATACTAAAAATCACTTAAAGGTCTAAATAAAGAATAACAACCTTTAGAGAAAGAGAGAGAAAGTTTGATGGCACTTCTTCAGGACTTCAACTCCCAAACTTTCGACAGTCCACAGAGTGGCGTATTGATTTTGAGCCGGCACCGGTCCACTAAGGGTCACAATTAGTAGAGGATTCCAATTGAAAAGAGCCTCACTTTTCCCTGCTGACGCGACCGCTCATATTTGAGTTGTGTGAATGTCTCTGAGAGACCTTTACTGGTTCCAACAGAGCTGGTTTGAAAAGTGCAAGGGAAACATGACTAGAAAAGTAATGATTATCTCCCAAAAAATTGGTGTAGAAATGTCTAAAAGTGGGAGATGACGATTGCTGCACACACTGCAAACAAAGCTTTCAAGTTTTCAAGACTTTTCTACTCCATTTAATGAGTTTTCAGAGATTCAACTGATTTTCTTTATCTGTAAATTAAGTTACAGTAGTACAATGACTGTAATCACCACTTAAAAATGTAAGGCAGCTATTAAACGTTTCGAATTTTAGTAGATTAAAATGTTTTACAGCGCTTAAGTTCAACAACCAAATTTCACCAGGACATCTGACAAGCTGAAAGAGACAGAAAGAAACTTTATCATCTGCCATAAAGTCCAGAGACCTAGACCTGCTAAAAATAAAGAAGTAGGCTACTCAAGATTATGTGAAAACCTAACAGTTCTCAGCATGGACTCTTCTCAGTCGTTTGAATGACTCTGGTACATGAGGTGGCTAATTGCCCCCAGTAGCCCGCGTTAACACCTCCAGAGACTCTAATTCACTCCGATAGCTACAATTGGTTTCAGATGGCCCCGCGGATGAAAAACTGGTGAGGTTCGCTTCAGTGTGAGCTAAAAACAACACAAATGAAGCCCTGCAGAGGTGGCCGCAAAATAAATGGATGTAATTTTGGTTTTAAAATGCGTCATACACCAAGTTGTAAAGGGTTTAGTCTCTCATCAGACAGACACGTCAACTGAGGGACTGTTAAAGAGTGGAGTTTACAACAGGTAAACTCAACATACTGTGAATAGCTCTATACACTGTCTAAAGGGAATAGCTATAAACAGTTTTTTGTTTAAGTGCAGCAGAAAAGCGCTCGAGTGCTCACCGGGAAGATTGACTGATACAGTATAAGCACCCTTGACTGTGTTTTCCACCACCTCACATCCCACGGTGGGTTTCGGCACCATTAAAACACCTACACCTATAGGCTACATGACAAAGACAGGCTGCTGACCAATTACAGGCTGGTTTCTGATTCGCGTCTCAGGAAACGAGTAGTCAATTCGACTGTCCACACAACAGGCTACATTATACACTGAAAACACTTTTAATTGAGACTTATTGAAAATGTACTGTATTGCAGCACAGGTGCGGCTTCTCCTCACGACTGGTAGAGCAGCTTTCGAGCACGCGGTAGCCTACTCTCTCTCTCCCTCACACACACACACACACACACACACACAAACACACCGCGCAACACCTGTCCGACTGACTGTACAGGCACCACATGTCACCGCGGCTCACTTCTACACTAAAACTTTGTTTCCATTCATAAGGCTTTGATTGAATAGTCTAATTGAAAAACACGTTTTTGAACCAAAACAAGGAAATAACTAGAAATATGAGGAATAAGACATTTTCCTTTCCCTCCAAAGGCGTCTTTACACTGCTGAATTAAGGGTCTGAGCAGCTCTGTCTGCTTCAAATTCTGCCAAAATGCACACACACACACAAAACAAAACAAAAAAAACAGGTAAAATATGCCCATATAGTAGGCCTAGAGACTATATCAGAGACGGCTCTGATGCTGCTTTGCGTCCATGTAAATGATGCATGAGCAGCCTAAACGTTATTTCATGACAGAGTAGCCTATTTATTTTATAATTTATAAAAAAAATGTTTAATATATTTTAATGTCATAATCCATGTTTCTATATGTAATAGACCTGCCACACATTCCATAATTTATTATAGGCTATCTGAAATTATTAAAGACAAAATAATAATAAATAATAACAAACTTCTCACCAAATTCCTTCTTGACAGTAATCCTTTTCAAGACCACAATACAATATGTTGATCGGCTTTTTGAGAAAAACTGGTCTGCGAGGTCCCTCCAGATGTTCCGTGAATCACATTCACGGGGCAAATCATCCAAATACACTGACGTTTTTAAATCCAGGCGTAAAGAAAAAATCTGAGCAGACGTGAAGTCAGTCAGTGGAGTGTTTGAGAAGAAGTTGTCGGCTATTCACCACACAGCCTTGAGTTATCCGTCTCTGTCCAGTCCTTAAACCCTTCAAAAGTGTGTCAAAACCACACTAGGCTGTTTGTTCATCTAAAGGAGCGCCAGTGTAGTGTTTGGTCGTAAGAGAGTATCGGGGTCCCACAGAAGAAGCTCCGCTCTTCTCTGCTGCGCTATCCGGGCACAACTGCTCCGCTGCGCCGCTGGGTCAGTTGTGAAGTGCGGGGCGTTTGGTGCTGTGTGAAAGCTTGGCTCACAGACTCCCACTAACAGTTTGAGCACCGGGCTCTGGAGAGAGGGAAAAAAATTAACTAGGATCGGATTTCAAACCGCGTCCCTGCTGCGAGTGCGGTGCTCGCCGCCTAACGCCCCCCTCGCGAGTTCAGGGAGAGAGAGAGAGAGAGAGAGAGAGAGAGAGAGAGAGAGAGAGAGAGAGAGAGAGAGAGAGAGAGAGAGAGAGAGAGAGAGAGAGAGAGAGAGAGAGAGAGAGAGAGAGAGAGAGCCGCAGGCGCCTCCCACACCAAACCCGAATAGGCTATTCAATCAACTTACTCGCTGTCAAATTAGCTGCGCTCAGCGAACCCAAACCGCGCTATGGACTGTGGAGAGAGTCGGCAGAAAAACAATTAAAAATAGCAAAGATTTTGCTGTTCAAACTATTTTCAGGGTGCGAATTGTAGCGGGGTTTGAGGGGCATGTATGACAACGTTCAGTCAGGGCTAAACTTGCGACGAAGTTTATAGAGTTATTATTAGTTATTATAGATTTACACAGCAGAAATATATCATCACAAACATAATGTTTAGATTAAAACAACTTTAAGATTACTTGTTGCCAAACTGCTGCATTTATAGCGACAAAACACAATTTGTATAGCGAGAGATGAAAGTCAGCCGAGGGCGCCCTTAAAATTGCAGACAGAAAGCCTTGAAAATCATAAAAACATAATGTGCACAGTGATCATGCTTTAAAGTTTAGTAAAAAAAAAAAAGTAATATTGCAGTATTTATCCATGCACATCATTTTTTTTTAATTCATGTGCTGTGTCCTTGTAATCTTTAATCAATATAACTTACGTGATGACGTGTTTACTGGCCTGAGGGCGGGACAAACTGTCACTCACATGACATCACAGTAGTAGTAAACCACAACCATCCAACAATCCAATCAGTTCCTTCTCGATGGACAAAATCAAGCACCGTCCTAGTTTTCTTGTTCGAGAAGCCGTTTCTGTCGGATATACATCACAATAGGGAAGAAAAGACAATCATAACTTATGTTTAATGCTAACTTTAACATATCATTAATGTGTGAAATAGCCTATACTTACCAGCAAAGATGTTTCTGGTTGTATGTCATTTCATGTTAGCGTCACTGACTAGTTCACCGACAAATCACATGCTGCTGGGAATAAAAGCACAATGCTGAACATTTCTATATAGCACCATGATCTTTTTATATTTTTATGCAATTGCTTGGTTTTAAATGAAATTTTATACCCCCAAACTTTTCTTGTATGTTTTGATTCTTTTACCTGGCTGCAGACATCTCATGCTGAGAAACCAGAAGTGCAAGTGTGTGTGTAATTACAGGTTGTGTCATCAGGTATTTCAGCTTATGCCTCTGTACAGGTGTGTGTGAATGTGTAGGTTTGTGTGTTCCTGTCAGTGTATGTGTGTGTGTTGATTTTTCATCTCATAAACCTGTCATGTGTCTCCTGAAGGCTGATTAGCCGAGCGCCAAGTGTCGACGAGAGCCGTAATTCTGTAGAATAAGCACCAAAACAAAGACTCAATTACTTTTAAAGCTACAAACATGTTTGCAGAGAGAACTTTATGAGACCATAAAGAGAAGAAACCTCTTCTTAATTACCAGAGGAGTCTGTGTACGTGTGAGGGAAGCAGAGACAGGGAGTTCTTATAGCTGTCCATCTGTGTTTGCTTTAAGAGAAGGGCTGTTAGCCTGCGAGTGGTAAAATCAGCATGCAAACATGAGGATCCTCAGTCACATCAACACTCTGTTCTCTGACACCAGGGTTAAAGACATTCAGTAAAAAGACATATAAACATCACCCATCCAATAATAACCCCTGTTAGCCTATTTCAAAATAATATTCTCTGTGAATACTAATGCAGTCACTGTCATTATATCTATTAGAGCCTTGAGAAAGAAGATTGATTTTATTGATTGACAAAGTTGGATGCAGCGCTCTAAGTGATGACTTCTGACCCCAGCAAAGGTGTTTATGGGAATTTTAGTGGCTTGTTGGCAGCACGTGGTAAAAATGACTGCTACAACCGTAAAGGCGGAAAGAGGGACACAAAATGTGGTCAATGACTAAAATGGATTTTCAATGTCTTATGGCTGTGGTTTCAGTGACTGGATCACAAAAAAACATTTTGGACACTTTTTTAAGCCCTGTATTTAACTGTTTAGTTGACCATGGTTCAGGGCAACCAGTGTCCTAAATAGATTTGTTTTATGTCTTTTATATATACACACAAGACATGTGCCTGAAAATGTGCAGTTCTTCCTGTCATATCTGTGACACTAGTTCTATTTCTGCATGTGTTTGCTCTGTACCTGTCGGTATTGTAATGAATACATGCATTAAATATATACATAAATATGCATACATATATGCATTCAGTTAATCAAAAGCAATAGTAAATACATTTATATTGTCCCAAAAAAATGCTTATTTCCACAAACATGCTGTTCTGTTGAAATTCCTATTCATTAAAGAAGTGTAAAAAAAAAAAAAACTATCATGGTTTAGATAAAAATATTATTATTATTTTTTTATTTTATTTTTTAAACAGATATTAAACAAATATTATAAATATGAAACAAATATTAAACAGCACCGCTTTTTTTTAACTCTGATAATAATGACAATTTCGTGATCACCAATTTTTTATATACAGCCCAAGGCCTTGCTTACAGAATGCAGCGTCAGACATTCTGAGACCTAAAGAACAGAATGGATGGGTGACCTCCCACCCCAAGAGCCGAGTGAACCCCTGAACTCTCTCTCCAGCTACACCCCTCAGTCTAACCCCAGCCTCTGGCTACAACACACAATGGAGCAGAGGTGAGGACGAGGGCCTCCCTTCACAAGAGGTTGAATATTAAACTGGGCTGCATTTATCCCCTTAAAAACACTTTTCATGGATGGCTCTAATCCATAAGGTCCATTGTGAGCACCTACTGGCCATGTTTCACAACATCAGAGAGCTGTGATTTTGTGAGCGGTAGGAGATAATCACAAATCAATAACTCCCTCATTGATTACAGATGTGGCTAAATCCCTGAAAACAGCCCAGGTTGAGCATGAGATTTAAAGCATCGGTACACCACATGGGCATTTAATCTGTTTGAAACGTGAAGAGAGGAGAGGCAAGACAGTCCGTAGAGTGTGTGTGTGTGTGTGTGTGTGTGTGTGTGTGTGTGTGTGTGTGTGTGTGTGTGTGTGTGTGTGTGTGTGTGTGAGAGAGAGAGAGAGTGAGCATTCGTAAAATCTTTTAGCTCTTATCAGTGTGCATTCTTTTACTGATAACCTAAAGAGCTGATAACATTGCGTTTGTTTTCTTTTGATTTTTTCTATATTGACTACGTTTTTTTGACTGATTGTGTGTGTGTGTGTGTGTGTGTGTGTGTGTGTGTGTGTGTGTGTGTGTGTGTGTGTGTGTGTGTGTGTGTGTGAGAGAGAGAGAGAGAGAGAGAGAGAGAGAGAGAGAGAGAGAGAGAGAGAGAGAGAGAGAAATGATTACGAGTTCATTTTAGAGAAAAACATTTAATATAAAATATTCGTAATCATGTTAGATATGACAGTAGCAGTGAAGATGATTACATTTTACTTCCTGTCCCAGTCCTAATTGTCAAGTCCAGATCAGTTCTGCAGAATAGGGACATTGTGCCAACCTTCCCTACTGTACATTCAGTTACCGCTCGCAAGGCGTATCCCTCAGCAAGGTACACAGAGTCTGTATCCTTCTTTAAACCATGCACGCACACACACAGAAGCACAAAATCAAACACACACACACCCGGATCCATGTGTAACACTCTCATGGAAAATGTGTATTGTCTTTCGACTTCAGAGTTTGTGCATTTCTGCCCGATACAGAGAGGAAACTGGCATATCTGTGTCACTAGTTCTATTTCTGCATACAGTATCCAGGCTGTTACCTGCTGGTATTGTAATGAATAATCAGTTAGACACTGCATCAATGACATGTGAAAAAGAGTTTGAGCACAAGTGTACAAAAGGACACAAGTGTAGAAATGAGTTTCTGGCAGGTTTTTTTTCTTTTCTTTTCTCGAGACAATTCAAAGAGACAATGTCAAAAACAAAATACAAAATGCTATTAACATTACGTTAATACGTTAGTAGAATAAATAAAATATAATATATAATAGAATAAAATATTAAATAAATTACTGTATTATCAATTTTCGTTTTACGAAAAAAGTCCCTTATGTTCTAATTTGATCAAAAATACAGTAAAAACAGTATGACATATTATTACAATTTAAAATAATGTTATCTATTTGAATATATTTTAAAAAGTTATTTATCCCTGTGATGTAAAGCTGAATTTTCAGAATCATTATTCAGTCTTCATAGTCACATGATCCTTCAGAAATTATTAATATATCAATTTGGTGCTCATAAAAACATTTCTTATTATTATCAGTGTTGAAAACCCGTTGTGCTGCTTGATATTTTTGTGGAAACTGTGATAATTTTTTTAGGATTCTTTGATGAATAGAAAGTTCAAAAGAACAGCATTTATGTGAAATATAAATCTTTCATAACATTATAAATATTTTGTTACTTTTTGAGCAATTAAAAAAATAGCATTTTTATTTTATTTTTGTTTTGTTTAAAGTGTAAGGTAAATGTAGTTCTTCTACCAGCCTTTCAAATCAGAAACCATGTAAACTTCAAGGAGAATGAATTTACATTATACTAAAAAAAAGGCAAAAAAACTGCACCAAAGGCAAATAGGGGACTTTGCCTTCTCATTTCAGAAGTCGACCACTTGTCACTGGTGTCTGGCATATACCTGAGAGCCCGTTTATCCTTCACATTTCATCTCTCCCATCAGCATCTTTTTTCCCACCTCCCTCTCTGTTTCCCATTATCCTTCTGAAAGACAGTGACCCCTCCCTCTCATCTTACCCCTCAATTTGTATGTATGTATTCAAGAGTCTTCTGAGGATGCATATTTGTGCAAGGATGCCCTATAAATCTGTCAGCGACAAGCAAAGCAGTCTCCACAATGCAGGGAGGAGATCACAATGATTTCACCTTCACTCGCACTGAAATCCAACCAGTCAACACGACTTAAGAGTCAAATGATTTAATAATATTCAGTTTCCACAAGATGTGAGTTATCATGCCCGATGATGCACCGCTATTAAAGGCTATAGCTGGATTTGTTCCTCTAAAGCAGAGCAGATGATCACTGGTCCCAGGCCTGTGCAACTGCTGCTGATCCATATCCAAACACACCAGCCCTCATCCCTGATCCAGTAGGCATCCCTGGAATTTCAGCCCTCTGCTCCCCTCCCGTCCTCCTGCTCACCCTAAAGCCCCGCTCCATCTCCTCCTAATCTCCCGCTCAGACACCCTGAATTAACGCCACATTCTCCGCTGATAAGAGTTTAATGCATGTCTCTGAAGCGTCGGACGTCAGCAGCATTGATGGGGAGCAGAGATGTTATATGTTGCGTATTTGGTCACTGTAGCTCAACATCTGAGATGCCATTTATCATCTTACTTGCGGCTTTCGCACACAAACGCCACATCTTTTTCAATGCATGAAGCAACGTCAAGCCGTTTAATGATATGACCTGCCCTTATAATTTCTTATCGCACACAAGTATGCTAGAGTACCAGTAGGCAATCCATGTGCTGTCCTGCTAGCTTAGCATTCACTAACAAAAAAGTACCACGGTATTACCATGTTTTTTAGGACATGTTACATGGATACCGTCACTTTACCATGGCACTGCCACAGAACATTGTTGTAAGGGTCGCATAATTCCAGTACAAAAGCAGAACAAATCCGTTTCTCCATGTGCTCGTTTTCCCTTCGCAGAGATTAGCTTAGCCTAGCATCTAACTCAATAAGCAAGTTGGCCAAGAACTCTGAGTCACCAGAACAAACAAAGAAACACCCTCCGCTGTATACGAACTCACACAGACACACACAGAGAACAATTACAGGAGACCTGTTGGTACTCAGAGAGCAGCGTCGGTGCAATGTTTACCAACGGATTTAGGAGTAAATCTGCCCCCTACATTCCTATTGAGATTCAGACTGAGCCTTAAGAGAGAGCAGGATTACTGGCCGTTCTCTATAGACCCCACTGTACACACAGTGCTCGGCCTTAAAAAGAGCCTGAAAAAAACCTGCCACAACAGACAGACACACAGAGAGAAAGAGATTAAAACCATTAAAAGTTGAATTTGCTGCTCTAAATATCTGAGTCAGTGTCGCTTGTTATTAAATAACTCGGTGCAAATGTCTTATTAACGGGTCTTGTCGTATATGACGGTTCAGGGCTATCAAGCTCCAAAAAAGACAAAGCAATATCATAAAAGCGACATTAAATCCATGACTCATGCACTATATATTAAGTTTTCTGAAGCCATATAGCTCAGTATGAGGAACAGACTTAAATTTAGAGGGATCCCATGTGTAAAAGAAGCGTACATAATTTTATTTAATGTGCAAATCTTAAAAGTATATGCTACATTTAAAAAAAAAAAAACTGTACTTGCAGATAATATAATTTGAATGAAATAAAAGCCACTTATGTGTATTTAAAGCGGCACACGTTAATGACACACTTAATTGCACTTTCAAAACTGTAAATTTGATTTACTTTAAAGTACATTTAAAATCATAATGTTTTGCTTTAAATAAGTACACATATTTTGATATGTTGACTACCATACTAAAAGCACAAAATACTTATATTTTCATAATAATTTTCATTGTGTTATTCAATACATTAAAAAGTTATTTATTTGAATTCATTACAAATGTGTAATTAATTACATATATTTAATGACAAGTTTCAATAGAAATGACATTCAGTACACCTTAACCATATGTTAAAGAAAACTGAAGTAATTATGAAATTACACAACGATATTTATGTCCTTAATTTGGTAAAAAAAAATTTTTTTTAAAAATTAATTGCATTTAATATAAATTTAAAATATAATGCATTTTTTATTTAATTGCAAATAACATGCAATTAAATGTCCGAAATAAGTACTAAAAGTACTGTATGCTACTCCTTTTTCACAAGGGAAAAGTTCACTTAAATTATAAAAGTCTGTCATCACTCACCCTCATGTTGTTTCAAACGACTTTCTTTCTTCTGTGTAACACAAAAGAACATATTTATAACTGTGTGTGTGTGTGTGTGTGTGTGTGTGTGTGTGTGTGTGTGTGTGTGTGTGTGTGTGTGTGTGTGTGTGTGTGTGTGTGTGTGTGTGTGTGTTTTGACCAAAGTGTTCTTCAAAATATCAGCCATACAGTTTTGGAATGATAAATTATGAGAGAATAATCAATTTTGGATGAACTATCACTGTACGTTGTTATTTAATAGTGCTCAGTACAGTCACAGTTATGTTGAGTAATCCTCCAGTATGATCTGCAGTAATACTAAAATGAATGGCCATCATGCTAGCAGTGAATTATGAGGCAGAATGCAAATACAGATAATCTCACTGCATACAGCGTTTACCGTTGTTGTACGGACAAGTATTCTGTTTTTAACCATGCACTGAATCACTGGGTGGGAGAGTTAAAGTATGTCCTTGTATAAGTGTGTTTGTCTTTGAAGAAGCGCCATCCATGTCACAGTTAACAGCCAATCCAATAAGCCGGTGACATCATCCTTTTAAATATTTCACAGCTCTCTAAAGTTATTTTAGATCTATCTGATCTTTTATGAAAAAAAAAAACATCTTTTCCCTTCGAGCTTCTCAAAATTTGGTTTTCACATTCACATCACAAAACTAGAAAAAGATTTCCAAAGGTTCTGAACTGTGAAACGTTACATTTGTTAATTGTTAAAGCCACCAAATATTTAGAACGTGTTCATGTTAACATTTAATATGCCAAAAGCACATCTATTTTCATTTATTATAAGCAGTGTGCTTGAGAGAGGGGTTCTTTAAAGTGCATAAATGCATGAAGGTGAATATCATCAACTATAGTTTGATAAATGCATTGACTGGATGGCGGGAAGGAGAAGGATATGATTTGGGGTGTCCTTGTAAGTCATCTATTCAATCTTGGTTTATGTAAGACATTTATATATGAAACTATAAGAGCGCATTCTTAGTATGAAGCATAAACCATAACAGTAAGTTTATAACTTAATTATATTAACATAAAAATACTTACATACTTCTGTATTTGTAACAACAGAGTTAACCTGTGCTGTGCAGTGAGAATCACAAACAAATGATTTTTATGACTCTGTTCTTTTAATTAATCATTGAGAAAGACTCACAAATGTATAAGTTGCCGGCTTGAATCAGCTTCACAAATCTTTCACTGAATAAACTCAACAAATCCTTCAGAGCAGCTACTGTATCCAAAATATGACTCACTAAACTGCAAGTTCCATGTCAATGAATCATTAGTCTACTTAAATGAACATGACAATAATATGACCAACTGAACGAAAAGGGAATAAATAACATTTTTTTACTCTAAACAGTTTGTGGTGGGTCTTGAGATTGATTATACCTCACTAGGTGGTTTATACCTCTAGATTATACCTCTTGTTTCTCTTAGCATGAGAAAGTGTACATAAGTAAAATGTATATTTTACTGCTGTCAAATCAATTAATTGCAATTAATCGATTCTAAAATAAAAGTTTTTGTTTATGTGTGTGTATATATATATATATATATATATATATATACTACATATATTATATAAACACAAACTTTTATTAATCGATTAATTGCGATTAATCAATTTGACAGCAGTACTGGATGCATGAATGAAATGTACAGGTATGCCGTATAATGGCCAACAGATCCCATTCATCCTTGTATTGATACATTGATTATAGTCACACACTCTGCTGCTTGAATATACATGACTACTATTGAATATACATGGCTACTTTATAATTATAATTTTATTCCCTTGCTTTTGCTTTTGCTTTCCCTTGTCTTTACTGCTACCACATATCACACATGCTGGCTGCTAATGCTGAATGATTCCTATTCATGGTTATGAAAGAGACAGAGAATCTTGGCTCTTCCACAAGACACATGAGAATTATTATTGAGGTTTATGTAAACTCATAACCTTGCTCTCGGTCAGAATTAATCTATGATTATTATGCATGTTTACACACTAGGATTCTTAACGTACCCTAACACACACACACACACACACACACACACACACACACACACACACACACACACACACACACACACACACACACACACACACACACACACACACACACACACACACACACACACACACACACACACACACACACACACACACACACACACACACACACACACACACACACTTTACGAAACGCAAGCAGATTAAAGCCAATTTTCAGCTTGTTCAAGTTCTATTTTTAGCTGTTGGATTTTTCAGTTCAAACCTCACTGATCAGGCCAACATCAAAAAGAAATAGTGATAGAGGAGGGAGCGAGGGCAAAAGAGAGAGAGAGAGCAGGAGTTTTAAAGTGACATGCAATCTGCCGCATTCGAGAGAAAGGAGAGCGAGAGAGAGAGAGAGGGAGTTAGATGAAACAGACTGAAAGAGGCTGAGAGAGGACTCCTCTCTTACTACTAATGACTGAGGGGGTGGACAAAGAGCCAAGTCTCTTCCCTCATTCTCTGTTTCTTTACTCACAAAGCTGCCATCACCCCATTCACCACTACTTTTATTTACCCCTTACACATACATAAATATGAGGAGCTGTGAGTTTGTTTTATCTGATTGGTTGAGATATTAGTTTTAGATGATATAGCTTGTCCCAGTGTCCCATCATTGAGTTTGGGTCCATCACTTTTAGCCTTAAAAAAACAAAAAACAACCTAAAAATCCATGCTTGCAACACACTGGCCACCTGTTCAGGGTGTTCCCCCGCCTGCAGCCTGAGATGCTGGGATTTGCTCCAGCATTCCCGTGATCCTGCAGAAGACAAGCAGTTTAGACAATGGATGGATGCTTGCAAAGCAACATTGCATAAGATACCGGGTATGGTATCTTATGGTATCTGGAGACCGGGTATGGTTTTAACACGGGGAGAGTTGTAACACCACCATTTCCACCACTTGGGGATAAGATAGGAGTCATGTGATCATTTCAATATTTACCTACTGCCTCCCTGATACCGCATGGTGGTTGTCAAGTCTGGAAACCGACACATTCTGAATTTATAGAGAAAAAAATGATTTTGAGGTAAGAAAGTCAATTTTTTGACCCAGACTATTTTTTGTCTAGTATCTAAACTATTGCAGATAAAATAGTTTGACTTATATTAGATTAAAATGTAGTTTCTTAGGCAACATGTGATGCAGTTTTCCCCTGCTAATTTCAAACCAGTATGCTAATACAGCTAGCTAAACAGTGACTGACAGGGGTGGGGTGGGTTGTAACACTTCTTGAAAAAGTGTTACAACCATCCCCTATCATACAACTGATTGATTTGAATATTTTTACAGAATGCCTATTGCAGTCTCTGGGCCCACAAAGCCTGCACTCCAGGGTTACCGGCATTCATTTGTCAGCACTGTGACTCTGATTAAGAAGACACACACACACACACACACACACATACACACACACATACACACACACACAGAGATATTGTTTTTTGTTAGAAATTATAGTATGTTTATCAAGTATACTGTTAAATAAGTTCGTTCAAGTAGACACATTTACATATACACACACACACAAGTTAATCAGACAGTCTGTTCCAGAGAGGGAGTGAGACATTGTTCTTTTATGTCAATAAACCTGTCTTATAAATCTTATAGTGTGGCATCCATTTTTGCTTCTTTTGTGTAATTGTTACAACTTACCCCAGCATGTGTTACAACCTACCCCGGTATTGGGGTAGGTTGTAACGAAGGTACACCATGTATTGGACACCAGCTCACAAGGTCTGTGATATTCTTGTAGAGGATTGAATTGGGGCCATTTGTAGTAAACACATGTGGATACTTTGTATACAATTTTGAGAACTCTAGCTACAAAATTCAGTGAGTTATAGTTACTGAAGCAAAAAGTGTTACAACCATACCCGTTCTCCACGGTCATGATACACAGGGCAACTTTGTTGAGCAATGTTTTTGAGCAAAAAATATGCTTAAATTCAAAATGCAATCTATAGATCATTTGGATGTTTGCAAACAGAGATGATGGTTTTTTTTTGTGTGGGCGGAGCCTACCTGGGGACAGAAAATGAAAGTTCTGCAGTAGCAGTAGGGAAGCCATGGAGAAAAAGAATAAAAAATTTAAGTTTATGTTTCACAACTCTGACTTTTTTTTCTTGCAATTCCGAGTTTTCTCTCTCACAATTCAGAATAGAAAAATCAGAATTGGGAGATATAAAATTGTTATTCTGTTTTTTTGTTCTTATCACAAGTTTCATCCATCTAGTCTGAGGCCTGCAACCATAAATGTCTGCGTTTGGCTTCAAAGGGCGTCTTCATTTTTTCTGACATCCAAAGACACAAGACAATTTTTTTCCCTCTTATTCTGTGAATTTTGTCCATTTTCCTCCACTTTTTCCCACTGTTTTTCTTCCACCACAATACGTGCGCGCGCAACTGCAAGTGACATCTGCTCCTAAATCTATATCTTATGCAGTGTTGATTCTTAAATAAATATATGTTGTTTAAAAACTAGAATATTAGACAAAAATACTCATGAAGAATAAGATTTCATAGAACACAACTTGGATGCAAAACACTCTCTTCCATTAATTCAAGACCTGTTTGAACCCGTTTGTTGGGTGCACATGTTTGTGTCACAGTTTGGCAACTTTATTTTGAGTCCAAAAACCGTTGCGACACTCCCACCGACCTCTAACCCCACACCACCAGAGAAACAGCAAGCCAAAGAGTGTGTGAGAAAGCGTGAGAGAGAGTAAAAAGAAAGATAGTCCAGAGGGGATGAAAGAGCAGAGATTAGCTCTAAATAAACTCTGTCAGGCAGAAAACGGTAGGAGGCTGACAACGAAGCAACCTAAGTCCCAAATCTCTCTTTCTGTTTAACACGGCCTCTCTCCCTCCCTCACTCAGTATTTTACTTTCTGGCCAACAATAGTAGGAGGTGCAAACTGCAGGCCTCATGAAGGTGGACTGTATAGGGATAAGAGCTTTTGCTGGCAAAATACAAATTACACATCTCCCGGTACTCTCCTTCTCCTTTTCATTCATTTCTTTTGTCTGTCTTTCCCTCCCTCCAAAGCTTCTCCCAGTGGTCTACATCAAAATTTCCCTCTCATTTCTCATCTATATTGACTCCCTAAAAAAGGAGAATGAACCACAAAAAAAAAAAAAAAAGGTTGAGAATGACTAGGCCTACTTCAAATGTATCAAATGTAATAAAAACATTTCTGGTCATAATCTCCTCTCATCCTGTAAGATTTTAATTGCGTCGCCATGCATGGCGTTGAAATTACTGTATATTGCACACACATGTGGTCACACAGACAGTACATGCAGGACATGAGAACTGAAATCACATCCACTGAGATGTGGGAAGCTGACTTTTTTTACATACAGTATAATACTGAAGATCATATAAGCTATACCCTAACCAGAGGTGTATATTTTGCAGTTACCCCATTACTCAGTCAAGCTATGGTGGGGTAAGATTTTGATTTGCTCTGCTAAAACTATAAAAACAGAAACTGCAATATAAAGGCTGCCAAAGTGTTAAAATAATCAAATAATCATTAACCATCCGCAATCCAGTTTAATATTCGCAAAATCTGCTGAAATAGCACTGCGACATGAGTATGTAAATAAAGTAATTAAATAAAGCAGACACCCTTTCTATGTAAATTAGGCTCATTATAAATCGCACCTAATCGGAAAATTCAGCACTATTTTCTTGGTTTAATTAACGTTGTGCTAGCTATTATGGCCACGGAAACCGTGCAAGAAAATTTCATTCTTAAGAGACTTTTGGGTGAATTTTTGTATTGATTATGGCAGCAGTAATTAATTACATAATGATCATATGACAAAGAGCACTATGCTGTAACATATAGGCCTATCCAAATGTCTTGTCTTGTTGTGTAGTGGAGCACACTTTTAAAGAACCGATTGTTCGATGCTTTTGAGTCATTTCTTTGTCTGTTAAACTTGCGCAGTAGTCTTTGATTCACGAACTAGAACTGGTTCATAAGACAAGAGCCACGGACTTCACTAGCTGTGCTGTTATGTAAAGAGGAGATTTCTTACCATTATTTTGAGTTGCACAAACTAATTCAATACAGACTGCAAGCCGAATTAATTATTGGTCACGACTCCCACGAGTGAGTTACGTTGCGCATGTGCGAGATTCTGGAACGTACGCAGACGGCAATGCAGCACTTTTTCTCTTGGACGAACGGTAGGCCAAGTATTCAAATTAAATTTGTTAAAGTGGGCTAACAGTAGCTGTTTTGAATATGGGTGCTTGAAAACAAAACAAGGGCTGAATCCGAAATCCTCCCTAAACCCTCAATCACTATTCCCACTAAATAATACTGTTCACTTGAGTGAATGAAAACGAGTGAGCGAATTCGGACAGCCGGTGAGTGTACATCGGTTGTACACTCATTATTGCGGTGCAATGTGGGATATAATAAGTGCAATCTTCTATAACTTTCACTATGGTTTTGGAAACCACTACAAATGGCTGTCCCCTCAAATAATGCCCTATTTTAGGGTATAGGGTGGGATTTCGGATTCAGCCAAGAAATAGCCTACGCCTGTCGTTTTAGATCGGTCTGTTTAAATAGCCTACCTTGCCTGTGTTCCTTTGTTCTCCTTTTCCTTTGTAATCGGTTACCATGGATATTCATTTAATCATCACAGCTGTTCATTAATTCATCATGTGTAAAGGGGTGGTTGATTATTATTTCACTTTTCTAACTTTTTCGTTAGTGTGTAATGTTGCTGCTTGAGCATGAACAACATCTGCAAAGTTACTTTGTTCAAAGCAAAGGGAGATATTTTCTTTTTGAGGATAATTGCTTTTTAAGGAGACATCACAAACCCTAAAATGTACATAAACCCCGCCCCCGAACACGTTTTATAGATTATCAAAACAGAATATGCTAATCAATGACTAGAAGATAACTAGACGCAATAATTCATCAACTAACCATTCAGAAATGTTGTCTACATGTTGCCACTTCTTCTTGAGTCTCTCCATCTTTCTGACTCCGGTTTGAACATAAAAGGCAAAACATTTTAGAAATTTTCAGTGCATGTCTGTGTGAGGTAATCGAAGCTGCTAAGGACACAAGTTGTTGTAGCTCCGCCTTCTGTGCCGGGAGCAGCAGCTCATTTTCATTTAAAGGGACAGATACAAAAACGGTGTGTTTTTGCTCACCCTCAAAAAGTGACAACTTTAACATGCTATATAAAAATATCTGTGGGGTATTTTTAGCTAAAACTCCACATACACACTCCGGGGACATCTTGTGAAAAGGGCATTATACCACGCCTTTAAGTTCCTCAAGTTTCCCCTCATTCTTTGTCCAGTATTTTGTGCATGGCACACTGTTTCAAGTTGTTGGCTTCTGTTATAGACTGTCAATATTTCATCTTTGTCCTTGGACTTAAACCGTTACAGAGCCTTAGTTAGGGGAGTAACATATTTAAGTTCTGACAGTAATAACAAAACTGTAGTGGATAGAAGTTCAGTGCATAAAAACCATCACTGACACCTTGTGGAGTTTGTTTTGATACGCAAGGCGTGCTGCACAGAGCAGGGGCCTATACCATTATGGTAGTTGAACAAACTCAGGGTTACAGGATTAGTTTCGAGTTGACAAAACCAAACCAATCCAACCAGGCTTTGTTGGTACCATGATGCTAAACATCAACTTTCTCTGTCAACTCAGGCTTTGATCCTGAGTTTAGGTGTGACATCAGTAGCGAACAGCCAATCACATGCTTAGAAAGAGTGAAACTGTGATTCATTTCTCACGAGAGAAGCAGCGCGATTCACTTCTCTCTTCTGCAGAATATTTCAAGATTGAAAAATATTAAGAATTTAAACAAATTTTCACAGCAAGAAGAAAATAGCTGTCTATTAAAAGAGGACAACTAAAAGAAAAAGTCTTGCTATATCAGTGCAAGTAAAAGTTGTGAAGTTAATTTATACAGTTGATAAAGGTATAGCCTAGAGAGAATTGAACATTTAAGCTCACATGTAGCAATTTTATAGCTTTATTGATTCTAAAGCGTATTTATATTACCTTTATATATGTATTCATTTAAACTGTGCGTAATAATAATTGATAAACTAAAATTGTACATGTGTGATCGATTAAGGGTATATCTAATATCTAAATCATACAAAATTATTTTTCTATATAAGCATTAGTAAAAGCCAGACGATTTTGTCTTTAAAAATCATTTGCTATGTAGTGACCTTTAATTTGGAGTAGAAACAGGTGGAGTGACTTTATCCTTTGCTCACAGCTTATTGGTCCAAGTTCGGTTTGCAACCTCCTACCTGGAACATAACCTGCCTCGGACCAGGTTAGCCGTGGAAGTTACCATGGCGATGAACACTCCTAAAAACCAAACCACTTTCATAGTGCCTAAAACCCAGGGTTGGCGCAAACTAACTGAAACATACCTGGCTAGCCACCTAAACCGGCTTCATGGTATAGGCCCCGGGACACTTCAGAAACGTATTTAAAACATAGACAACAAAACGGTAGCATGTATACAGTACACTATAGCCTACATGTTTTCATACCAATAATACGTTTGTTGACTAGATGTGGAGAACAGCAGTATGTTCACCATAGAGGCTGAGAAGACATTACCTCAAGTGGTTAAAACAATGTGACAAAAACACACACAAGCCCTACCCAAATGTTAAATGCAATGATTGTTAGCATATTGCATTAGTTTATATCCATTTATTTGTTTTTATGCATTCGCTATCCAGCGAAGTCAAATATTTAAAGCTAGTGGCATGAGATAGCAAAATGTATCATGCACCCGAGAGAAACATAACAATTAGGCTAACAAATCAGAAAAGCATTCGATTTCAGTTATGTTTTACCGTCACTGTAGCCTAATACATATTTTTGATTTGAAGTGTTCTAAAAAAGAAGCAAATAACGTGTGCGAGTGTACATACAATATGTCTAATTTCAATGCTATGGCGTTTGTGTTGATATTTAAAGATGGCCATCTTTAAGCATGACTTTTTGAATTTATATGAAATGGTAACACTTCAGAATAAGAGTCCATTTGTAACATTAACTAAGGTTAATACAAGTATTGTTCATTGTTAATTTCAACATTTACTTATATATTATAACATTTTAAAATAGTTTTAGTCAATGTTCTGTGAATTAACATAAATGAGTGTAATTTTAAAAGTCTAGTCCCAGACTAAAATGCATGTTTGAGCTGTTTTGACTGAAAGCAACTTGCAATGACATATCTTGAAATATGTCACTGTTTTGTCAGGATGCAAACTTGCTAACCAGTAAAGTTTTTTTCTAAGGCAAATTTATAAAAGCTGCTTTAATTTCCTAATTGAACTAAGGCCTAATCCTGACTTAATCCAAGACCTGACTGTAAAACCAGGCCTAAAAGGCCTAAAGTTCACTTTAAAGAATTTACAGGTATACTAGGTAGTTTTATCCTGCAAGTATACCTGTAAATTCTTTAAAGTGAACTTTAGGCCTTTTAGGCCTGGTTTTACAGTTTTACAATGCAAGGATTTAAATAGTAAACTACCTAAAAGTTCACTTGTAGTATGGTTGCTGTACAAATTAAAAATGAAGTTGTAAACCAGTTGTGTACTCGAAGTTTATTACTGTTACACAAAGTATACTTAAAAGTATAATTTTATACACTAAAAAACGGGACAATTTAATCCCAAGTTGTATTGAAATAATGCATGTGCAAGTATACTACTAGTACATTGTTAGTATACCTGCTAGGCTAGTATACTTACTTGAACTTTTCTTAAGTATACTTAATAAAATGAACTTGAAGTATACTTATTTTTTTGTATTGTCTATAGGACATTTATACAGTATAGGCCTTTGTAAAGACTAAGTTTCTCCCTCAAAGCCTCGTTTTTCAACCTCGTTAATTTCATTATAGTGTCTTACCTGGCTGTCTAATGTATTCTGTTTTGAACCTATTGCAGATTGTGTTAGTCTGCTGCATCCTCCACAAATAACGTAGGATGCTTTAGAAAATATATGGTGCTATCTTGGTGAATTTCCTCTTTGAATATAATATGAGTAAGGAACACATTTCTATAGCCTTGTGTTGATGAAGGTATCCTTGATCCGTACTGATAGGGCTGTGGGGGTGTATGAAGCAAGACCATCCTGCATACACTTATGAGATCAGGAAGGCATGGAGACACTCACACAGACCGAGGTGCAGAAGGAAGAGCTGTCTGAGCCTCTGTAAACCTTTCACCTCTGTGCCAACCTGAGAAAAAGCTGTTGGATGCCAGATTGTCTAGGTCTGTGTTTTTTCTCCTAGTCTTGGGCATTAGCCGCTCTTTGAAGAGCCCACTGACTGATGAAGACCAGGTGTGACTATGTGCCTGAGTGTGTATGTGTGATAGAGAGAGAATAGGACAGACAGGGAAAAAGAGAGCGAGAAAGGAAAGAGACAGAGCTTAAGTACGTACACTGGAACTGTTGGTAGGAATGACTCTTATGTAAGTGTGTATTTATATGTGCCGTATCCTCGGGGTACAAGTTTGTATGTTTTGGCTATACAAATTTTAGAAGTTTGACACTACATTGGAAATCTGGGATTTAAATTTCTGTTTAATCCTGGAAAATAAAGTCAACGTTTTAGGCTCTTACAAATATACAAGCACATTATGATATAAAATGAATAAGAATTTTTTTTAATATTATGCACCACAATTCAAAAGTTTGGGGTCAGTAAAAAAATTATATTTTTATACAGCAAGGATGCATTAAATTAATCTAAAGTGACAGTAAAGACATTTATAATGTCACAAATTATTTCAATATGAAAAATAAATGCTGTTCATTTTTAATATGTTTGTTACATTGTGATACAATCATGAGTGTATCACAAAGTATCAAATGTATTATAAATGTTTTCAACATGATAATAGGAAATGCATGAATCAGCATGAATGATTTCTGAAGAAATACTGTCAGTGCTTAGTTCAAGGAGTTCAGTAAAGTTGGCAATATATTCACAGATTCCAACTTCCCGGCTCAAAAACTCGTGAGCTAAACGTTGTTAAAACACAAATGACACCTCTTTCCAATAACAGTAACAACGAGCTACAACCTAATTTTCCTCAACGAGGCTTATATCGCAATGAGCAGGCGGCTGAGAGACCAGTCCGAAGGGACCGTCTGCAAAGTGCAAAACCTGAAAAATAATGCTTTTTCAGTAATGTTTAGTCATTAATGTTACACACTGTAGTGTCACCACTGTTTTTTTATGATTTATTATGAAAAATATGAAACAATTTCACTGTAACAAACTGTAGTGTCATCAAATTCAGTTCACACGTCATCGCTCTCCTGCTGGTTATACTACAACACTTAGGCTAGTTTGATAAAAATGTATTTTTGCATCATTTTTTATGATTTATTTTTTATGATTTATGAAATAAAATCAATAAGCACTGTTAGAAAAAATATTCAATAACTTTACTGTTATACAGTGTAATGCCATCACATTCAATAAGCAATTATCATGCAAAAGCTATGGTTGTGTAACTGTTAGCTGGGTACCAACATCATTTGTGTAAACTGTAAAGAATAGGCCTACTTAATTTTTATGTGCAATCACATGCCAAACTAATGCCACGTTCCAGGCAACCTGTAACACGTGTTTTTCCAACCTTATACCCGTGAAAGTGCACTGGAACGGCAGTCAAACCCGTGATTTCCCACCCGTGAACTCGTACTAGATCGATGTACTCCCAGTTACGAGTTGGAAAAACACGGGTTACAGGTTGCCTGGAACGCGGCATAAGTGTTGTAGTATAACCAGCAGTAGACCATTGATGTGTGAACTGAATTTGGTGACAGTATAGTGTGTTACAGTGAAGTTATTGAATATTTTTGTTGGAACACTTTTCGGGTTTTGCACTTTGCAGACGGTCCCTTCAGACTTGTCTCTCAGCCGCCTTCTCGTTGAGATATTATAAGGCTTGTTTTGAGGAAAATTAGGTTGTAGCTAGTTGTCTACGTTAATTGAAAAGAGGTGTCATTTGTGTTTTAACAACGTTTAGCTCATGATTGATCCATGAAGTTCGAATCTGTGAACATAGCTGTTGCCAACTTTACTGAACAAATAAACACTGACCATATTTCTTTATAATAAAACAAACCGCTCCACTGCTAAAGTACGGAGCTGTCTAAAAACACTGCCAGCGGGACATTAAACAGGGTGTGTTTGTCCGAACTTACAACAAGTTTTGCGAGAGAATTCAAATATTCTTTGTGAGAGAACACGAAGCTTTGAAAAATATTTTTTCCTCCCATCCCATATTTTTTCCACCACCATGTCCCTTTAGGGGCTCCGTACATTGCAGCTTGTAGTGTGGGAACAATTATTACAAATCATCATTGCTTTACATTTTATTGGCTTAATTTATGCTGCTGCTTTTGTTGTCACTGTTAGTTAGCTGCCATTTGGTTCAGATTTCATATTTATTAACATTTGTTGATCTTACTGTGTTTGAGATTTGTGCATGTGTTGAGGTATATGTGCATAGCATTGAAACTATGTGATTTAACATATTGATGAGAATAGCTGGATCCTAATTCAGAGGCTGCATCTTCGAAAGCCGAATGTGGCGCGACAAAGCCTTTCCCAATTGCTGGAAAATGCCGGAATACACTTTTAAATGCAAGTATTTTAAAGATAGGCTACTACTCTTTATTATGTTGCATGGACCAAGTTGAACAAATCTGACACTGAACAATCCTTTGTAGGCTAGAACGTCCCATTTCACAACGCTCGGTTCCACATTCGCAGACTTGGAAGGCGTTGCCTTTGAAGTTTGCTTCCTTCGAAGGATGGAGCCTCTGATTTGGAACACAGGTAATGAGGTTTGTAGTTCCTTGAACTGTTAAATGCTAAACAATCTTAAGTTGCCTTGACAAGATTTTTTGAGCTCATTAGATGAACAAACGTTTTAAAGTTTTCAGTTGTTAGTTAAGTTAGCCTAACAAATTGACGGTTATAGGTTGCTTTATCTTTTAATGTAGGTTAAAAAAATGGTTAGTGTTAGCTAATTATGTTGTTTTGTGGACATTTTTGGATTAGGATCTAAAAATGTAGTTTTTGGTCATTTTATTGTGCTTTTTCTTCTTAATCTTTCTCCCCTCTCGATGTTTCCCTCGTGCCGTCTCTCTGAGAGTGGATCTTGTTTGTATAAGGCATTTCTCTCTGTCAGCAGTGCTATGTTTAATTCTCGCTCACCAAGACCATGCCAACCCAAGCAAGAAGCCTACTATTGCTACTGTACTCTCTCTCTCTCTCTCTCTCTCTCTCATATACACACACACATGCTCTCTCCTGCAGTAAAGTCACTGTTACCGTGTCTAAGTATGGTCAGAGGGATGGTCGTGTGGTCACTTTCCTCAAGTCTGTCTTCGTTCAGCTATATGAAGCCTGTATCCCACACTGTAACCATAATGTTCTGGGAGGTGCATGGGGAACACTGTCAAAATGTTGTGTAAACAAAAGCATCTCTTTTAATAGAGCTACTCCCAAATTACACTAAACCAATAAGCCACAGAACAGGCTCTGATTGCAAAAACAAACACACATACCGAGGCAGTAGCTTACGAACTTCTTAAGAAACGTTCTGCAAAGCGCTTGGGTTTATAAAGCGGCACAACAAGAAAAAAACACCAGCAGAGTAAATATGAAAGCCTCTAATTTTCAACTAATCTCTTTCATCCTTAGCCATCAAAAAATGTCATTCGAGGATCTTCTGACCATCTCCGCGCTGCTAAACACCAAGAAAACCTAAAAATAGCTTTACAGTAAGCCTGTATGTATGCACAGAGAGGGAAAAATAATATTTAATAAAGACAGAAGTTGATATTTTTGTGCATGCTGCAATCTGCTCATGTTTTGACAGGATGTTCACATTTAAAAAAATATGTCTGGAAGAAATAATAACACGTGTGTGTATGTGTGTGTGTGTGTGTGTGTGTGTGTTTCATTCTTGCTCCAGACAAAAGCAGCTTTCAGCAGCGTTGTGCAAAATAGCACCCAGATTTACACATGTATGTAAACACCCACACAAATGTACTAAATTAAACACTGTTTTGTTTGAAAAATCTTTAATTCACATGTTTATCAGTATAATGCTCTCTTCATCTGAAGGGAAAGATGGGATTTCACCATGTATTCTGTTCTTCTTCATAATTCTCATAAATGTACAGAAGAAGGGTCAAGGCCAAATAAGGATGTCTGTTTAAAACGCATGTGCCAGGTTTTTAGAAATGCAGTCTTTGTCGGTTTTGTACATTTTTGAGAAATTTTAATAGCATTTTCTGTAAAAAGTTTGATTTAATAACTCTACAAATGTCAAGTGGCGTAACCATCTAGTAAAATTAACATACTTTCCTTGCATCTTGACTACATGAGAGCACACCTTAATAATTATTTAAAAAGAAAATATTTAATGGTAAAAAATGGTATGTACACACACGCCTTTTCCTACAAATTGGGAAATATACATACATACACTGTATGTATATTTCACCACTTGTAGGAAAAGGTGTGTGTAAAATAAAATATAAATATGGCATAAAAAATAATAATGACCTTGATTCATAGTCACTCTGGCTTCTGGCTTTTTTTTCTTTTTTCTTTTTTTTTTTCAAATGTTTATAATATTTTAAAACACAACTGCTAATAAAATATCATGCCATGCTCCAAAAAACCTATTTTCCCCTAAGAATTCAGCTTTTCATTGACATGGCTTCAATAATAGTAATAATGACCTTGATTCATACTGACTCTGGCTGTTTTTTTTTGTTTGTTTTTTTATTTTCCAGATGTTTATAATATTTTAAAACACAACTGCTAGTAAAATATCATGCCATGCTACTTATGCCAAAAAATTTTTTTTTCAAGAATACAGCTTTTCGATGTCACTTTTTAACAATCTTGTTTTCCCCGATGTTTTTGACATCCCACAAAAATAAATCCAATTGAATTTTAATTCAGAAATTGAAAACATGTTCAATAAAAATGTGTATTTGAGTAAATTTTTAAACAGATTTTTAATAACTGAATAAGCATCACATTATTTGCCCACAAATAACTATAGCATGTTTAAAAGGTCATGTCCGCTACTAAACTACAGATTTGTGGATTTTGTTTCATTTATAAAGAGAGCAGCCCTGCTTGCAGAAATCTTATCCAAACTGTGTTTTTGAGAAATGTTGCCTTACACGTCTTTATGAAGCCAGCACGACAGAAGTGTCATGTTGGCTGGGAATATCACATCCTCAGCAGGACCCGTCAAAGAACAATAGGTGTGATTGAATTGAGCGGGTGGGATTTGTGAGGTGACACTATAAAATTGCAATAGCAGAGTGTAATAGTGATTTACAGTGCAGGAAGCAAATGTCTACTACGGAAACATGCATGTGCACGAGGCCGCTCACACACACACACACACACACACACACACACACACACACACACACACACACACACACACACACACACACACACACACACACACACACACACACACACACACACACACACACACACACACACACACACACACACACACACACACACACACACACACACACACAGAGGCAGATTCTCTCACTTTTTCTCACAGATACTTACACATACTGTGAAGAAGTGTCTCATTGTTCTTTTCAGTGCCCGGGGGTAAAAGGTCGAGTGGAGTAAGTACAGTTATCAATCAAACCCTAAGCACTAAGATTCTCTCTCTGTGCGTTGTTCTGTTCTGCTTGCTGCAGGGTTTTACAGACGTTCCCTGGCAGGTGTCAAATACCAGCAGTGAGAAATAATTACTGTCCTGCTGAATTCAGCTCCACTTACTGCCTTTCCACACCTCCGTTCCCCCCATCTTTCACTCCTCCACTCAAGCCCCCCGTCTGCCGTTGTGCCGCACTTAGACAACTCTTCTCCGAAGCATACTGAAGTGGATGGTCTCTCAAGTAAAGAGCTTCTCTGTCAGTATCTGCATGCGTGTGTGTGCGCAAGTGCTCGTATGTTTCCAGAATGTGTGTATGTGTGTGTCTACCTGCGTGTGTTGAGTCTCTGAGGGAGTGTCTTATTACCGGAGCCGTTTTAGTGAAGCTGCGATCTGTGTCTCGGTGTATGCGTGTGTGCTCGTGGATTAATGTCACTTTGGGAGTATTGCATGACCAAGGCCGTAACACACAGTAGCACATGCGTCTGCCAGTAACTCCTGAAATACTGGGTCCCCACAGAGAACATACTGTGTGTGTGGACACAATAAGTAGGCCTTAGTGGGAGCTAAAGTCTCTGAATAATGGGAATGGGAAATCAATAAAACAGTTCTATTATACATGTCATGTTCTTTCTCTGTGTGTGTGTGTGTGTCTGTGCATTATTGATATCAGGAATGGGTTCTGACATGTAGTCAAGTAAAAATGGGAGTTTAGATGGGTTGAAAAATAAGAGGGTTTGGTGACATTAGGTTTCAAAGCCGTTTTTCTTTTAAAGTAGCATGCATATATTACGGAAGTAAATAGGGTCAGTGTTGATTTCATATTGACTTTAAAGGCACCCTGTGTAAGATTTTTGGATTAAAATATCCAAAAACCACTAGAACAATGTTATATATTTTGTTGATTGTACTAACATTATCCCAAATGTTTCTAAGAATGTTTAAATGTGGATACATTTGTAAGCCCCTTATTACCTTTTTGGTTTCGGTGGGAATGAGACCTTTGTACCAGTCGCACTGAGACATTTCAAATGATACCAAACATGTATAATACTGTATGATAATTGTTCATATTAAACCATATAGATTTTTGGGTGAATTCAGGTAGGGGTGGGTGAAGGGAATGATGTGTAAATTGGGAGGTGATCAACTCAAGTGTGATCATGTCTCGAATGGGGATGGTAATATAGATATAGCAAGAGAGTTCAAATGTTAATTTCCTTTGTTTTCTCAGAGAGTAGCCCTCTCTTCCAGTTTCTCCAGTCTTACACATTCATAGACAGAAAACTAATCATTGTTATATAGCTCAACACAGTTAGTCTTTTGGTTTAAATCTCGTTTTCTTGATTTACTGCGAGTGCCATTTTTACCATGCCTAATATTGATCTAGCTCACTGCAGTGTGCAACAAGTGTCTCATATAGAAGCCGCCGAGCGAACGCACAGAGTAGCATTGTAACAACTTTCATCGCACTCAAATGTATCTAATATGATAAAACAGCGCTGCGTTACCCCACATACGCATGACGGGAAGAAGCAGTGTCTGTGGCATAATAAAAGCTCCACTGCTCTTGAGCTGTGTGTCGTGCTTGTCTCTCATTGCAATCGCTCCAGCGTCCTCGTTCCGCTCCAGCGGCTTTCGTAATGTTAATAAATCTTTAATGCATTACCGGTCACCCATTGACATTTTTGCCCGAGTCCCGGCGTATTCTACACTGGCTGTAGAGGTGAAGATAACTCCCATGATTCTGTGAAATCAAGGCGTCCTGAAGCTACGCCTTTGTTTTGAATAAGCGACCTCTAGTGGCGAAAAATTACTTGGTGTGCCTTTAATGCAAGCTCTATCAGCAGTGTTTGTTGCATGCTGCTAAGTATCACAGAAAATTTAAATAAAATATTTTATTTTTAAAATAAAAAGGGGATAGGCCCCTTACTTCCAGTGAAGGGAAAACTTAATGCGTCAGCATACCAATACGTTTTGGACAATGCTATTCTTCCAACTTTGTTGGAACAGTTTGGGGAAGGCCCTTTTCTATTCCCCCATGACTGTGCCCCAGTGCACAAAGCAAGGTCCGAAAAGACCTTAAAGTTGGATGAGTTTGGTATGGTAGAACTTTACGGTCCCATACAGAGCCCTGACATCAATCCCATTTTATACCTTTGGGATGAACTGGAACGGAGCTGGCTAATTAAAGCATTTTTTAAAAATGTAAGATCCCAGCAGGACTTGGGTAATTGCGTACCTGTGAGCTTTTAATGACAAATTGGTTGTCAGTGTGATTGTGATGATTATAATAACTTCGATAGAAGTACTGCTAATTGATAACAGTGTTCTCTAGCAAACAAATCCAGACATGATTAATAAAACAGCATGTGACCTTCAGTCAGCACAGATGGTAAATATATTCTTTTCTATCTGAAAATCTGTTGTATTCCCACACACATTTGATATCCTTCTAAAAATTGCTGCACCCGTCCAAATGAATAATGGAACGAGTCATCAGCTTCAGTCTGAGACAAGTCACAAGTAATTGCAACAGAGACAAAGTTTCAAGTACTACTATTCTTCCTAAAATGTTGAGTCTTAATGGAACAGTTCCCCCAAAAGTGAAAACTTTTTCTCTCTTCTGTGGAACTGAGAAGATTTTTACAAAATGTAGTTGCACTTTTGCCATCCAGTGCAGGTAGATCAGAGGCTCTCAATCTGTCATTGAAAAAGAGCAGCTCACACATTATGCAAAACATCTCATTTTGTTTTCCACACCAGAAAGATCATTGGGGTTTGAATGACATGAGGCTAAGTAAAAGATGACAGAATTTTCATTTCTATATGGATTACCCTTTTGAGTCTGACTTGAGGTTTCTGAATGTTTCTGTAAATTGTGTAAGAAACACAATCCCTGTGTTTAAATTTCACAAGATACAGTATACACAAGAAAATTATGCCCCAGAGAAATTAAGAAAGCATTTTTATTTCTTTGTTCTTTATTCTCTTTGAGCTCAAACATAAACACTGAACCCCTAAAAAACATTAAGCCTCAAGGTTCTTGCCTGCTGTTTGTTGACGTGTGTGTTTATGCTTTGTTGTATCCATCGCAACTCGCATAGTAAGCATATGCTGCACTTTCCACCACTTTGCTAATTATAGTGTGAATGTTTTCCTGTTTGCAGTATTGGTTGTGTGTTTTCTTTAGTGATTTTGCTGGTTCATAGAGGTGTGTATTTCATTGCACAACACTTTATCCGTAAACATTAAACCTTTTTAAAACGGATCTCTGGTAAACGTAAAGAGAAGAGTCATACACCTTAATTCTGAGCGCTGACATGACATGGAGCAAAATACGTCTGCTATTACCCATCATTTGACAAATTAAACACTTCAGTGGGCTTTAAAAGGGCTGTTTGTTCTTTGAAGATCTTATTAAACTTGCAATTTGTCTCGGAAATAATAATTCTAACAGCTCTGGTTGGTAATTTGTATCAAATAAGTTTGTTGCCTGAAGAGATTTTTATCTCACCAGATTTCATTCATCATGAAATGGAAGAGGAATGCATTTTTCAGAAAGAAAGTCAGCTAAGTAGGACACAGAGAGGGTTCGTTTAATAGATCATCCAGCTAGGGCTGTTTTGCATATGATGTATGGTTTTGTACAGCAATGGAAAAGAAGTAAAGCAAAATCACGCCACAGGTTACTTCTAGATGAATGTTGCAAGTTCTCTTTGTTTCTCTTCATTTGGTGTATTTATTCGTCCATGTGTGAGTTTACACAGTGTGAGGGCCCGCAGTAAACACAGACCCTCGGGCTCTGCTGGCTAATAAACACCTTCCCCTAGAAGATAAACTCGTAGTGTATATGGTACACCACGACTGTTATGCCTTCTGCACAGTCTCGGCCGCTTTCAGGCTGTTCAGTGGTCCACAGTCTCCCACTGCACTCATGTACAACATGTGGGCCAAACGACTGAGATTAACATCAGCAGTGTGTGAAAGTCTTTAAAAGAATAGTTCACCCCCTCCCCCAAAAACTGAAAATTCTGTCAATATTCACTGTTTTTTATCGTACAGTAAAATTGTTTTTCTCTGAATTTTGGCAGGTCGTTCTGCATTGTCGCATTATTAAAATATGACCTTGACTTATTGTAACTCGTCAACATGGGGTTTCCACACCATTCAAGACGAGCCGCGCCTGCAAAATAAATAGGAATTCATACATTCTGAAATTGTTACATTTGTTATTTTTTTGAGTGTGTAGTGTACGTGCTTGTGCTTGCATTCACAGTAATCATTCATTAACAGTTTCTACACTCTATTGGAAAGTCTTAGCTGACAGTTCATTAGTTCTTGTCTGAGACAGATAAAACAGAAAAACAACACATGACATGGAGGAGCCTGTTTAAACAGCGTAAATACTTGAATCATGACAAAACATGATATGCCAACTTAGCTGTTGAGAAAGAATTAAAAACACACAGCTATTTATAGCTCCTACTTGTTCCCTTCTGTTTACAGTAACTATCAATCTGAAGTTACTTCCTACATGAGCTGAAAAGGTAGGAATTATTAAAGCTGCTTTTCTCTGCCAACATTTAAACTAATTAAAATATTTCCCCTACTCAATATGCACAGGAAATAGGACTAAGACATTTGTAAGTTATAAGTTGTAAATAAATTTCCCTGAAAGGATTAACACTGTCTCAGTGGTGCTATCAAATAATTTGTTTGATCAATACAACCTGCCTGACAACAGCAACAAATGGTGTGAGTTTGGGGCGTGGCTATCTGTTTGTCTAACCAATGGCAGATGAAAGTGTTTAAGGAAACTTGTTTGAAAACAGTCATAAGCTGTTCTCGACTTAGCCAGGATTTAACCGATAGGCAAAGATTTGCCACTTGAAGTCGGGGAGGAGTTGATGCTCGTGCGGCTTTTGCACACTATCACAAATAAAGTGGATTAGATGAAATATTTTTTAACAACATAAGCTTATACTATTTCCATACATGCTTATTTTTATAAGAATTATACAATATAACATTAAGATTACATTGAAAAAACATGGATTTGTAACCATCAGTGGAACAGAAGGTGTCAGAATAAACACAAAACACATCATTGTTGTCATCTGTGAATTCAGCCAATCATAAAACAGTTAGTTATTAGAGAAACTGTGCTGACTGAGCCAAATTCTCTCAAATCGCTCTCATGGTACTTTGATGGCATACGTCACTATGATGTGGGGTTGGCAGCATCTCAAGTTAGACAAAATTGCTAACCAACATGCACTGCTTCAAGTCAGACACCAATCAGTCTGCGCAGCGTCGCATGAAGTCGAACATTTTTGTTTCGAACATTTTGTTATTTTTGATGTTCAGTTTGGTGATGCTGGGGCCGCAGAAATTACAAAATTCACACATTTATTTATTTTACTTTAAGACAAATTAAAACCTAAATAAATAGTAAGCATAAATTTAAATAGTATAGCACTAAACAAAATCTCACCTCACAAGAGAAAATAAAAAAAAATGGAAAAGAAAATAACGTAAAAAAGCAATGCAATACAGGAAAGTGAGAAATGGGGCAAAAGAAAGGAAAGCTAGAGCTCGGCAGGAGAGAGAGTGAATTGAGACTGACCCGAACACTGCTGCCCACAGCCATCAGATTGGCAGCGCTCACTCTGTAATGATGGCAATTTATTTCAATTAAATCGCCCCATTATTGTTGTAAAATCGTTAGCATGGCGTCTGGGCGATTAACACGCTATGCAAAGAATCATGTAGACCAAGACAAATTAACATCCTCTCATTCGTGTTCACTCCCCCCACTCCTAACTAATAACCTTCTAATCAAGCCTCAGTCTCCCCCATTAGCCTCATTTGTTTACATGTAACTCGTATTAACCCGTTCCCTTGAACACACTAATACAATACAGTCTCTGTGCCATCTGTAATTATAATAATCGTTCTGTATGGATTTTAAAACCACAGCATTCGATGTCATAAAACGTGCTTATAAGACATACATAAACGTGTTAATGGTTCTGAGTTGTTTCCTGAAAGGCCTGAAAAAAAGACACCATTCCTGTCTGTTTGGCTTGTGTGACGGCTGCTTCAATAATGATTTGATTCATGGACACGAAACTCAAAATGTGCAACAGAACGACAAAGTGTGTCCCGCTCAAGTTTTTCCAACCCTCCCCTGCCTTTCTTTTTTTATTATGTCTGCTTGGCACATATATCTCCTCTCGCACTGACAGAGAAGAGGAGTGAAACCGAAAGAGGGGGAGGAAAGGCAAAAAAGTGTGGCGAGACAGTTTATAACATGCAATTTTAATGCAGCTGCGAGCTCAATTTAATATTGCAACATCCATTTCAGATAATCTCTTAAAATGAGATTTTCAAATCAGAGCTCTCACACTTATATGCTGAATACGGTAATGCCGCACTGCGATTTGCAAAACGAACAGGTTTTAGTTGGCAATCCAAACACTCAGTCTAATGAGCGTAAGTTCTGCTGTGACACACAAAAACACAATGTATTTAAACTTGATTCAACACCCTTAGGCCTGGTTTCACAGACAGGGCTTAGATTAAGCCAGGATTAGGCCTTAGTTCAATTAGGACATTTGAGTAGATTTCATAAACATGCCTTAGAACGTGCTGTCAGTTAAAACAGCTCAAACATGCAATTTAGTCTGGCACTAGGTATAAACCTTGTCTGTGAAACGGGGGGTAAATGTCTTATCCGTTAAAAGTTGAGTCTGTACAAAGCAAAATTTACTGATTGTCTAACATTAAGGAGTGTCTGGAAGGTTACAAGATATGGAGAGGTTTCCCTGAGCTTTTCTCTGGCAAACGGTTCACTCAGGCCCTGCCTCCTCGTACCCAGCATTAGCGTCTCAGCTAACAACTAGCGCCCAGCAGATTCCTTTCTGATTACTGCTGCCGTCTAAGAGGTGAGAGGTTACAGTGTTTATAAAAGACATCAACACTACTGTACTTCAGGCAATTACACCTAAATATAAACCAAATTTAAGAGAAAAAACACTCTCAAGGGGTGTCTCAATCTGCCGTGGGGAGCTAGCTGACTGTTTTAATCCAGTGCCAAGCACTATTTTAAAGCATATGTCCTCCAGGGATTAGCCGTGACATGATAACTCACCACTTCAAAATAACCGGGAGACTGCAAAGAAACCCGCCGCTGTTCAGTGAGTCGAAAGAGAGGGCAAAGGTCAGGTGAAAGTTTAGCGCTAAATGCAGTGATGTTTGATGTAATCTGCTGATGTCCTAGGTTATATTGTGCACCGTTACGTAAGGTGAACGAAATGTATTCCATCACGTGGGGGGTTTTTAGTGATAGATGATCCTTTCTGGAGCTGAAATGAGAGAACGAGAACAACAAAAACACACTTTATAATATCCTTCAGCTGATATTGAATGCTGATAATTTGGCATGAGAAAATGACAGTATGAAAGCATAGTAACACTTTACAATAAGGTTTTGTATATTACATATGCATTACATGGTTTATACTGTATATTTTCATATGCATTCATACAGTATGTAGACATATGCATCAGGAGCAACAATAAACAATACTTTTTTTTACAGAATTTATGAATGTAACACATTTAGTGCATCTTAACAAATATATATATTTTATTTTGAAAAGTGAAAAATGAAAGGCAACATGCCCCCATCAGATTTACACTGATTTAAATGTTGATGTTAAATCCACAAAAATGTGTCCTATAGTCAAGCAGTTACATCAGAAGTAACTTAAATTACAGAAAAAAAGGGAAAAGTAATTAAATTACAGTAATTAAATACTTAGTAATGCATTACACCCAACAATGCACTATATAAAGTATATTACTTATTTTTCACAAGGGAATGCATGCAGAATTTTATGTGACTTTTGCGTTTTCCATAAGGCATTGAATAGGAAATACACGTTATGGAGGAAAAAATATGGCAACAAACAAATGGAAACTCAACAAACAAACAAAACTCTCTTTCTCTCACTTGCTCTGCCCTTTTCTGTGGCTCATGAGTCACTGCTCATGACCATTCTGACAACAGCAAGACATTACTTTATAGCAGCATTAGCAAAAACCAGTATATGAGAAAAATGAGGGGGCCTGAATGTCTGAGGAGGAGGAAAGCAAGAGAAATGAAGAGAGAAGGACATAAAGTAGATGGAGGAGTATTGGCACAGGTAACAAAATGAAGACAAGCTTTCATATTTGAGAGTTAAATTGTATTTTGTGTGCTTACAGCTTGATGTATGACATTACAGTGTGGGAATGTGTTTCAGGGAAGGAGATTTACTGCATAAATATTTTAAATGCTTCTCTCTCTCTCACTCTCTCTCTCTCGTTTTATCTCACTGCAGGGGCTGTTATGTGCTAAGATGGAAAAAAGTTTAATGTCACCATAAAAAGTGGTTAACTGAGGTGTAATGGTCTGTGTATTTATGTCCATTAAAAAAGGCACAGCCAACACTTTGGACAAATGCATTCTGGGACATTAGCAATTGAAACCATACTGGAGTATCATGTTCTCACAGGGACATGGGCTCTTCAGGTCTTTCTGACAGGCTGTCCCAGTGCCGTAATAGTCTCAGGTACAGATGGAAGTGGCTGTATGTGCGGAGTGCGTGTGTCTAGTTAGTGTCTTCAGGCAGAGCTCAGGGCAGAACAGCTGAATCCCTTCCAAACTGCATGGACTCACTTTAATTTATTCCTATGATTTTGCTCATGGAATATTGAGTGCTTTCAGTGGACCCGCTGTGGGTGGACTGGCATTTTCAGCATTATTATATAGGATGCAAACTGTAGGCTCAAAGCCATATGCGATTCCTTTGTCCTCTGATTCTTCCTGTTATATTAACTGAAAAAAGCCAAACAACATTAGTATCTGTGTAGGCTGGGCAAAAAAAAGAAATCTGTTCAAACTATACCAGGACGCAACGAGCTACGAGAGGCTGTGTTAAATAAGACACCAATGTTCAATAAATAGTTACATTTATTCAAATTAATAATTTATCATTTTATCAAAATTGTTGTGCCCTTGTAATCTTCAATCAAAATAGCTTCCTCTCCCTCTTGCAGTTGTCACTCACATGAGGTCACAGCAATAGCAAACCACAACCATCCAATCAATTCCCAGTGGACAAAATCATGACCCGCCCGACATTTTTTCTTGTTCAAGGAGCCATTTTACTCTGATATACATCACATTAGAGAAGAAAAGACTATCGCAACTTCCATTTCAGGCTGACTTTAATAAAGGAAATTTGTGGTTGGCAAGCAATGATTTGCCACATTAATATCCACCTTATTTCGCAACGCAGAAGTAATCTGTTTTCTGTAAATCTGCAAGATTTCCAATTCATTCGTTGCTCTTGGTAAATTACCAGAAGATTAATAAAGTTCAGTATATGGTAAAATATTTGCGTTATAAACCAGCGTGTTTATATTTACGATAATAAATTGAGAATAATATACCAGTTTGTTTCAGGAAGCGAATGACATCTGGAAACTTCGCACATTCAAGTTACAAATGGCTGCACCTGATCTTAAAATAAAAATAAGGTTGAATTCCAGAAAATGCCATTCTTTTTCTCCATAGGGGAATAAACAATAAGGAAATGGTTGTTAACCATTGGAATATGCTTTTGTTGAAAACTATCAGCCTGCATCATTTTAACTTATTTTTAAAAATAATCATCCATCAGTGAAACTACGTTACCCATTATTCTGCATAGAAATCTCCACCAATCAGAGAGTTGAAACCATACTTTCCTCATTAGTGGCTGTTTTAATGGCTCTATATGTAATCCGTCCACCATATTGGAACAGTCAAAGCCAGTTCGTGAAAATTCGAGAGCAAGTTGACTGTACGTCTGCAAACGTAGTTAGACGCGTGTATGAATATCTATATATGAAATAGACTTCAGCAGATCATTTTGCTAAACTAACACAATACAAGACAGAGACATCAGATAACACAACATTAAACATTAAAAGGTTACCATAGTAACTAATAGACCATAGAGATCTTTTCTGAGATTCAACTTCATTTGGATGAATTCAGTGTTCTAAAATACAGGTATTTGTACAGTAAGCAGATTTTACTTTTTAAATGTCACTGATGTTTGTCGTGGCAGCTTAGGATTATTATTAAATATTTAGGCCAAGTCTCATCTGTCAGCTTATGCTTTGACAGATGAGTCAAGACAAAAACAGTTCAGGGAAGCAACTCAGTAAATCTCTTTCAAGAGGTGGGCCTACAGACACTCAAACTTTAACGACAGACAAACAGATTTTCAGTTATGCCATCAGAGCTTACAGACATATGAAGGCATAAAATTCATCCATAAAATGTTTTAATAAAGTTTATATAAATAAATAGATGCTAAATTAAATTAGCATGACATTTTTTTTAACTTTGTTACATCAAATGTATTTATTCCCCCTTAAAATAGGGATTTTTGTCTGACACAAAGTCATACAATAATGTCCTAATTTTGACTGTTGATCTGTTGAATTGATATTTAACTCAGTGTTTATTGCTAGAAAATAACTAAATCACACCAATCAGAGTTTTAGACATGTTCCAAATCTGGCTAAATAATCATTATTGATTGGAACAATGGCAGTTGCATAACTGATATGAGATGAATAACATCTGAAAATGTGGTTTGTTTGCACACGTACCAGGTTGTTTTGTAAGTGGTTTGTATAATTATGAGTTACTTGGGCCTAAATCTGCACATTTCCTTACCAACGGCATGTTAAAACAACATGCATAGTTTGTTTATGTATTCTACGCAGCGTCAAACAGGATTTTTTTGCTTCTCTATGCTTGATTTCATCACTGTCTCAGTTGGTTATCTTGCAGTTGCTTTAAGACCTTGCAATATGTGAAAAGTCTTGAAAGCGAGTTTGTGTTTGAGGCACAAAGACGACAGGCAGGGTAAATGATTTAACACAAAACCACAAGAGCCCTTTCTCTCTCTCTCTTCCTCTCTCCCTCTCTGAACTCGTTTGGTAGGTTCTTGCATGCCTTTTTACTGACTGTATGAAACTGTGCAGAATTATAATTAATTAGTGGTTGGAAAAAAATAGCGACTGTTTGGCTTAAAGTAAATTATATGGTAGGCTTCCAGAAAAAGGGCCAGCGAGAGAGAGGGTGACCTGCCGCAACACAAAAAAACAGACACTCACACACATACACACTCTCACATATGCCTATATAAAACTACATTTAGATTTCCCTGAAACTCCACACATAAACACACACACCGCATTTAGATTTCCCTGCATTGTGGCATACATTAAACATACATGGTTAAACAGAGGCTATGACGGATGGAGAATGTATGGAGGTGAAGTGAGGTTCAGAGAACACACACACCCTTTCAGTTATACGCATGCCAAAGATGCAAAACTGAGTGGACGTAGGCTATACGTTCGAGGGAGATGTACTGTACATGTAGGACTAGAAGAACATGTGAGTGGAGATTGTCTGTCCAAAACTGTGTAAATGTGTTTTAAGTCCTGCGTAGAATTAATACCTGTCGCACCATCTAGGCATAGACTAAATCTTACGCTTAGTCAAAGGTAGGTGTAAAGTGAAAAGTCATGACAACTGATTTTAATAAAGACAGAACTTTAATTTCACGGTAAAGGCAATGAACATGCGAACCAACGAAATCTTTTACTTTATTTTCAAAAACAATGTATATCTTTACAGGGAAACCCAATAAAAAAATGCCTAGAGCACCTCCTAGTTATCATTATATAAAACACAACAGAAAAAAAACCTACATGAGAAATTGCTTAATAATTTAACAACTTTAACTAAAAATATACACAAGCTTAAGAGAAATTATTCTGATAAGAGGGTTTTCTGTGGACGTGAACTGTAACAAGCGATATATAGCAATCGTTAAGATGGGTGTGTCTTCTGCACACTGCACTGCAGACACAACTGCTAACAAAATGTTTGTACATAATTATGTTAGAAATATTTAATATGAGCACATATCTGGGGTTATTGGCAGAAATCGTATACCATTTATCTTTCTCAGAGGGACAGTATACTTGGAAATAGAATTGTATGTCTTTAAGTCCACAGCAAGCGATATAGCAAGCCAATCTTTTAAATTAAGTAAAGCAATATTATCTAACGCAACTGTGAATAACTGTAGGCCTAAGGTACAATGTGAATAAGGTTGTATGCACATTAAAAACAAATCAATTTTATTCAGATTTCAGAATGAGTGCTTTGTTTGCAGAAGGCTTGTAGCTCGATCACACTTCAGGGACAATTCCTGACTTTAAAATAAATAGGCTAACTATGTACATGCACGTTTGCATTGCACAGGGAGATTCAGTATAAAAACGCTGATTCTTTAGGCAATGTTTACGCATTGAAATCAGATGGTGACTTCACTTGTTGTGATGTTATGACTATTAAAATAGCAAAATTTGAATGGCATCTTAATATAACTGGGCGTAATTGGGCCTGGTCATAGTTTTAGTTTGTGCAACAGGTGTAAATATTTGTCAGAAGGCTTTGTGTAGCTAAGCCCAGTGTAGAGCTTGAACCCAACTTTTTCACTTCCAGCTGGTGCAGCCGGCCCTAGGACATCAGATTTTTGAGCGGTTGCTTAGCAGTTGTTGGCACGTTGTTAGGCAGCTGCTGTGGTGTTCTAGGTAGTTGCTACGGTGGTCTGGGGTTTGTTAGGGTGCTCTGAGGGGTTGCTAGGGTGTTAATGTTAATATAATGTTATATATATATATATATATATATATATATATAAATAATATACAGTACTTTGCAAAAGTCTTAGGCATGTTAATACCCCCCCCCCCCCCCCAAAATAAATTTTTTTGTTTTGTTTTAAGTCAGTTATTTATATCTTTAGCTGTAGTGTGTCAGTAGGAAATATCAGTTTACATTTCCAAACATTCTTTTTGCCATTAATTGTAATAATCCAGTGAGATTTGTGTATGCACAAGGAGTCTGATAACAACCGGTATGATCTGATCTCACCATCATCGAGTCCGTCTGTGATTACATGAAGAAACAGAAAAAACTGAGACAGACTAAATCCAGAAGAACTGCGGGAACGTCTCTGAGATGCTTGAAGACACCTTCCTGCAAAGCTACCTGAAAAACTATGCACAAGTGTACCTGGACAATATGGGGGGATATTAACATGCCTAAGACTTTTGCACAGTACTGTATATATATATATATATATATATATATATATATAATTTTTTTTTTTTTTTTTTTTCAGCCATGAAACGTAGATTAATCCTTATTAAAGTTACAAAAGTTATTCAGTCATGAGCAATGAGTGATTGTTCTTTGTCTTTTGTTGTTTGATTAACATTAAAAACACACAGCAGCAGGAGAATTAGGCTGCTGTCACTTTAAGGGCTAATTCACAGATCAAATATACTGTTACACATGCGTTATACTGGTACGTATACTGTTTACGTTCAGTTAAGACATAACTTACTATGTTTATGAGGATACTTGCCAAGATGGGCATTTTAACAATTTAGTTTGAATATGTCTGTTCAAGCGCAAGAAGACGTGAAAGAGCTCATTCAGTATTCGCAGTATTCAGTAACGAAATGAGTTCGTTTTCGCGTCTTCTTGAGCTTGAATATTTAAATCAGCAAGGCTTAAACTTGACGTGACGATGCAGCACTGTTGCATTGTTAGAGTTTATAAATGTTTATAAATGTTTGCTGGCCTACTGGCGATTGACACTGTTTCATATACTCACCAACACCTATTTTTACTCGCGTTTGTCGCTTGATGAGTATTAATTTTTGGCCCTGCTTTCTAACATTTACAGATGGAGAATCTCGTAATAGCAAACTAGGCTCTACTGTATATCGACATAAATGGTATTGCCATATCCTATATTGTATATAAAAAAGTATCGAAATATCATACAAACTCGATATACCGCCTAGTCCTAGTCAGTTGTGTATTTTAGGCAGTTGCTAGGGTGTTCTTGTGGTTTCCATGGGGTTCTGGGTGGAGATTGACAGATTGACAAGGCTTTTCAATCTAAACAACCTTTTTTTTAGTGTAACTCTATGGGATTTTTCAAATCTATTTCTGTTTTTTTTTTTTTTTTTGTCTGCCAGGTGAAAATGGCAGAGCCGATCAAGCACATCTCTGCTTAAAAAGCAGCATGATTTGAGGGGTCACTGATGTGTGTATACAAACCTTGTGGGATAAGTTATACGCAAAATGTTCTTCCTAAAAAAGAAGAATGATGAACTGAAGTGATGCTTTGCTTCACAAGCAGCACTAATAAGAACATAAACACTTTACTGAACATTGACACATCCAAATACATACAGAGACCTCTCGACACACACACAAACACATACACTCTCCTGTGACTTAAACGTTTTCTGAAATCAGACCCTGTCGCTGTCTTTCTTTTTTTCCCAATGTAGATATTGGCCACTACCATACACAACACCGTCTCTGCCTTACAAGCCGAGATAGAGCTACACCAAAGAGATTAGTGGTTTGTGAATGTGTGTGTGTCTGTCCGCTTTGGTGCACTTAGTCTTGCTCTGGGTTGTGTTGTTTATTTAAACTGGAAACGTTTTGATTAATGTGGTGCCCTGAGTGCTGTGGCACAGTGCAGATAAGTACACACACACACACACACACACACCCACACACACACACACACATCCAGACAGATAACTGCTTTCTTTCCCTGTCAGTGAAGGGAGTTAAAAGAACTCTTTGAAAGTGAGAGCGGTTTGCGATGTGAATACACACACATACACATGTTTGAGGGCTTTGATTTTCCACTCAGTGACTGCTGACCTCTAAATATTTACAGTGGTTGGCACATGAGGTGCCCGGTTGTGAGTGTTAGTGTGTTTCGATTGGGCCAAGCAAATGTTGCCCTTCTTGTCTTGTGTCTTTCTCGAATATACAAAGCTTAAACCTCACAGGCTACCAAACTTTTTTTTTTTTATATGCTCAATAAAAGCATTTCATTTTATTTTTCTTTATGAAACATATATTCACAGATTTTCATCGCATTCCCTGGTAAATTGCATTTTTGCTTTTTAGTACATATATCTTGTGAAAAAGTGAGCTTAATTGTATTGAATATGCATTTGTAGTGTACATTCAGTAATACCATGGTCTGGGTGAATACTCGATTCTGATTGGCTGCAGGGTGTCCATTAAAAAGTGATAGAGGACACCTAGTAAATAAACCGTCAGGCGTAACCAGGGAAACCAAGTTATTGTTTGTAAAAACTTTAGATTTCGATTGTAAAACTAATTAAAATATAAACTAATGTTTTAAAAATGTGTTATTTGGCAAGTGACCATGGTATAAGCTGGTTAATGCCTTTCTAGGTGTCCATTGTCAGGTATTAATGGACTGCTACGCGTCGGATGGTTCACGCCTCGCCGTCGTCCATTAATACCTGACAATGGACACCTCGTCGGCATTTACCCTTACATAATGTACTTGCAGATAATACAATATTAATGAAATAAAAGTGGATTTGAAGTGCCTTCTCAACATGTCGACAACACGAAACATTCTTCCAGGCCTCAGCTACAACTACAGTGTTTGAGGGCTGGTCAAAGATGTTGTTTACTAGCAGCCAATGAAGACCACTGGTTGGCGTTATGCAAATCTGTTTCGTCAAATCAAATCATTGTTACGTAAGTATGTAACAGGAAGTGAGACTGGAATTGCTGATGACGAGTTCACGAGAGCGTCATCTTCTCAGTTCTCTCGCATACGTCATGGCGCTCTCGTGAACTCACGTCAGAGGCCCACACAGAAGAAAATGAATAGTTGAATAAAGTCATTATTTTTTTTGTTTTTTTTTGCGCACAAGAAGTATTCTCGTCGCTTGATAAACTTAAAGTTGAGCCACTGTAGTCACTTGGACTATTTTAACAATGTCTTTACTAACTTTTCTGGGCCACCAGAAGGAAATTACATAGAAGCCTATGAAGGAGTGAGCCAGCTCTCAGATTTCATCAAAAATATCTTCATTTGTGTTCCGAAGAAGAACGAAAGTCTTACGGGGTTGGAACAACATGAGGGTGAGTCATTACTGACAGAATTTTCGTTTTTGGGTGAACTAACTCTTTAAGTTGAACAATTAATCCGTGCAAGTTAATACTCAGAAAGAAAATTGTTTGTCATGGTAATCTTTAATCAAAATCTGAAAAGTTACTTCCGGTCTGGAATGGCGTTCCTTTTCCGATGATGTCAGTTTGACTGCTTGGGTTGAAAACGCTTAACCACTCCCCTCAAACCGTTAGTCTGCTATAGGCGAGAGATGGAGAGGAGGTGAGCTAAAATAAAACCCTGCCCTCTGTTCAATATTCCGTTTCACTTAAAAATACGTCACAACACTGAAGTAAAATCAGTTGCCTCAGCTAAGTTCAGCTAATTGCATTTACTGTAAATTTTAATGGCAACTAAAATGCAATTAAGTGTTCAAAAACATTACATTCAATTCACACTTAAGTATTATTCTTTGAAAGTAAATAATTTCCATAATAACTCTTTTTAAAAAGTATGCTAAAGTGTAGGCCTTTTTTTTTTTTTTACAAGGGATGCTAAGTATGCATTTCAGCATATCTCATATATTAGATATCTAACTCATTTGACCCCATTTTGTGTGTGTGTGTAGCTGTTATTGCTCCTGTGTGATATAATTTGCTGCATTTTACAGCTGTTGCTCTGGATGGGCTGCTGTTCAGCTTAAGCCTATTAACTTTAACAAGGCGAAGGCACACACTCACACATATTTAGATTCAGAAGCAATTTCGGACATCATTTTACACACTCCCAAACAGATCAAAAAAAGATATAGAGGCACACACAGAAGTAGGAGTGTTGTGTTTCACTGCTGTGTGCGTGTTTGTGTACGTGTTGTTGGCACGCTGGTAGTGCCAAGCGTACAGTGGAAGCGTTTCTGGCATGCTGGTAACCCAGGGGTCCTATAAACCACTGTAATTTTTTTTTTTCTCTGAATGTTGATGAATCGTTTGTGTATGCTGCACACTTTCTATTGTTTCTCTGCTTCTCTCACATTCATTGTTCTTTCTCCATGTTGCATCCCTGCTATTTGGCAGTAAAGCTGAAGCCGTTGTGAGCCGCATAGATTGACGACATATAGCCTACAGTAGAAAAGCAGAACAATAATTTGAAATTCACACTTAAAATATGGTTCATAAGCTGGGAACGTATGAGTCAGATTAATTTAGCCATACCCTGCCAAATTCAGCCCTGCAGTTATGTTTAAAATACTATTAATCTTTTTGCAGATTTTCTTAATAAAATGCCTCAAGAAGTGGGGAGTGTGCAAAACCTTAGCTTGGATTACTGGATCCCCTGTGGTAAGATTTACTGCTAAATTGTAACACTTTTAGTATATATAATATATGCCTATATTTTTGGTTGATGGAACGGTCTCGATTGACCTGCAGGTTGTGATGAATGATGTTTGATGATTGAAATGCACAACTAGTTAAGATTATACCCAAATAAGCACAGTGCAGTGCTCTCATCACTTTTTTCCTCTGTTGTCTGTGTTTCTTTGGCCTGATTCCTCTCACAGTCAAACAGATAATATAATTCACTGTTACACTGTAAAATGTAAAAATGTGTGTAATAATAGAGCTTTTTGTACCTGATCTAATGTGTGAACCTCAACTGGTAGGACAACTGTTGGCAATAAAAATATCATATAGTCTCACAAGTCCCAGTGATGACGTAAAGCAAGAGATATAAGTGTCTTTGGCTTGTGTAATTACCTATTGTACAGTAGTTGAATTGAATAACATTTTGATTTGAATAAAAAGTTCATTTAGATATTACCATATGAACCACATTCATTTTTTTATGTTTTGAAAGAAGTCTCTTATGCTCCCCAAGGCTGCATTTATTTAATAAAAATACAGTAAAAACTGTTTTCTATTTGAATATATTATAAAATGTAATTTATTCCAGTGATGCAAAACTTAATTTTCAGCAGCCATTACTCTAGTCTTCAGTGTCACATGATCCTTCAGAAAAGTTAATTGCAACATTTTGTCTCACAAATTTTACTTTATTTCTCGATTACTGACTTGTAAGATATAAACTTAATTTTTTCCCCCTCAGAATTGCGTTTATATCTCACAGTTCTGACTAAACACTCAGTGTCACTCTGACTAAACACTCACCCCCCCCCATGTCAGCAATGTCAATGTGTTGTGATGGAATAAGCATTTGACACAGCCATTAGTTTTCCTAACAATATTAGAGGATTCAACTTGACAGACAACATCAAAACAAGCAAGTCTAAAATAATCTATTTTTAAAAAATCGATTTTGGTCCAAGAGTTGGCTTTAGTTTGTTCCTATTCAGCCAACGTAATCGAAACATGTAATGAAAATAAAAACAATGGATTAAATGAAAATCAGTGTGTCGCTTTTTGTTTCCCCTGGACCTGTAATGGAAGGTCAAATAAATGTAACATAAGTAACCATGGAAACAGCAAAAGTATGCTGTCGAAAATAAATCATTTTCCTCATCCACTGACACTTTGCCCTTTAAATTGATTTTTTTTAATAGAATCACATTAAAACATCTCCCTGTTTTTCAGAAACATGACCACATATTTGTCCGTGGCCTTCAGGTTATTTAAAGCATATATTGAATTTATAGTACTCTTTCAAATCTATATTCTGTATTTTTAGTGGCCTTCCTCTCCTCATCTTCAGACAAAACACACAGACACACACACACACACACACACATACACATACATATGACGCCAGTATAAGCTTTGTAGCATTAGAACAAAGAGTTGAAAAGTGAGATAAAAAGTGAATTTCTGAGGCTGGATATTTAATGGCGCTGTGTGGGCTTCTTCTGTCTCAGTGGAGGCTGTGAACACTGCAGGAGTGTGGAGAGGGTCCAGATGGAATTGCCCAAACGAACCCAAACTCAAAGAAGCTTCAGTCACCTCCCAATGAAATACAGAACCAGTCATACATAATCAGCTCCTGTCACATCACAATGGAAACCAGCAAACGCACAGAAACTGCACTGTGAATATGCTACAATCAGGCCTTTTATTTTAAAGTGTCGTCTTTTTATAGACATGAATTAGGAATCCAAGGTGATTTGTTTGTGTTTTTTTTCCTGAGGGTGAAGAACGCTCAGCCTCTTTCAGTTACTAGTCTTCACCTTTAAAGGTAACTGACGCCACAGGGGAAGTTTGGCATGTTTTTCTTATTTCCTTTTTTCCATTTTTTGCTGAAATGTTCCTTTGACTAACTCGGTCCTCGACAGAGGGCCTTACTGAGAGTCGGCACTACACTACTGACGCTCAACGGCCGAGTGTGTGCGTGTGGGAAGGGGTGTTTTCGTTGGTCTCCTCCCCAGTTCACCTTCACAGTGCTCCTTTTCTACTGACGGCAAAGAATTCCACCACACACACTCATATACACATGCTTACAAAAACCTCTTTCTACTCTATTGCTCAGTGTACCTTGACACATTAACACACACTCAGTCAGATGGGCAGCAGCGACGCCCACATCAAATCTGCCCTTTAAAGGAGTCCGGTGGTTTTGACGTCAGAGATGTCATTGTTAGTTGCATCTTCAAGGCCTTTGAATGGAAGAAGGGATTTTTATTTCAGGCGCTTGCAGTGTTGGTACTGACACCAGTCTTAGGGGCCTTTTACACTACACCATTTTCAACTGGTTTCAAAGTGCAAGTTTTTGAAAAAGACACCGTTATTGTCTCTTTGTAAACTACAAAAACGTTAATTTGTGAAAATGGTGACGTCATGCACATGCATATTACGTGTTCAGTCTATAGGTGCGTAGCGTTTCTTTACAAAAGTGACATTGCTAACTACTGGATTGGCAGCATAATGCAGCGTTTTCAGTCTTTTTTTTTGTTCGTCCTTGTGAACGGGGATCGTTTTGACAATAGTGTCGTCCGTACGGCAAAAAAAATGCAAAGGAAAAACTGTAACATTTTTAGTACATTCTTAACATGTAAACATATCCTTATTTAACTGTGCTGTATTCGATCTGAGATCACACACTACTTTCAGTACTGAATTCATTTTATCACTGCTGTTCAGCTGTTCTGGCAAATATACAATAGAAAAAAATCAATAGAAAAAAACTTTCTTATGAAATATAAGAGTTTGTGACCCTTCAGGTGTGAAGATCTATTATCTAACTCAGCATTGCATATAGGTGTGAAAATGCACTTATGTCTTTCAGTGATCTTTATGGTGCGGCTATTGATCTGAAATACAACACAAAATGAGAACTGTAATTATAAGAAAATTGTTTCATTTAACCTGGCTTGATATTGCCTGGACGGCTCAATGACTCAGTACGGTGACCACTAAGTCTGTGTAAAGCAAATCTTATAATGAGAAAGCTATGAGAAAACTACATCAATGTTCAAAGCTGAGAGTGAAAGAAAAAAAAACACTGCATACTGTAAAATACAGTTGTTGCCTCAGCACTTTGTCTTCCTTATCTGACCCTTTAAGGGATAGTTCACCCCAAAAATAAAAATTCACATTTTTTTCAAAAAGGTATGGAAAACCTTTCTTTCTTTTGAGTAAGATAAAATGAAAGAAGAAATGTTGAAGAATATACCAGCAGTAACCTTCCACATAATGCTGTATTATGAGACAAAAGAGAAATTTAAAGGTATAGTTCACCCAAAAATGTAAATTCATTTCAGAATCATTTACTCACCCTCATGTTGTTCCAAACCTGTATGACTCTCTTTCTTCTGTGGAACATAAAATAAGATAATTTGAAGAATGTTGGTAACCAGACAGTTTACTACTGAGTTCCATTGTAATGACATTTCCAATGTTTCCAACAAACTTTTTTGTTCTGCAGAAGTTATTAAGATTTGGAGTAAATTATGAGTATTCTTTTTTTGGGTGAACTTTCCCATTAAGTCATCATTCATGGAAATCTTTGTCTTTGCTGTCCACAGTTTCATATATTTATTCAAATATAGCACCTTGATATCAATGTGACTTGGCCAATCATCACTGCGGAATTTTTGCATACAGTATGCAGAAGCAAAAATGAGAAATGAGACCTATCTGCTCATCATACAAAATTATCGGTAACACTTTAGTTTAGGGTCCAATTCTCACTATTAACTATAGTTGATTATTATCATGCATATTAGGGTATTGGCTGTTTATCAGTATTTTTAAAGCACATATGAATGTCTTATTCTCCATGACCATATTCTACATCCATAATCCCAATACGTAAACGTAACAACTACCATACTAACTATTAATAAGCAGTAATTAGGAGTTTATTGAGGCAAAAACCATGGTTAATGGTTAGTTAATAGTGAGAATTGGACCCTAATCTATAGTGTGACCAAATTATCATACCAGCTTTAGAGGACTTGGACTGTAGAGCATGCATGTTGAGTGCACTACTTTCTAAAATTTTGTTATTTCTTTTGGTTGTCATTTTAGAGTCTAGATTTAGTCTGCAGTAGTACATTCTTCAACATTAAGGGGCAGTCACACTACATTTAGATCCATTGACTTCCATACAGATTCCATGCAGATTTAGCTGCTTTCCAAAGTTCAAGTGTGGTGAACGACTCTGCCCAGCGAATTCGTATTACCAAAGAAGTGAGACCAGTAGAAGATCGATGCCTCACAGTGTAACGCCAGCTTAATTAAAAGAGGAAAATGTTCAAATCTGTAGAGTAGACTGCATATTTTTACATTTTGCATGTATTATATGTTGACTTTTGTTTCTAAAAGAAGATGCAGCAGAGTGTGATGTCAAATTACAACAGCTGTCCGTAGAGATTTTACGAGCTCAAAGTCTGTGACCACCGCTTTAGTCATTTTGTGCTAAAAAAAAAAAAAAGCAGGAAACCAGAGAGTAAGGTTGAGTACAACTGGAAGGTGAGTAAATGATTTTTGGATGAACTATCCCTTTAAAACTGACTTTCCCTAATGTAACCCAATGCACTCAGGTTTGTGATATATTTAATCATCTTAATAAAACCAGTACATTCAAATATTACCAGATGCAATCTAACCAATTGATTTTAGTGATCATCCTCAGAAGTGCACTTGCTTGCATCATTGACGTAATTAATGACTCACAGATATCAAAAAAAACTTTTATATTCACACAACACTCACACAAACACACAGCTTACTGCTGGAGGGGAGTGAATTTCTGAATATTTGAACATATTTAAATTTATCACTAGCACTTCACCAGATGCATGAATGGAAATCGGCATTATATATTTTCATTAATCTGGAACATTCTCTTGCTTACAGCCACTACATGCGAACACACACACACACAGGGACACTTGAGAGAGGGATAATGGAGCTCATGCAGTGAAGTGCTGTTGATAATGAGGCAGATGTCTGTCTGCAGGGCTGACACAGCAGGGACACACACACACACACACACACACACTTGCTTTTTTGGCCACCTTTCTCCCGGTTCCCTCTTCACCTCCCTCCTCCTGAAGTTTTAATTACCCCTCTCCAGACACACAGAGGTGTGATGCTTCTGTGTGTTTGTATGGCCGTATATGTGTGTGTGCTGAAGGTCAGCCCGCGTAGCCTTGGAGTAACACAGGCTAGTCAGGGTCTCCCCTTTCTCACAGTTACATCGACCAATCAGAGCCCCCTCCTCACAGTCATTCGGCCAATCACAGCTCTCGATTCCAGCCTCCAAAAAGCCAATCGTGCTGATTAATTTATTCAGAGCCCCCTCCTCTGCCTCTCCTGCTGGAATGAGTCTTTTTTTATAGACCATCGTGCCCCTCCAGCCCCCGTTTCTTTATTGCGTTTGTGTAGAGCAGTACAAGAATGCGGCGTATTCTTTTTTTTCACCCTCTTTTTGTATGTAACCCCTCTCCCTCTTTTTTCCTCCTTCCTCTCCAAAGTAATTAGACAGAGGCGTGTAAAGAGGAGAAATTCATTTCTTTGAGGGAAATGGGGAAAGAAAGGGAGAGTGATAGAGAAAGACAGACACAGAGAATGAGAGAGGAAAGGGGCAAAGCATAAACTCGCACAGTTGAGTGTTATTGTGCGAGTCTGAGCGCAAAGGAAATAAAAAACCAGGATTACTGATAAATAAACCCTCCTTGCGTGCGCACGCACGCACACACACACACTTTCCCCTCTTTGCCAATTGCCAGAGGGCTGAGAGGCTGACATCATCGCTTCCTGTAGTAAACAGGTGTGAGGAGGGATATGAAAAATAAAAGAAAGAGAAGAGAAGAGGCCTCTCCTCGGAAAACTCCTTTTCTTTATCGTGGTGCTTAGCTGAGGTTTGAGGATCAGTCTGACCTTCGTTTATACAGCTCCCTCGCGGTCTTAGCTTTAATTCAAAGTGCTTCTCTTCAAATAATCTACGTTATGAGAAAAACATTGACCTGTCCTGAAGCTAGAGAAGTTGCACAGTTACACACAATGAGTTTTTGGTTATTCTCTGGGTTAGTTAAAGAACAAAGAGTACATGGAAAAATTTGTGGTGTTCCAGCATCCTAGTAAGCTGCCTAAAGATTCAGCATTTTAAGGCATCATAGATGGGTTATTCTACAGAACAGATGCCATTAATGTCCTTGACCTGACCTATCTCTGTGTTTCCAAATTTTCCTTGCTGTATTAGCAAATATGCACATGGTAGTAGTAATAATAATAATAGGGGCTGTAGTATCTGTTAGTATTCTTCTTAATATTAATTCTTTATTATTCTTCCCCAATGGTAGTCTATGGCAGCTGTATGAACAGAACATATGAAAATGATAAAAATAGGCACACTTGTAGTGATGGTAATGAATAGACCCCAACTTTGGGGTCTCTATGACCAACTCCATAACCAGTTCAAAAATTCGCTTTTCAAATGGTTATAACTTTTAAGCCCTTTGTTCTAGAAAAATGAAATTTAGATCACATTCAATAGCTCACATTAAGACTCCACCCATTACAGTAGTAAAATACAGTAGATTTCTAGATATTTTCTTTGTTTTTAGATTTTTGTTGACATCCAAAATGTAATCCTGTTGCCATCATATTTTAAAGTAATGAACTATTCCATATGCCCTCCAAAAATGTGATAATTTTATTCTTCTTTCATATGTTTTGAAATGTTTGACAGAAGAGGATTTTAAACTGTCAAACCTGTTACCTTTACTTAGTAAACAACCAAAAACTGAAACATGGATATTTACCTGTTGCATAACTGTATCTCAACATACATTAAAATGTATTCATTTAGCCCAGGTATTGGCATCGTAATTCTGCTGCCTCATTGTGGCCAAATTCTATAGGCCTGTTCACACCAAGGACAATAACTATAAGATAACGATAAAGATATAGTTCTAAAAATCGTTCTCAATATTAAAGAATAGCAGAGTTCACACCACAGCTATAACTATAACGGCACAGAGAAACTATATAATTGGAATCACTTAAAGAACGATTATTTCCAGCTGATGAACGATAAAAACATTGACAGCCAATCAGAATCCATCCTGCTGTAGTGAGGGCGAGCATTTAAAGCGGCAGACAAGCACACGCTTAGAATAAACAGAACGATATCATCCGCTGGTGTGGACGCTAATATAGTTATCGTTATAGTAATCGTTCTTGGTGTGAACCAGACTGTAAAAAAAGATGGACGACGCCCCTTCGCTCTCTCCATTGATGAGAACTGAAGCCGCCAGTGTCCCGATATGGCGCTGACATATTGGAACTTGAGTCTGCGCAGTAGCGATCTCGGGACCAGGCCTGCGCAGTAGTGAGCAGGAAGTAAAGCCGCGAAATCAACGCTCCGCCCTCACTCTCGCAGAATGCACTCAGGGAGAGTGCATTCTGCACACTTTTTTGAAAATTGATTGCAGTACGACAAGAGGCTTGTTAAAATAAAGTAAATACAATCTCCTCAGTCCTCCGAAGATCCCGAAAAAAATGTCCGTTGGTGCTTCAGTGACTACTTCGCTCAGAGAACCTGTCAATCACAGCTGTCAATCATGACGTTACACCACCGCATCATGTAACTAACTAAAAACCAACTTATTTTTGAAACAGACACTTGAACTTACATCAGCGTGATAAAAACGACAGCAGATGAAAGAAACCACCTTTGGAAAAAAGATATTTGAAGTGTAATTTAATTGTTTATTTGGTCTCACGTCCCGTTGAATAACACGGGGAGGCGGGGCTTATGACCTATACTAGGACCAGTCACCGGGGGGCGATCGAGACGTTTTGGCTTCACTTTTCAGGGCTTGTGCGGCACGCTTGGTGTGAACGGGTCTTAAGGCAGCACACGGCATTATCACATTAGCTTAGCCACGTGTAAAATGCTATTAATGACACATCTCCTGTGTGGAGAGCTATTTGTGTGACACACAGAGTTGCTATCTATGTAAAGCGCTCCAAGCTGATTATCAAATCCATTTCTGTTAGGAAGTTGCCTAAGAAGGCAGCTGCCTATTTAGGTTGTAGGCATTGAGGCGGCTCATAGGTTTTGGAACAGAGCTAATCTCTCTGCCTCTCATGTTCTCATTACATCCATGTGTGTTTGACGTGTCAGGCTGATGTTAAATATTAATGCTTGTCTGAATAAAACAGCTGAGTTACGGCTCTTCCTTATTGTTCTGTTCCTTTTGTCCTCTGTGTTTTGTTTTGCCTCTCTCTTGTCTACTTTTCTTTCCTCTCCGAATATAGGAAGATCCCTTTACTCCCTCGTATACTCCCTGCCAGCCATCCTGCTCTCCTGTTCCTTCTAACAGTCTCGCTTTTCTTCCCTCTTCCTTCTTCTTCCATTAATCTCTCTTTCAGTCTTTGTCACACCATTTGTTCCCATTCTTTCCACCTTTTTTATTCTCCCTCTCATCACAGGTTCACTGGGATGAACACACTCATGCAGCATTTTTGCTTTCAGTGTGGAAAATCACAGCCAATCAGATTATACTCGATTAATATATGCTTAAGTGGAGCAGAATTTTAGACCAATCAAAATCCACACTGGGAGGAGCTAGACAACCGAAATAGAACAGTCAAAAATTGCCTGTCATAAATGATTTGCACAAAAGACAATTTACTTGAAAGCTTTTATCGCTTGTCATACATATAGGAGAGGATACGTAACAAGAAGTAATAGGGAGAAGAAGGAATAATGAAATCAAAACATTTACCAAGCCAGACCCAAAACCAGGTTGTCCGACCTTCACAATGTGTTAGATCATGTCAGGGATTGACTGGCTATTGGGAGGCCCTGGATTTTTTCCCGGTGCATGGATCTGTCGACTTGCCGGCTGTCAAAACCAAATTTAGATATAAAGTAAATCCCCAAAGGTTTTTAAGAGAGGAAAAAATGCCGGCCATTTAAACCATAGTGATGGATGTATTCCTTCCCCGTCGCCGGCTGCCACATCCCACTTCTGTTGCTATTTGTCTGCACATGAGCACATGAAATCAATTCAGTCACATGAGTCTGATCACCTGCTAGAAGTCAAACATGATGGGGGATGGATGCTCCGTGCTGTCCCAAAGGTAACGCTTTATAATAAAGGTTAATATGTTAACATTAGTTAATGCATCATGAAATAACAATGAGCATTTATGTTTATGTTAATTTTAAATATACTATTGTTCATTTTTTTAATTCATGTTTGTTCATAATACATTGTAAACTTATACAATACAATATATTAGTATATGTAGAAATTAACATTAACCAAGACTAAGAAATACTGTTGTTTAATAGTTGTGTTTGAGGCACTCAGAAATGTTCAAACAGTCACTGATGCTCCAGAAGGAAACACGATGCATTAAGAGCTGGGGGTGAAAACTTTTGAACAGGATGAAGATGTCCACATTTTTCTTATTTTGTTTAAATATATTTTTTTTCATTTAGTACTGCCCTTCATAAGCAACTGAAGATACTTGCATGGTTCCCGGAAGACAAATTAAGTACAATTTACCTTGATCTTCAAATTAAAAAAGTTTTCACCCCCAGGTGTTAATGCATTGTTTTTCCTTCTGGAGCATCAGTGACTGTTTGAGCCTTTTTTTAATAGTTGTGTTTGAGTCCCTCAATTGTCCTCTGTATGATTTTGAGATCCACCTTTTCACACTGTCACTGGAAAGGGTTCAAATATGCAAAAGATGCTGGAAAACTGAAGAATTTGCAGGACCTGAAGGATTTTTCTAAAGAAAATTGGGCAGTTTAACTTCTCAAGACAAACAAGGGACTCAAGAACAACCATCACAAATAAATAAAAAAACAGTCGTGGATCATCCACACTGTAAAAAAAAAAAAAGTTCAAAAAACTTAAAAGTTTAAGGCAACCAGCTGCAGGACATTTTTGAGTTTTCTCAACTTACGTGTTTGAGCTATCTCAACTTTTTTCATGTTAAATAGTTGAATAAACTTTAAAAACTGAGTTTGTCATACAAAACGTAAGTTGGATTTTTTTACAGTGCAGGTAATGACACAGTATTAAGAATCAAGGGTATTTAAACTTTTGAAAAGGGTCATTTTTATAAATTATGCTATTTGTTTTGTCTTGTGGACTATATGTAAAATATCTTATTCAGGATAGTACTAAATAAGTATGAACAGCACCCCAACAGATGTCAGACCACCCTCGTGCATTTGAGCAGAAACTGGTTTTCACTGTATGTGTTGACAAAAGCTACATTCTTAACATGGTTTTTCATTTTGAATAATGAAGCAATTGTTCACATATATACTTACATGCTCACTGGCTCGCACACTTCAAACGAACGGCTTCAGGCTTTATTTAGAATTCGCCATAAAGTGAACAACAAACGAGTTTAGATTAGTTAGTCACAAACAGATATGATACACAAGCAACTTGAAACGCTCTGGATTCACTTTGTACTACAAAACCAATTTGTCAAAAAACATATAATCAGCAAGGAGGGATGCGCTTGTTTTTGCGTGTGGCCTTTTGCTTGTGGTGTGTATGCAAAACATATTTACACACATAAAAGGATATGTGAGTGTCATTTGCACAACGATACTTTTCGTCTGCTCTCCAAAAGCAAAATCTCTCTAGGGTATTCATTAGTGAACACTCTATACCACACACACACACGGGCCTGTCACCGGATCACAGCTAGTGCGAAAATAGCTCCATTTGCACTATCTGTAGTTATAGCTGTCAGTACTATAGATCTGCCGGCCCGATAGGAGACGCCTAATGTATAGCAGCCCCTAAAACTGCATATCATGAACATCAAATAGCTTCTCTGCTTTGTAGTTCAAGTTTAAGACCCGATAAGTGTTACGTCTCCGCCTCATCTCTCAGAATGGGTTCATTTGCAGCAGATTTAATGATAGTGCATATTGAATATTCCTCCCAGTGTTTAGTCTGCCTCATTCTCTCCCACCTCTCCAAGAAGAGAGAATGACGTCAGTATAAACACATTTCTTCCTTTTATAATGACTTCGTATAGTCTTCAGACTCATGTGCGTTTGTTTGAACTTATATGATTGTTTTGTCAGATGTGATGTGGCCCCGTCGTTGCCCCTCCGTTACGGCGACCCGAGTTCGGCGGCTGGGCCGTGCCTTGTTTTTCACTGTGTGGGTGTGTGTGTCTGTGAGTGAGTGAGGGGGGGAGTCTGTGGCTGCTTTGGCAGGGCTGCGAGGCGTCAGCGCTTTGCCTCATGGGACGTCCTGGCAAAGTCACATACCCACAGCACATATACACACACAGACGCGCACACATTGACACAGATACAGACGCATACCCGCAGCTCTGCAGTCTAGATAATTAAAACCACACACACAGCAAAACACACCCCCATCTTTGCTGTCACAGAATCGTTCTCGGTTTCTCTCCTTTAATATTACCATACACACACTTTTCGTTCTTATTTCATGTTTGTCTCACACAATTAATTCCAGTATGTGGGGGTTGTCAGGACAATTTGTGGTAAAATGGGTGCGTTTAGTGAGATGACAGAACCCAAATATTCCAAATGTGTGAATCCTCACAGATTTCCCGACATTCCAAGTTGTTGTTCAAGTTTGTTTGTGACTGGACAGTTTTAATTATCTCAAAATTAGCAACATCTGTGGCTCAATTAGCATTTTTGCATGCGAAGTGACTAAGTGCGTGCGTCTACAGCCCTGAGGGTTTCAAAAATGTCTTGTCTGTGTGTGTTGTCTTCGCCTGTGAGTCTGTTTCTTGTGGAATCAGACTTTTCTGAAGTATTTTCCCATAAAACTCAAGCCTGGCTGTGGTTTCGAGCCTGCAGTTGCTTTTTTCCCTCTCTTTTTCTGTCATTCTCTCTTTCCACTTTTTTTGCGCCGGGTAAAGTTTCATTCACAATTGCTCTGTGAATGCTTCTGGTCTTCCTCTGATGATCTGTCGCTTCGTGGAGGAGAGTGGGGGTGGGATTAGAGCGATGGAGGTTGATGTGACCTCATACAAACACACACATACACGATCAACGCAAACACGCGCATGTTTGCTCGGGGGAATTGATGGTGGAGATCGAGACATTTCGTCTCAAGCTGTGGTCGTGCTGGAAAAAACAAAATGAACACATAATTACTCCAAGATGGAGGATATCATTTTGATTTGCTGAATTTGGGAAATATTTGGTGGATACATTAAGTTAAATCTAAATTATAGGCTTGAGACTAAGAGTGTTTAAGGAGAAATGGGTTCTTGTTTGGGTTGAGCTGAGGATGAATGGAGAGCGGGAAAACTCTCTTCCTGTGATTATAGAAAGGGAGCGAGAGAAGAAGAAAATAGAAGCAAAGAAAGTAGTTCTGTGTACTGACTGACCACACATCTTTCCTTGCATGCATACATGTTGGATTCAGATTGCATTTTGCTGGAGAATATAGAGTGTTTCTTCAACTAGGGACACTTTTGGCTCTCTGGACTTCGAGAGAATAACACACGCTTTTCATACTTTATGTGCACTAGTTTATTTAATTCAATTGTCAACTTTTTCTGAGACGTGTGGGGAAAAACCCCACAGCAGTGTAAGTTCCATCACTCCTCAAATTATGTATTTTAATATTATTCTGTAGTGGAATAAAATAGCTGATCCATTTGTCTTACTAAGGCTAATTTGCATAATTTGACACAATTACAGATTGAATATTAATTTCTCTTTATTTTGTCTATATTTGTCACACATCATATCTTATATTTCAGCTCACTGACATTGTTGTATCCATGTTAACCAAGTACACTAACTTAAAAAAAAAGACATTTTCCATATAATTTATATTAAGCCTATTAAACCAAATGAATTGGCAAATTACAGACTCATTTCATATCTTACATTTATGTCTAAAATACTTCAAAAAGTGTCTTCTTTGTGTCTAGTTACTTCTAGCTTCTGACCTAGGCTGCGTCTCAATACTAGTTCTACCAGAAAGACTCGGGAGAATAAATACTGTGACAATTCTACATTTATTAACAGCCCAGCAAGCAATAAAGTTCTTTGGCGTAGGCCCCATCCGTAGCTCGCAATCCGAGGGTCCGGACTCTGCATATCCTGCCTGAAGACAAAGGCAGGGGTGCAGCCGACCCCCTGTGAGGTATGGGAAGGGACCATCCTGGTGGTAGTGGTGGGGAGGATGGAGGGAAGGATCCGTCTTGGAGGTGGTGGGGAGGATGGAGGTGAATGGAAGCGTCAGCATCTGCGAACTCAAACGTGTGTAAGTACCAATCTTTTATACCACGAGTATTAGTATATGATTGGATAGATGAGAAGGTAAAGTGACGTAACAATTGAGTCTTCCCGGCAGAACTTATGCTAAAGCTTTCATTTTTGCTTGTTCTCAGTGCTGTTTTTGACACAATAGATCATGACAAATAGAAACTTACACCGGTTATCAGGGAGAGGCATTAGGGTGGTTTAGATCATACCTATCTGACTTACCATTTTGTCTATTTAAACAGGGAATTATACAAGTTAAAGTAATTAAACTATGGAGTGCCGCAAGGGTCTGTTTTAGGATCTCTGCTATTTTCAGTATTCATGTTGCTTCTTGGTAATATTATTAGAAAACATGGAATTATGTTACACAGTTATGCCAATGATACTCAGTTATATATTTCACGACCAGAAGAAACCTCTAAATTATCCAAGCTGACAGAGTGTGTTTAAGATGTAAAAATTTTTATTAAATTTGGATAAGACTGGGGTATTGCGTATTGGACGAAAAACCCATACACAGAATCTCTTAGAATACAATTTGCATCTAGAAGGATGTTGCTTCATCCTCTACATTTAAAGACCTGGGTGTTATATCAGACAGCAACTTGTCATTTGATAATCATATTTTCAAAACTTTCACCTCAGAAACTTCGCTAAGCTGGTTCTGGTTCTGATGCAGAAAAGCTAGTTTGTGCATTCATGACCTCCAGACTGGATTACTGTAATGCTTTACTAGCTGGTTGTCCTGCATCCTCAATACAAAAACTACAGTTAGTCCAAAAGGCAGCTGCTAGAGTTCTTACCAGGTTAAGAAAATATGATCATATAACATAAATTTTATCATCTGGTTACGTATTAAGTTCTGTATCGATTACAAAGCATTGCTTCGGCTCCTGTGCATTCACCCTACAATCCATCACGCTCTTTAAGGTCACAAAACTCTGGGCTTTTGGTAGTATCCTAGGATATCTAAGTCCACTAAAGGAGGGAGAATTTTTAACATTTGGCTCCTAAAGCCTGGAATAGCCTTCCTGACAATGTTCGAGGCTCATTCTCCCATTCTGAATCTAGATTAAAGACGCATCTCTTTAGTCAAGCATTCACATGATGCATCCCATAACCTTGTACTCCAAATGCACATAATTATCTTTGCTTGAAATGTTATGAACATCAGCTACACTAAATATTGCCCATTTTGCTTCTCTGTCCCATCCCGAGATAACTAGAGAGTACCCTAGCGTTTGGATTTAGCCTTAATACAGAAATTTTAGATGACCCAACACCTGTGAAGAGATGACTAAAATTTTCATAATTATTGTTTCTATCATACTATAATTTAAAGTCTAGGTCTAGGAAAAATGTAAAACAATTAAATCTGTACATAAAGGCATTTGAAAAGCATCAGAGTGACACTTATTTGTCCCCACCTCTCGTTCTTATAGTTGTAAGAACATATAATTATATGTTGTTAGCATCTGGTTATCATATAATTGTATAATTGTACAATTATACATATAATATAAGTGTAGCATCTGGTATCAGCTCCAACATGACTCACAGACCTGTGAGAGAAACAGGCAAAGGAGAGTCCAGAAACTGGGTTACAAAAAAAGAGAGAAGAACAGAAGTAAGATAGATAGCAGAAGAAAGAGAGAATCAGAAAGGGATTGTTTGTATATTTCGAGCGGATGTACATTTCCTCAATATGAGCATGTGTGTAGCACATGGCCGTTTTACGCTGTGATGATGGGCCAACATAAATCAGCCCACTTCCTGTGGACAGCACTCTTAGGGTCTGTCACTTCCTGTCCTTACTGAAAGAGATCCAAGCTCATTTCTGTTATTTTTAGACTGAAGCTTCTGTCAAAGTCAGGTGCTCTACCTAGAATGAATGGAGACCCTTGAACTGCCCATTGTCCTGAGTAAGGTCCAACAGTAGATTACGTTGTACTATCAGAGTACCTTTATCTATACTGATACTGTATGTTTTGGTGTTTCTGTAAATGATAATGCACAGTATTTGCTGCACGCAGGTAAAGTAGGAGCTACTGTTTTTCTTAAAAGTTCATAAGTGATTTTAATAATTTGCTAACTTCTGCGATTTTGCTAACTTAACCTAAACATACACCTCTGTCTAAAACCCTGTCTTCCAAAGACATGTCAGCAAACCCAGTGTAAGCAAACTTGCATGCACAAAATGACTGATAGGTAGAGATTGTTTCTGATTGGCAAAAGCCTGGGCTGCTCCCCTAACAATATTTTGTGAAATGTCTCAGTGTTGTTGTTGTTTTTTTGGTCTTTAAAGTCAATGGAAACCGAAACTGTTTGGTTACCAACATTTTTCAAATATCTTATTTTATGTTCCACAGAAGGAAAGAAATTCATACATGTTTGGAACTACATGACAGTGAGTAGATGATGACAGAACTTTCCACTTCAGACAACCAAAACCAATCATAATTGTAACATTTTACAATGACATTTTCTACCCTTTCTCTGACCCTCAGTATTGAGGCTGTTTTTGCTTCTGTGCCTTTAAGACTTGTAAATGACTTTCATTATGATTATGTATACTGGCAATTTTGGGTCATTCCTACACTTTGGTGGATTTTATGTCCCCGTGAAACAACACTGCATATTTTACATCAAATGTTAATCAACTTTAATGTCCCATGTTTTTTCATGCATAGATGTGCCCCAGTTAAAACAAATTCATTATGATTAGTACCTAAAAATAATAATCATTGACAGGCAAATTCCCCATCTTCCCATTCTCAAATGCCGATGTTTTCTTAACTTCATTTTGAAATAAAGGTTACATATATATTTCTAAATTAAATTTTTTTGAGTATTAGCATGCACATGTTTAGTTAATCTTTTTTCGACATAAAATACGATTTAATGTGTAAAACAATTAAATGAGTTGATGTCCCTCAAACTCCAGTCCACCCTGTTACTCTGCACTAAAAAAAAAAAAAAAAAAACTGCACTAAATCACAATGCAATGCAATAAGAACAAAGTATAATCAGTCTTTTCTCTTTTTTCCTATTTTTTAGAAGACTTATCTAATAGTGTCAATCATAACGTCCACCCTGTTGTAAATAGATTTAAATAGATTTTATAAATTACAAAAATTCTTCCTAAATGTTAAATTCTTCCTTCTGATAGTATTTTGTTATTGTGCTTCATCATCTTATAACGCTCACCCTGTTAAGGTCCACTCTGTTACAATTTGCATTGTAAAAATGTCATGTAACAGGGTGGTGAAATGTAAAATATTTGTTCAAGATTATTAGATTGCTCTACTCTGAGCTTGACCAGTGTGTTAAAGATAGATAGACATTTTCTGACATTTTTCCAACCTGCTCAGTCCAAAATCCACCAAACTGTAGGAATTTCACACTTTCATTCATCAAAAATGCTGAATACTTAAAGGCACTTTCATAATGTGCTCATGGTTGTGATGTCAACATTTTTGCAGTTTAGTTATCTGAGTGAACTGAGAAGAAAGTTTTGCATTGAATAGAAGTTTTGCGTTATCTACAGTACATACATAGTACTGTAAACTCTTGTATTTTAAAAAAGAGCAAATCCTGTTTTCCATGATGTGCAGTCTTTAAGGTTTTTTTTTGTTGTTGTTGTTTTTTTAAGAAATGTCTTATACAACAAATCCCTACACTGAATACTGAGCATATTTTCATGATCTCCTGCTGGTTCATGTACCCCTCCATTCTCATTCACCGCTTTATATGGCTGTACAATTTGCGGTGAGAGAAACAAACATCTCCAGCCATCAATAACTCAGCTCTTCCTGAAAAGTCCGCATATTCTGTGACAGAAGTATTTCAATCAAATTCCAGAGGCTAAGTAGTAATTACCCAGCATTCCAAGGCATTTTGTGGTTGGCCAGCAAATGTGTGTCCCTCCAATTAGTGCCTCTCCTGTTCCTCAGTACTGTACAGAACAATTCAAGGTTTAGCTGGAAGAGTGGACACGCAAACAGTGCTGTGGTATGTGTGTGTGTGTGTGTTTCAGCGCTTCTCTGACTTTACAAGCTTTACCACAATCTTGGAGCGCCCACAACAACAGCTCTTATGGCCCCTATAAAGATCCTCTTGTATTTTACCCTGCACACCCACAGAAAGTGCTCGTTCCAGTAAACACTAAAGGTAACATCTATATGAAAATCTTTTAAACACACTACCAGTCATCCAGACAATTTCTGTCTGTATATTTATCTATTGATGCAAATTGAATTTTCTTGAAGAACTTTGACCTTTACGGTTATATATAACTGTATTGGCCTCAAGTGCTAGACAAGATTTGTCATGGTGAGCAAGATACATTATTATTCATTGTCACAGTTATAGAACATGATGCATTTGCAGCTCTTTCTTAATCTGTTCTCGCAACATTCATCTCTATTTTTGCAGAAGGTAAGTGGGGTATGTGGACATTCTAGTCAAAGAATTTGTGCCGTCTCATTCCTGTGTAATGAGTTTAAACATGGTCTGTTGGCTGACCTTTGACCAAACACAGGCCTAGTCCTCTGACCCAGAGTCACACATCTCTACACAGACTTCTCTCATCCAGATCATCTCTGACAGAAAGGAGCGGTGACATCTCTGGAGGTCCCTGCGGCTTGACCTTTGACCTTTCCTATATTAGGCTTAAACCCTGATTTACAGTCACAGCTCAGCCCTCATGACTGACCCCTAAACCCTGTGCCCTCATAAAGAGAGAGTAGAGAGTTTGAACTGTTCAATTTCAGGTTCATTGCTTGCAACACACAGGAAAAAAAAAAAATAAGATTTTGCATTGCTGAATGATTTTGCATTCAGCGTAGAGTACAACATTCACTGAATATGTGCGACCTCATTCAGCCAAAGCTATGCTGCAATGCAAACTAGAGACCTGCGGTGGGCTTTCTCTTGCCATGCTTTGGGGGGGTTGGGCAAAGGAATCACAGATTGACTGAGGTGGAGATGTGCCAGACGGGCAGATGTTGGCTAAAGGGGTTCAGCAACGGAAATCCCCCTTATCCAGGCCAGTGTGCCAACCTGCGTCCACACCACAGATGAAATACACACCTACTGCTACATATTCCCAAATAAATCACTGCAGGTGTGCAATTTTACTAACTGCCATTATTGAATGATTCCTGACCTCTCTCTAAATGCTTTGTCTGTTTATGTGTTGAAGTCTCAATTACATGAAGCTTATTTTTGTTCCTAATTTTTTCAAAAATACATAAACAATGCAATTAAAAATAAGCTTAAATACACCTTAAATTAAATCCTTGAAATAAAATTTTGAATTAGCGGACACTTTATTTTACAGTTTTCGTTTTACACGTTACATGTACTTACAATAGTAATAAGTATAAATTATGTATAATTGCATGCAATGAACACTAATCCTAACTCTAACCCTATAGTGAGTACATGTAGTTAATTAATATTACTCAGTACTTAAATGTATAATTACACTAATAAAGTGTAACCCATTATTAAGTAGTTTGGCATAATCATTTTATTATTATTATTATTTATTATTTTAAATATTATTTTAACAAAACTTCATTACCTTTAAGTATTTGCAATTCATACAGTCATACAAAAAATCTATCCATGCATTCAATGATTAAAATTCACCTTAAATTCTTTAAAAAAGAAATAGTTTGGCATAACTGTATTATTATTATTATTATTTATAAATAGAGTATTTTAACAAAACTACTTAAGTATCTTTGAATATTTGAAAAATGCCAAAGCAAAATTGTGGTGAGACCAACATGCAGAGAAAAAAAAAAAAGAAGAAAACAGAAGAAAGGGGAAATTATAGAATTGAAAGGACCTCTGCAGACCCTCATGACCCTGTGTCAGTCTCTTAAAAAATCTAATATAAATCTCTTAAAAAATATCAAATAATTTGTACATTATTGTGTCTTCTTTATATTTTCTATTTAATATTTATTTAAAACGTAATACTTTTTATTTAAAGTAATTAATAATAATATTCATATGATGATATTCATGATAAAATTGTGTAAACACAAGGAAAATATGTTGTTACATTTTAAGGTTTCACCTCATGTATGACTTTTAAAGTCATTCAACTTTTACTTTAAATACGTTACATTAAATACGTCTTACTAAGATGTAAGAAAGAAAGTACATCATTACTAAGAACTTGGCCATGTTTTTGGCCAGCATTTTTCTTTTTCTTTATCATGGACACTCTTATTTGTCATTTACTTAGAATGTACAGATTTTAACCAGTCACTCCTCTATAGTCCGTATGGATAAAGGAAATCATCTCCTTATCATATAATTATGTACTTATAGAAAACACATTAGCATGGTATATAATTCAGCTACTTAGCGTAATTACTGTAATCTATTTTACAGCATTTGTACGATAGCAGAGGGAATGAGTTGTGAATGGTGAGTGTGTGTGTGTGGTTTTATACAGATGTCAAAATGAAGCATCATCTATCTCCCCACTAAAAAGAGTCTCTCTCTCTCTCTCTCTCTCTCTCTCTCTCTCTCTCTCTCTCTCTCTCTCTCTCTCTCTCTCTCTCTCCTACATATGTGCACACAAATGCACATATGAAGGAGTTTTATTTCCTTTTTTCTCGAGCCTTTCATCACAGTCTCCATATGTAACTAATTCAAAGTATCATCTCTGTTCAGTTTCTCTCTCACTTTCTCTCACTCTGTCCCTCTGAAGTGGAAAATCTGAAGTAATTGCTTTCTGAATTAAAGAGTGAAGTCTGTGAGAAATACAAGCCGTCATTTATTTTTGCTTTCTCTCTCTCTCTTCCTCTCAAGTACAGAGAGAGGATTGTGTAAATGTACGTCCGTCTGACTGCGCCGCTGGATGTACCCCGCTCGCACTCTTACCTCAGAGTAAACGTTCCTGCATGTGTGTGCGTCGCGGAAATCTCACCCTTTTGCCCTGAAATCATCGTTCACACACATACAGTAACCACACACACACGCATGGTTGGACGCGGTGGAACTCTCCAGGTCCTCGCTGGCAGCTCAGAACAGAAAACTCGTTTGGAAACATGTAATTGGATGGCTTGTGGATGACTGTCGAGGAAACGATTGTGTGGGAGCGTAATTGAACAGACGGCACTCTGTATCGCTACGGCTGACACAACAAGGCCTCAAGTTCAGGGTGCTAACTTGACCTGTACCTCCAGGGACCAATCATATCTCTGAATAAGAAAGTTATGGCAGTCAGTGAAAGAGAGAGTGAGATGAAGAATGGTTATATCTCCAGATGATTCTCTGAGTCTTGAGATGAGGGGGCATTTCTCATGTGATAATATCAGACTGCTTTTTCAAAGTAAAATGAGTAAAGTATAATGTTATATCCAAGTTAAAATCTTAAATTTCAGTCTGTCCCTCACATAAAACCTTAGTATGGCTTCAAAGACTTGTAATATAGTGTATGAGTCATATTTTTTTTTATGAAACTATAGTGTTTTCTGTTTTGTGTCCTTTTTGAAGCTTGAGAGCGACCAGTAAAATTCTTTAAAAATCCATTATATGGTATACGTGCTTTCACATACTTTATACGCACAATTGTGCTACCAGGCTGTAATTTTTATTTGAAAATCAATGAAAATGTACACTACCGCTGAAAAGCTTGAGGTCAGTTATAGGTTTTTGTAAGAAGTCTCTTATGCTCAAGGCTACATATTTGAACTAAAATACAGTATAACAGTTTATAATATTACAATTTTAAATAACTGGTTTAAAAATATATTCTAAAATGTAATTTATTCCTGTAAAGCTGAATTTTCAACATCATTACTCCAGTCTGCAGTGTCACATGATCCTTTAGAAATCATTTTCATATGCTGATTTGCTGCTCAAGAAACATTTATTATTATCGATGCAAACAGCTGTTGATCAATATATTTTTCTGGAAACCATGATACATTTTTTGTAATATTATTCATGCCTTTACTATGCCTTTGCCTTTACTTTACTATAGGCTATATATTTTAATGCTTCCTTGACGAATATAAATCATTTCTTTAAAGGTACATAGTGGCATAGTTCGTTGTCAAGAGCGAGAAAGGTTGACATGGAGCAGCTAAATCTCAAACCTCCAGGGATTTATTTATATCCAAACAGAGGAGAGTCTGCTGGCAAAAAGAGAATACGACAGAGCTCGTAATAAAACAAGAATCAACATTGGCTTGGTTTTCAAATATAGTGAGAACTGAGGGATTTAAAATGTTATAAAAGCGACGAAGAGATGACATTTTTATTCCTCTAAAGGAGAGTAAGGTATTTTATTGAACAGATTAATTGCCATATGTGCTGGGTTGTTTTAACCCAACTTTGGTTGGGTCAAATATGGACAAACCCAAACATTGGGTTAAAAATGTAATTTAAAGATTTGACCCAAATTTAACACAATGGTTTAACTGGTTTAACACAAACCAGAATTGGTGTGAATTAGTGTGGCTCTCTAATAGAGTTCTTTGAAAATTATGATCTGTGAAGGGTCATTTCATTATGGTTGTTGTAGCGCTGTGCTGGATTTTATTTTCAAGGAAGTACCGTATCTATTACCGAGTATAGCTACAGTAACGCTTTAGCAGTGAATGTTTCAGTAGGATAATCTCTCTCTTTTTAGGGATGAGAAAAAAAAAACATATTTCACGCAGAGCCGAAGCACAACAAAAACAATGTTTTTCCGCATTTTACAGGACATATGGGTGATGATTTTTGTATGAACTTTAATAGTTTAACGTGTAACTTTATAAATAGTAAAAATTATACCTGATTGGTTACTTTTCATAATGAGTACTGCTGCATATTAACATGTTACTTTTAATAGTAACATCCCACAATTCTGCATGAGACATTTACATTAGACACATATTTAAATCACATTTCAGGTACACATCTAATTATTTCTGTCATTTCTTGTGAATCAAAACTTGGTGTTGCCAACACTGTCCTCCACTATTTGAGCTACAGTCAGCTGGCACACAGGACCACTGTCAACTCTCTACTTTTCAATCCTTTACTCAGTTAATAACTTTAAAAAAAAAAAAAAATCTGTGTTCAGAAAATATATATACATTTGGTTTTTTTAAAAAGAATAATACAGTAAGGCTGTTAGAGGCCATATAAAATATCCTTTTCTATGGCACAAAAGGGAAGTTGCTGGGAAATGAAATTGATGGCCTGCTACACTTGCGGTAAGATCGCATTCGCTTTTGCTTGTGTCCAGCTGGTCAGTATGTGGTGAGAGACATACGATCCGCTCGGTTCTAATCTGAGCATCTCAACAAAAACACCACAAGATGAGTCCAAAACTGCTCTGGTTTCATGTTGCTTCCGTTTCCTTGCAAACTTAACAACAGCGCACACAAACCACAATTACAATCTAGGAGATCTTCATAGTCAGGATGCAGAAACAAAGTCAGTTTTGTGCAGTTGTTAGGAAAGAAAGAGAAAGACAGAAAGAGAGGGGAAGGATGGGATGATGAGGACGGATTTTTAAAGTGATGAGGAGCTCATTCCGGTCTTATCTTGACCTGTCACATCACACAAGTGAGTGATGTAGTGCTTGGCCATGTCCATATGTCATCGAGAGCGAGAGGGATCCCTTCTCTTATCAGCTCTATCTTCAAACAGCATGTGGTGTGTGTTTGTGTGCTTTTTGAAAGAGAGTGTGTGTGTCATTTCATCATGCAGTCCTTGTGCTCGTTTGATAACACACTCACTGCCAGGGTTCATGCTGTTTGGAGTTATTATGTGTCATTGTGTGTTTAATGATGCAACGAAAATCAAGAAGAAAGTCAGGATGTTCTTTAATCAGAGTCAGTAGCCATTAACGTCATGAACACTAATCTGAAAACTGACAAAAACAGGTGTTTTTACACACATTTGATGATTTAATTTGAGGGTATTCACATCTAAATTGGAGGGAGTGACGTTTAGTGAAGGCCAAGTATGGTAAACAGGGCTTGACATGAACTTTTTTGCTCGCCAGCCACTGTGGCTAGTGTTTTTTACAAAGTTACTAGTCACTCAACTTTTTCACTGGTCACAATTTTGACATTAATACCATGGGGGAAAAGTGCCATATAGATATTTTTAAGATTATATCATAATTTGGCAGCATGTATATTAGGCTGCTGTCACTTTAAGACCTGATGCACAGATCTATTATACTTTTACACATGCGTTTTCTTTCTCAGCTGTTTACGTTCACTTAAAACATGACTGGCTGTGTTATGTGAATTCCTCGCCAAGACCAGCATTTTGACATAATTTTGTGTGTATTTGACTGTTTAAGCGCAATAAGCAGCGAAAAAGAACTAGATTTAGTACTGAGAAGCGGCTTTATGTGCGCGTACTTTGGGTGTGAGCACAAAATCTGCGGGAATGAGTAAAATTATGCGCAATACGCGCAATCCCACGCCGAAATTCAAGCCCAACATCAACAATATTCATCCGGGGAAAAATTAAATGAGTGAGTGAGGGGAGGGGGGTTCGTAGAAATGAGAGAGTGAGAAAGCGCTGCTGATATCGTGTATCTATTCTGCAGAAAATGAGTATTGATAGCGTTTCAGATATTTCAGTATAAAAAAAAATTCTATTTTTGACAACACTAAATTGCACTAGTTTGTTATTTCCAGATGCCTTTTTAAAAGACTACAATTAAAAAATGTATATATTATAATATAAATTTCAACCCGCCTAAATGGCTTGTAGGAGTGACTCCAAATCCACCTGCATTTGGCAGGTTGGCGGATGTTAATGTCAAGCCCTAAAGGTAACCCATACTTGCAATTTGTCCTTTGCGTTTAACCCATAGTGCACACACATTTGGAGCAGTTAGTAGTGAACACATACACTACAAGCCGTGGACACACACACCCGGAGTAGTGGGCAGCCATTCACTGCAGCGCCCGGGGAGCAATTGGGGGGTTAGTTGCCTTGCTCAAGGGGTTTTCCTGCCAGTTTTGAGAATAGAGCCCTGGACCTTTGGGTTACAAGTCTGACTCTCTAACCATTAGGCCACAACTGACCCAGGGTTTATGAATTTAGGAAGGGTTGAATTACAGCTCTTGGGAGTGAACAACCTCCTCCCCCACTTTTTTTTTCAAGGGACCAAACGTAATTGGACAATTGACTTAAAAACGTTTTTTTATGGACAGGTGTGAACTATTATTTCTTCAGCTAAGCAGGTAAAATGTCTGGAGTTGATTCTAAATGTGGTATTTGGAAGTTGTTGCTCTGAACCCACATCATGCGGTCAAAGGAGATCTCCATGCAAGTGAAACAGACCATCGTTAGGCTTTAAAAACAAAACAAATCCATCAGGAAGATGGCAGGAACATTAGGAATGGACAAATCAACAGTTACATTCTGAGGAAAAAAAGAATGCAATGGTGATCTCAGCAACATAAAAAGGCCTGGATATCCATGGAAGACAACTGTGGTGGGTGTTCGCAGGATCCTCTCCGTTGTAAAGAAAAAACCCTTTACAACATCCAGCCAAGTAAAGTACACTCTCCAGGAGGTAGACGTGTCATTGTCCAAGTCTACAATCAAGAGAAGACTTCATGAGAGCAAATACAGAGGGTTCACCACAAGGTGCAAACCATTCAGAAACCTCAAGAATAGAAAGTCCAGATTAGACTGCCAGAAAAAGCCAGACCAGTTCTGGAAAAGTATTCTTTGGACGGATGAAACTAAGGGGCTGTTTACATGATACCGTCAACCATAAACGTAAAACTTTTTATGCATTTTGGCTGTTCATTTACACAACAACAGTGTTTTGGGGGCCTGAAAATGCAAATTTGTGAAAAATGGGTTCAAAGTGCAAGTTTTTGAAAAGGATAAAGTTATCATCTCATCAAAAAAATGCAAATTTGCTGCATGCGCATGTGTAATACGTGTTCAGTCTAGGGGCGTTGTGTTTCTTTACAAAGTGACATTGCCAACTACTGGCCTGGCATGAACAATACAGCGTTTTCAGTCGTTTTCGTGGATCATTTTGACAATGGTGTTGTCTGTACAAGAAAAATGCAAAGGAAAACCTTTTCCATTTTTAGAGCATCGTTGTTGTGTAAACGTACCCTTAGATCAACCTGTACCAGAATGACGGAAAGAAAAAAGTATGGAGAAGGCTTGGACCAGCTCGTGATCCAAAGCATACAACATCAACTGTAAATCATGGTGGAGGAAGTGTGATGACATGGGCATGCATGGCTTCCAGTGGCACTTGGTCACTGGTGTTTATTGATGGTGTGACAGAAGACAGAAGCAGCCGGATGAATTCTGAAGTATATAGAGAGTGTATAGGGATATACTGTCTGCCCAGATTCAGCCAAATGCAGCAAAGTTGATTGGACGGCGCTTCACAGTATGGATGGACAATGACCCAAAACACACATTTGAATTGACAATGTTAATTAATTAATTTACTCCTAAAACTCCTGACTAGTTTAGTCACAGCACAACAGGATGGATGGATGGATGGATTCATTCATTTATGAATGAATTCGTTCCAGTTCTACAGAAATCTGTGAATTACTCTGTGAATTCTTCTGCAGGCACAGATACTGTGTGGGCTTGAGGAGACTGAAAAATGAACACTCACAACATGCAGCTGTGTTTTCTATCATCTTAATGACATCACCGGTACACAATAATTGGTTTAGATGTGATATAACTGACCTGTGTTCCATTTTTAGCACCTCTCTTCCTCAAGCTCAGCTATTCTGCCACAATACCAGAAGCACATCAAAGAGACGCCCTGCAATTTCAGGACAATCACTTTTCCTCTTAGCCTAGAAACCAAGAGTGTGTTTTCCAGCGTAGGTCTTTGTTCAGCTTGTGAAGTCTGAGGACTGATCTAATGCATTGTTCCTGTAGAGGGTGGAGTGCAGGATGAACAGTCTGATGAAGATGTTCCCACAGACACACACATGAGATTGAGATGTATCTTCACATGCACACACAGACAAACTCATTTACACACGTCATGCCAAAGGGTCTGTATGTAGCACTTTAGAACAGAGTCTTATTCAAGGCCGTAGAGGAAGGGGAGGAGAGAAGAACGGAGGGTCGGGGTTCCATTCAATCCACTGGATTTGAATGACTCCATAACGTCTCAATTACACACGTCCGTAACTTTCTCATCTCAGACGTGCTTTCACGCTAAATTCAAAGCGTTGTGCTAAACCGCCGGGGAGCGTGTGAGAGTTTTAGGGTGTGGTGGAGGACATCCTGAGAGAGACTGTTGATGTAAGACATTTCTATTTGTTGCTGTGGAGATTGGGGAGGTGTGTCTCTGGTTCCCCCTGGTGGGCAGGGTGAGAACTGAAGCATCGCAAATCTCGCAAGAAGCAATTACTGATTGGTTTGTTCCTTAAACAGCTGGTTCTGATACACAGCTGCAAAAGACTGTTTGGATTATTTTAACGAGACACATATGTGAAGTGATAAACTAGGTATTGATGTGATATTTTTACACAAACTTATTTTCAGTGCTGATCTGTTGGTTTTGTTTGTCTGTGTAAGATTAATTGTGTGAAAAGATATTCACCTCACCTCACTTCACTCCCACAGCTTATCTTTCCCATGACTCCCTGCTCTGGTCTCCGTGGGTGACGGCCTGGCCCCTCCCTCTCCTTGCCGAGCCTTTCTCTTGTATGAATGGAGCCGGTTTACATCTCCATCTCAGGGTCAGGGTGGGAGTGTGAGTATGTGTGTGTTTTTTGCACATGAAGTGTCAGCATGCTGGAAATACAACTCAAATCAGCGTAGATTGGCATGATAAGTTTAAGCAATATCCCACTGGTTAACACATACATACACACAAGAGTCTGCAGACTCCATTGAATTACAGTATGTCAGAGTTGTCATGACTACAGCAGCATGAGAGAGAATACCCACAGAGCTTCTCAGAAAATACTGAAATTACACTGTCATAGGTCATTTCCATGACGACAACCTTGATTTAGCACCAATCTCATCCCCATTAGCTGTCTGAAACAATGCCATGCTCACTGTACACCGTCTGTTCTGACGCTCAGACATAAAGAACTCCTGCTTCCTAACATATAGTTCAAACAAACAACAAACACTAACCTGTTTGATTTATAGTGGTTCAATCCCATTAAACTGTATTACAGTTAACCAAGCTAGTCATACACACAAACGCCACACTGTGTACATTTCCCAGTTTAACAGAGCACCTTTATTTGCAGTATATACCGTATACACTTGGAAGTGGATATAGGATATGATACGATACAATACAAAACGATACGATATAATACAAATTGTGTTATAATACAATAACACAAAAATGTGGTATTACCGGTTTTTGTATAAGTCTTGTATACTTTTTGTACTATATTTTCAAAACAGTGTGTATTTTAAAAGATTTACCTCAGTGCACTGCTTTGCCCCATAGACTTCCATTACATTCTTTACTGCGAAGACCATTTTAGTTTTGTTTGTTTTTTTCAAATTGAAGGATGACTCTAAATCTCTTTCTGTGGTTACAGAAGCTGTTGATGGAGCTTGTAATAAATTCATATTTGAAATATATTCAATTTTAGCAAATGAGTGAGCGGAGTCATGGTAAACAAAGAGTGAAAAAAGAAGGTGGTGGGAGAGAAAGAGAGTGTGAGCTTAAGAAAGAGAAGGAGGGAAAGAAGAATAGGATTCCTGTAGGGATAAAAAGGCAAGGGAAACGTCTCTCTCAGCACGGATAAATATTTGGGATAAGCCTGGTTTTCTCATGTAAAGTGGATCCAAGCCCTGAATCCAGAGTCCACACTACACACACACACACACACACACATACACGCAAGTGGCCAAATTGAACTACGTTAAGAGGTGCAGATTAGCTCTTTCTCTCTCTCTCTACTATCTCTATCTCTCTTTCTCTCTCCCTGTCATATTCGTACACACTCTCACACATCGCAAACAATGGCACACACTCATGTGTGAAATGAGCTTCATGAACACACACACACACACGCACACACACAGCAGCTCACAATACATGTGCTGGCATCCTAATCCAGCCTTAGAGAGGGTTCTGGAATGGACTCTCTTTCAGGACTCTAGAGGAAGGGGAGGAGAGCAAGGGAGTTCATTGACAACAGTTGCATTTGAGTGAGGATTTGGTTGATGATTTCATAAGGAATGCTCGAGTGAGCAGCAATGGACCCCCGGTCCTCTCCTCGGCCCCTCCTTCTCTTCATCTCTGGTCATTTACTCTGCTGGGGGCGTTTGTCCTCAAAAAGCCCCCCTACAGAACCTTTATTTTTCTGTCCGATTAGAATAGACAGAACCCTTCTGCCTTCCTCCACACACAAGTACACTCTTCCTTCATATAAAATGCCATTATCTGTTATGAGTATAGATTTTGTATATGATAAGTCATGTCTCAGGCTATTTGCATCCTCATAAACTCATAAATTGCATCATAAATCCGATCTCAGCAGCAGATGACAGTTTACAGAAGGGCACATCACAGTAAAGTGACGTCTGGACTACAGGATCCACAACGGCAGCATATTCAGAACTCACTGATTATAATATAGAGTTTGCTCTTCTTGACCTGTTCATCTGCTATTTAGCCTTATAGAATTACATATATCAAATATATTCTGTCAATAGTGCATTTATGCAAAATGAGAAATTCTTTTTTTGCAACAAAATTTTGCAATTAGTTTTTTGCTTCAAATCAAAAGGTTATAAATATGTTGGGATTATTCTTCTGGTTTGGTTCAAGGCTTTGCTTTTAAGGTGCAGACATTTTCAACAACATGTCACTTTGAAACTTTGCACATTTTGCAAAAAAGTTCTATTTTCCATTGTCAATAATGTAGTGATGCATTAAGCACTGCTCATACAGAAGACACTTTCAAACCAAGCAGCTTTCTGTTAGTCAACACAGTAAATTCGCAGGACAAGCTTGAACACAAGCGAAATCTGTGCGGGGAACTTTTGTCCTCACGCAAAACTCCAGATCCCGTGGATTCCTATTGAAATAAAATTTTGCAGGGCAACAGTAAATGTGACTGAACTTTTAGATGGCATTTAGACTTGACATTAACAAGTGTCCTGTAGTCCACTGTTTTGGATAATGCATTGGATTTTGCGTACACACTTAAAAATAAAGGTTTTTTGTTGGCATTTATGGTTCCATGAAGAACCTTTAACATCCACATTCCATTGCACAAAAGGTCCTTTATTGTAGATAAAGGTTCTTTAGATTATTAAAAGGTTCTTCACACTAAGATGGTTCTGTTAAGAATTGTTTACTGTAAGGTTCTTTGGGGAACCAAAAATGGTTCTTCTATGGCATTACTGCAAACCCCCATTAAGGACTGTTCTGTTTTTTCAGTTTCCACTCTATCACCCGTGCACACGAACCATGTTTTGAAACTTATTCATTGTTTCTTTTTTGTATTCATGTACGGAATAAAACTTCTATGTATATTCACTTTCTTATCTATTCTATTACATATACTTCAACATTCATGCATGCAGCCCACTCCTATCTCTCTCGAACATACATTCTGGGCTTCATTAATATTCTCCAGATACGTTCCTGCATGCAACTTGGCTTGGTTATTTTTTAGAGTCTTTGGGGAGGGGGCTAATTGTGCTTCTAATGCATGGAAATGGGACAGAATAATTAAAATAAACAAGAATCAGGTCAGAGGTCTGAACAGTGGTAGTGCACAGGATTTTAATAATTTTTTTTGTGTTTATCTCATATTTTCACCTGAATTGTGAAAGCCATGTGTGTGCATGCAAAACAAATACTACTTATTATTTGGAAATATTCCTCAATATTCAGCATAAACAGAGCAAACAACTGGTGAAACAGAAAGAGCTATTAAAGAAGTTAATAACCATTCAGGGTAAAAACACTGCAAGCATTCTGATTACGCATTACAAAAACGTGCAGAGAAATGTCAAAAGTCTTTGCAAAAGTTCCTCATTTATATATTTATTTTTGGTGAATAGCCTATGTATATATCATGGAGTTAAGGTATATAAATAGATCATTAGCTTATTCACTGTATCTTTCCTCCATTGTAGCTCTTACTTTTTCTTCATATTTCTGTCAGGAGTGGAGCTTAGAGTTTGTTTTACAACCACAATGCTCAAGCCCATCCATTACGGACCGAAAAATACACCTGTCCCTTTCTACATTCTTCTAATACTTTACAGGAATGTGAACCTGTGAAATTGCATTAGAAACGATCAGAGCTGTGGGACCAAGACCAGGTTCATTGTTTATATTGCTGTGCACTGAATACAGTATGAGGTCTTTGGAACAGAATGAGATTATTGTGAATAATGAAACTGTAGTAGGTTGATGGCGTGGGCTCTGGTGTTCGGCAGCTGTGGATCTTCTCTTTATTAATTCTGTTCTGGTTGAACAGAGACACAAGAGTGATTTGCCGCCCTGGAGCCAAGCGCTGTAATGCGATTTGAGCGCGGTAGCATACAGATTCTATATTATGTACACACGTACACACAGGACAAAGTTATTACTGTTTTAGTTCCCCTGGAAACCTAATTTGTACTGCATGTGTGCTGGAATTGTCCTGTAGGTGCACTTAGAGAGTTTGCTCATTTAAGCATTCATTCATCCTCTCAGGGCCACACAGAATCACCGGCCACAGAATTGAAACACCCATTATACAAATTTCTAGAAATAATTCATCCATTGCACATTCATTTATGAAACATTTAGGCTCATTTGATTATGCTTTCCAGCTAATAAGAGCACACTACTCAGTCTCAGCTCTTACAAGTCCCCTTGTAGTCAATCATTTTATCCCTTAAAACTCATCTTTGATAACCAAAATGGCATATTTAAATGTTTTTTCCTTGAAAAAAATGTCTTCATGCCTTAAAATAGCTTGAATGTAACTTTACACCTTGCCTCATTTAGCATATGAGGTTCTATGAATATGCAAATTAGCCCCGCCTCCACTCACTCACTCACTCACACCAGCTCGGAGATCCACTCGTTGACGATCACACGTTGACCTGATTTGTTACAAGGTAGTTTGTGACGTCAGAAACACCAGCGCGTTTTGAGACTGCCATTAGACATACCTGTCAACCCTCCCGTTTTTCCCGGGATTCTCCCGTATTTTACCTTGCTATCCCGCTATCATCCCGTTTAAATATTTTCCCGTATTTCTCCCGTATTTTTAATCTTTCTATAAAAAAATAAAAAATCCCACTGGGCGCAAACCAGTTAAGCAGAAATCCCGCCCTGCAGCTAATTTCATTGGTTAAGGTTACAATGACGGGTAGGTTTAGGGATCAGTGTTTGGTGTAGGCTCTGCTGAAGTAGTTTGGGGGAAAATAATTGCGCGAAGAAGAACAGCAGCATCCCAAGGATGGACGAACATGAGAGAGATGGCATTGGAGACTATGTATGTAATGTATTATGTATGTAATACAGAGATTATGTATTTATTTATGTTAATATCTGCACAATTAATGTGTATTTAGCCTGCCTCTGCCATCCAGCACCCCCTGCACCCCCGTTCAGATCTCCTGTATTTTGGTATCCAAATGTTGACAGGTATGTCTTTAGATCACTGCAGTTTTAAGGAGAAATTACTCAGCAATGTTGTTGACTTATGAATTTGCACATGGTTTGTCTTAAAGCATATTAAAAACACCACATAGACATATAACAACATTAAAAGCTTGATTTTCACCACAGGGGGACTTTAATTTGAAAGAATTTCAATTGTAAATGATGACAGTCTCTTTAACTCTGTCTTTTTTATATATCATTTCTAATTCACAAAAAAAATTCTGAATCATCTGCTTTGGTGCAATGGCAGGAAGTTTGAAATTGGGGTTAATTAGCCATCAGATCCATCACTTTATTAGTAGAGTCACTACAACCTCAGAATAAGAACCACATTATCAGTATTAATTGTTACGTCAGACACGTGGTCGTTAAGCTAACGAGCTGAGATTCTGGACTAGAATTAACGGAGATGCCATGTATAATTAACAGTCAAACTCTTCCTCTGTGCTATTAAAAACCAATTTACACCGCGGCTGCACCCTACTAATGCCTGCAAGAGGAATTAGACTCTCACCACATCTGGCACAGATCATTTTCTTTCCAGGTTCCTATCTGTCCTCCCTCTTCCACCATCTCTCATTTTATTTCTAATACTCCTCTTTCCTCTTTCTCTTTAGATGTCTCTGTTTACACCTTTCTTGCATTCCCAAACCAAACCTCTCTTCCCTTTTGGATAACAGAAACCATTAAAATCACAATATCTTAATAAGCCACATTCCCTGTGCCATCTGCAGAGATTTAAAAAAATAATATGAGAGAGATAGAGAAATGAAGAGAGGGAGGGAGATGAAGAGTTGTGAAAGCAGGTGTTTTCTGATTGTTTTGCTCTGGAGATCCTGTGATGTCTCATTGCTGAACTCATTTCCTGTGTCCATTCCCTGATGACTGGCTGATTATCACAGGAAGATGGAGCTCGCCTTATCAGGTGGCACCGAGACTACTGAAGAACTCGTGTTTGATTTGTAGAATTATCCAACAAAATGGGCTATGCTTACTTCTACACACACACACACACACACACATTCTTGTACAGCAATCTTTGTGAGGACATTATTTGACACAATGCAATCTCTAGCTCCTTACCCTAATCTTACCCATCACAATTAAGTGCCTAACCCGAACCATTACCCTAAACCAGCGGTGCCCAATCCTACTCCTGCCGATCGACTGTCCTGCACAGTTCATCTCCAACCCTAATCAAACACACCTGCCTTTAATTTTCAAGTGATCCTGGAGACGTTAATTAGTTGCTTCAGGTGTGTTTGATTAAGGTTGGAGATGAACTGTGCAGGACAGTCGATCGGCAGCATCAGGATTGGGCACCCCTCCCCTAAACCTACCCTAAACCCAATTATTACCTTATCACACTTATTATTACACTTTCTTAACACATGGTACACTTCATGTCAAATTAAATGTTTTGCTTTAAAGTAGACTACATTTTAGATCATAATCTTTTGTTGTGTTTTAAAGACGTATTTTACATATTTGAATGTGTTAACATACTAAAACACATGTAAAGTACTTGATTATAATTTTAACTGTAATGTTTCTCGGTATTACATTTAAAGTTAATACATTTAAATGTACTAAAATGCAACTTAATGATTACAAATTTGTAATTACAAATATATTACTAAATATAAATACATGACATACAAGTTCCAATTGAAATGACATTATAGTTTATTATCATAAATGCTTGTCCATACATTCAGCAGTGCACTTTAACCATATTTCAAAGACAATAGAAGTCCTTAAAGTTAATTTCCTTTAACATGCAATTAAGTGTCCGTAAAAAAATTACACACAGTTCAAACTTAAGTATATTCTCTTAAAGTATATTATTTCCGTAATAAGTACTATTTTTCACAGTATGCTAAAGTGTACTTCCTTTTCACAACAGGTTTCTTATCTTTATTCCACTGATAGAGGATACAGAAAATGAGAGAGCTGTGCTTATTACTTTTTTACTATTACTTATAAAGTAATTACACATATGATTTTCATCTATCATATAAAATGAAAGAAAAAAAATCCCATTATTTGCAGTGAAGATATATGACCATGAGTCATATCAGGATCAAAATATCATAGACTTGATAGTGTTTTTTAATTTTATTTTTACCTAGGCCAGTAAACAATAATCTAGAAACACCTCAGCAACTATAGCTAACTACCACTTACAAACCTTAGCAACAACAAGATAACAGAGAAACATTTGGGTATTAGGTATTAGGGGGTTTAATAATGGATACATAGAGGATGTATTAAGTCCCCTGCAGTATGTGAGACAGATGAACTTTGTCTTTCTGTCTGTCTGTCTGTCTGTCTGTCTGTCTGTCTGTCTGTCTGTCTGTCTGTGTCAGCTCTGGTTAGTGTCAGTGATTGTGTATGATGAGTGAAGGTGAGAGCAGGGTACAGTCTCTGGCATGGTGCCATGTTTATCCTAACCTTCAACACTGTGTCGTGCGTCACCACAGAGATGGAGATGGCCTGTTACACAAACAGGACATTAATCACACACACATAGATAAGCGCCTGCATAAGCAGTCTTCTCAAAAGCAGCTTGGAACTGACCTATCATAACCGATCACAAATAATTAGCTCATGTCCGTCTTAAGAGCAATGTTCACCGAGATACCTGTCTTAAACGGTGCTTATTTGTAAAAATCTATGGACTGGTTTCACAGACAGGGCTTAGATTAAACTAGGAGTGGGCCTTTGGTGTACATCTTGAGCTAAAATACTTTAGCATATGTCAGTGCAAGTTACTTTCAGTTAAAACGGCTCAAACATGCATTTTAGTCTGGGAGGTTTAAGACTTGTCTGTGAAACCGGGGGTATATGTTGAATTAACGAAAGAAATAAAAGAGCAGAGGGACTGAATGTTTGGACTGCCACACTGACATCTCCACACTCTTTTTTCCCCTCTGTGCTGTGTCAAACATGTTTATCTGCTTCCTGTCACTGGCACCAGAAAGACAACAGAAGTCTGACAGACTGGCCTCAGGTCAGTGAGGAGAACCTCTCATGCAGGTACTGTAAGCAGGACACAGACACAAACAGCAGTGAGGACACGCGACTGCGGCATCATGGGTGTACCTGTATGTGCACAAACAACCCCAGACTACATGACTGATTCACAGCTGCACATTCAACACACGCACTCAGCTCAATAATGCAGCATATAACACAGGAGACCTTCAGGGACTAATAACATGCACATACAGTCACAAGCATTCAGATCTCTGCACCTTTCTGCAAAAACAACAAAAGGTTTTCACGGGAGCATGTCTATGTTCCCACAGCCCTATGTTCCCACAAATGGCCTACCCCTGACCCCACCCCTAAACCTACCCGTAACTGGGGTTTAGACAAATCGTAAAAAAAAAAAAAAAATTCTTAGATATGTGGGAACATAGGGCTGTGGGAACATAGGGCTGACCCCGTTTTGGGATGGAGACTTTTCATACTATACAATACAGATATTCTGGAATTTCAGTAGAACTCCACAATATCTTAAACAGTGATTAGATTTGACAAGATACCAAAGTCTGGCATCAAAAGTCAGAGAATTCATGCTGAAAACTCCAGTATAAACCAGACTGGACACGGACGCACACACTCACAGGGAAGCTCTACCTGGATAACAGCTGTAAGTCTCTCTCCCACAAAAATATATGCGCTGTAAAATATTATGTCTGCCATATGAGGTGCTACAGGTCAAAGGTTAAGCATGTAATGCCGCACAGATGTTCACATGACTCTGAACACACTACATGTCTTTGAACACAAACACACAGTGCTGGGGTCAGACGGGCTGATCTACATCAGGCTTTTGTTGTAAACAGGGAAAGTGTTTATGAGCTAGCCATGACAGCTGAACCTGCAAGCCATATTTCTTTCAGATTTTAATAAGCTGAGTGAAAAGAAACTAGCCCTTTTTCTTTCTCCTATACCCTCTTTTTTCCTCCCTCTCTCTCTCTCTCTCTCTCTCTCTCTCTCTCTCTCTCTCTCTCTCTCTCTCTCTCTCTCTCTCTCACTTTTGCACTGTTTCTCACTTCAATTCATCCCTTTCTGTGGTCATTTTTATTTTGATATGTGCATAACCTTGGCAGGCTTCACTTCGTGACTTCTTTCTGAACTGTGTGAACTGTAAAGGAGGTTTGTTTGGGTAACTTGAATTGATCTTCTTGTTTCACCCACCTTTGTGAGACCGGTCCCCTCACCTGCTGCTAATGAGCCAGGCGGGGATCAAAACCTGACACAGAGGGGTAAATCTCAATAAACAATGACCAAAAGCCTAATCTTTTACCTTGAGGTGCTTTTTTTATTCTAAGATGTTTCTACATAAACAGGTCAGTGATTCATCTTCCATTCACGAACAGTTCTGGTGTTCTTGCTCCATTATCAGACTTCAGCCTTGTAGTTGCACACAGACACATTTATATTTAACGAAAGCAACAGACCTCCTTTGTTAGCAAACGAGCTTCTGTGACTTAATGAGCAGCTTAAGGGAGTAGGTTGGTTCCCCGATAATGAGAGAAGAGGAAGAAGTATAGATAAGAGAGTGGTCATGAAAAGGAGTTACAGTGTTCACAGGGGAGTCAGTCTTTGCATTCTGCCATCATCATCATCATCATCATCATTATAAGGGCCATTTCTCCCAGGAAAGCATGTAAAGCACAACTATTTTTAGCATTTCATCCAAAAGTTCTACATTTCTGTCTCTTGTTATTATCCACCATCTATCTGCAGTTATGTAATTATAATGATGATCTCAGTGAACCTTGAAGCCATCAAAATGCTAATTAAAGCACCTCTGCTAAAATAACAAAATTACACTACCGGTTAAAGGTTTGGTGTCAGTAAGATTTTTTTTAAAGGACATTAATACTTTTATTTAGCAAGGACGCATTAAATGGATCAAAACATTTATAATTTCACAAAGCAGCACAACTGTTTTCAACATTAATAATAATACGATTTTTGAATATAGAACTATCAAATGACAGTTCTTTCAAAAACACTCTTAAAAAATATTTCCGACCCCAAACTTTTGAACAGGATATATACACACAAGAAAAGTATTGATAAACTAGTCAACAGGTTGAGGCAGTTGTTGGACGAATAGTAAATCCTAGGGAAGCACTATGTTAGCAGTCATAATGGTAATGGTTGATAAATGTGAATTATTTTATAATTGTCTATATCAGCCTGATAAGTAAAATAAATTCATATATTTTAACTGATCAATTTTAGCTTAAGCACAATTATTTTATGTTTATTAAGATACTGAACACAAATGCATTTAGTCCCCCCCCCCCCCCCTCATATTTATGAAAGTTATATTTTCTATTTTCTATTTTCTATTTTCTGATTGTGTTACAAGAAAGATTCTTTTCTGCAGTTCTACTCATTTTAAAATGAAATTGTTTGTTATCAGTACAGTCACTGGGTCCACTAATAAAGATTTAGTTTCAGGCCATGCAAATGTACGTGATGACCTGTTCCTAAACAAGGCCTTCAGCTGTTGAAAGTCAGTCCCCACAATTATTATACTACAAGTTACCTGAATAAGGACAAATAATCAAAACGACAAGTAACTAACAGGAATTTCAGACAGCAAGACTTTTCCAGCCTCTCTAATCCACATAGTTTCCTGCGTCCTGAATGAGCTTTATCTGTGCACTTCTGATCTGGACCTCCGGAGTGGCCATATATGGGGTATTCACAGTTTTTTAGTGCCTGTGGATGTTAGATTTCTCTGGGGATCACCTTTCCCTCCACATCTAAGAGCCGGTCCAGAGTGGGCGTGTTATGGGGCACAATTTGGCACAGAAATCAAAATCTCCAGCTGAACATATGCGTGTGCATGTGTGAGCGTAGGCAGTTTTTAACAGGCTTTTAAGCTCTTCTCTTCCGTTGGTGGACCGCAGTGGATAATGTCACATGTAACCCTGGTTGCCGTGGTGACTGACCCCGCAGTCATTAGATTGATATTTGGCGTGGGCTGTATAGATGTGAGCTGTCTGTTTTGATCTGTGAACTTTCCCCCCCATCGCCCGTCTCTCTGCTCTTTTCATTCTCAGCCAGAATAGCTGCAAATACTGTTATGATTGGCAGGGTGTTTTCAAGTGTGGGCAAATATGATGAATTCTCTCTTTCTCCCTCTTGCTCTATCATGCTCTCTTTTTGTAATATAGTAGCCCCAGCAGAATTGTTGAGACAATGTCATTTTTTTTGCAATCTATATATAATTCTGTTGGTCTGGTACTAGTCTAGTTGGTGGACCAGCAAAATTTACATGGTGAAGCTGGTCCAGTAAACCAGAACTGTGCAAAACACTCTTGGATAAGTAAATAAGGCTGAAAAATAAACTCTCTATTGTAATTCTTCTAACAAGTTCTAACAACTTGTAACTTTGAGGAACACAAGTAATGCATCCAAGACACTTTGACTACAAGTCATAAGTATTTTACTTTCCTGTACGTTTTCCTGTTTTTTCCACTTCAAAAATAGTTCTACATTAACACTTCAGCTACTGCACTAAGATAAAAACAAGATGAGATAGTTCCTTATAATCAATAATTACAGAATAAGTTTAGCTTCATTAAAAAACTATAACAAATAATAAAGAATTTGTTAATTACTAAACAAACTTTCATTTTAAAATAATGGTCCAGATCATTAGTAGTTCCTGCAGAGTGACTAGGTAACACTTGACTATTTAGGGATGCATTTTATGACCATGTTCAGGGGGAAAAAAACCCCCACAATTGCTCACTTCTCAGACACGTTAATGTTGTGATCAGTAATTAATTGGTAAATCTTTATCATTTGTAATATTTCTTAATGCCGTCCAGGACCATGGGCGGAAGTGTTGACTTAAGGTCAAACTGACAAAATGAGCACAACCAATTTGACCCACACTCCGAACAGACTCAATATGATAATGATAATAGTATTGGATGAAAAATTTGTTCTCGTGCCAAGAGAATAAAGAGTATGTATCCTGTGGTGCACATTGCCTGTTTAAAAAAGTAACATGTTAGGCCCATATATTTTGCCTTTAATATATGTATTGTGTGGTAACCGTTTTATAAAAGCAATAAGCCCCGTGAAGACGTGGTTTACTGTTCATTTAAAACTCCGCTCCACGTCGTGAGTAACAATGCCCCTTAGGTGCTCTAAATTCAATGTATACTTCTTGGCTTCTTGAGGCTTATTGCTATAATTTGTTCTGCATTACTTCCTGCACAGTTACCTAACGATAGACCATTATTCTAAAATGTTACCTTTATGAGTCCAAACAGTGTGTGCCTGTGATGTAAAGAAACCTGGTCCCACTGGGGCACAAATATTTTATAGTTGCAGTGTTGAACAGTTTTCCAGTTTTATTTACACTTTGACATTTAAAGGAGAACTCGGCAACTCTAGCGAACTCTATAGTCACTTCTTCGCTGATTTTTCCTTTTGTTGTCGCATGTTTTCCCCACGAGCTCCCCCTACAGCTGTGGGGGGGGCGTATATTTCACAACACGGTCGTAAAAAACTCACTTGCGGCGGCCTCCTCCCCCTCTCTACCGCTGCTCATGTGCGTTTGTTTTGATCGGAGCAAGCCAACTGTATCGTGTGGAGCTATGTCTACCGAGGTGGGTAATCTGGTAATACATCATACATGCGTGTGTGTTTATGTCGAATTGCCGTAAAGCAATTCGTGTTCCGCGCTCGTTCTCGTTCTCATTCTCGCTTCTCACGAGACTTCCAATTTCTATCTTGCCGGGACGGTAGTCCCCAAGTTGCAAGGTTGATTTTCCGCCTGGGAATGCTGGGGGGAGCGGGGAAAGTCACCAATATCACCAGAACAGGTTGTTTAACCATCCAAATGAATTCTAGACAGTTTTATTAAGTTAAAAAAGTTACCAAGTTCTCCTTTAATAATCAAGTAAATAAATCAAAAAAGCACATTGTCATCTCACAGCCTGATCTCACGGCAATTCGTACGAATTCTACGAGGTGGCTAATTCGTACAAATTCATACGACCTCACCCGTACGAATTAGCACGAATTTTGCTAAATCGTACATATTTTACGAATTGCCCAATTCGTATGAATTCATACGAATGACCTACCCCTGACCCCGCCCCTAAACCTACCCATCACGTGGGTTTAGACAAATCGTACAAATTCGTACGAGTGAGGTCGTACGAATTCGTACGAATAAGCCACCTTTTTATCACTCGTACGAATTCGTACGAATTGGTTGTGACTCGTGAGATAGCGTTGCATCTCACGCAGGACAGCAGCATGCAAAACACGACTTTTAGAAGTGAAAGGAGAGAAAGTGTTGTAGGAGCATGTGGCAAGCGGGGGCGGGGACGAGAGCTGTGGGAAGGGAGCGAGGCCGGTACCGCGAGTGCTAACACCGGTCTCCAGTCTCACGGTGGAGCTCCGGAAGGATAAGAGGAGGAGTGATGACAGTGAAGGACGAGAGAGGACAAGGCCTGGACTTTATGTTGTGTTTTGTTTTAATTTATGTGGCAGTCGTCCATGAGGGGCTGCCGCTTTACTTAAGTTTTGTTGTTTGTTTATTTTATTATTAAAGTTTACCGGTTCCCGCCTCCTTCTTCACTGAGCCTTAAACATTGCTATAGTACATGTATAGCACAGAGAGAGAAAGAACGACAGAATAGAAAAGAACGTAGAATAGAGGTATTATTATATTAGAATGTAAAAAAAACACCCAAGAGACACTTTCAAATGCTAAGCACTCAATCAAGATAAAACATTCAGACTGCGTGTGCCTGTGATGTGATGAAACCTGAAGTAGAAGACAAGCAGTCGAGATGAGGAAGAGTTCAGCTGTGGCACTGGGGATATGATCAGTTCACACCTTCAGTAAATGAGAAGTGAAAGAGAGTTCAGACAGTTCACAGAGAGGAAAGAGGTCTCTGCTGTGAGTGAGAAGAGATAGAGACTCAGGGCACGCTGGGATTACATGGCCATGCGCTTTTATTACAGGGGATATCGGTGTGTGATAGAGACGGAAAAAGGGAAAAGCATAGGATTTGTGGATGTGTTTACAAATTGTGTGAAGGCTGCACCAAAATGATGAAACATGAATTCATTCTCCAAAGAAATTATGTATTTTTTTAATCATCTTCAGACAGAGTAGACTGACACACAGAAAAAAATTATTACGTCCTTTGACCCCATTTAGAGTTTTAACCCTATAATGCCTATCATATTTGATACGGAAAATTCTAAGGCCTCTAAATGATCAAGATGATCAAAACCTTGTTGATAAACCTGGTGGTTTTCTATCTATTCTATTCTATCCATGCATGTGTATTGTAAGTGTCAAATATGATACAATGTACATTTGTACATCTCGACATCAATCATCATTGTTTTGCACCCACAATAAAAACTTTGATCATAAAACTAAGAATTTAAATATCATCTTACTAAGACATATTATTGGGAGATACTGTATAGATTGACAACTGATATTTATATGCATAATATGTAAGTAAACTGCTAAATTGTCATAAAGATCTCATTACAAGCTTTCAGAACTTTTGACATTTAGCCATTGTCTAAAGGTTCAATAAAGGGTTTAAATTTAAAGGTTTTTTTTTTTTTTTGGTAACACTTTATTTTACAGTGTCCTTGTTACACGTTGTAGTTCCTATAGTAATTACTATAAATTGTGCATAATTACATGTAACTAACCACACCCTAATCCTAACCCTAAGTACATGTAATTATTATTACTCAGTACTTAAATGTATAATTACACTGTAATACGAACACATTAAAATAAAGTGTAAAACCTTTTTTTTTTTTTCTTTTTTTTTCTTTTGCATGCAGTAACACAATGATGTAGTAACACATAGTCATAAAATGAAAGACCTTGCACATTTACAAAACTGCAATTTTCAAAACTTTCAGACACTGTTCCTCCTATATACTCAGGGTTGGCCTTAACTTACTGGACAGCCGTTTAGTTGAGTGTCTTTTCTTTTGCACCAAGGCTATTGGTAACTATGGCAACCTCGCCCTCTCATTGTCACCAGGACTTAAGGCTTGAAAACAATGTACGCTGTTATAAAAGGTGTTTGTGTGCGTGTGTGTGTGCGTGTGTCAGTGATAGATGAAGTGCAGCGTGCTCTGCAGATATATGACTCTGTGTCTGACTGCACTACAGACCTGCCACTGTTTCAGCGGCAAACATTTCACTCCCAACTTCCTACAGACAGCGAGAGAGAAAGAGAGAAAAGAGAGGAAGAGGCAGGGAGGAAGAGAAAGAGACAGATTGGGCAGGAGTGCTTTTAAAACTAACACCACACAAAGAGCTAATTCAGAAGCCGGCCTGCACCTGCCTCCATACACTGTACAGACGCACACGCTCTCACAGTAAAACTTTACACAGACAAGAATGCCTTGTCATTGCATCTTTGTGTTTTCATGCTCAAATGGGCACATTAGCCACAATGCTTTGCTTCTTGAATCACACAAGCATACTAAAAACTAACCCTAAGAAAGTAAACTTAGAAAGAACTTTAAAGAACTGGAGGTCGACATGAAATACTTTTTGGAAGTTTTACAATGTGACATGCTAAACTTTAAAAAAAATTTTTTTTTTTTTTTTTTTTTTCAATGAAATGTGTACTATTTTAGTTTGATAATGTTTTTTTATATTTTTTTTAGGGGATTTTATGGTACTAAAATATATTTATGCAGTAATTCTAATGCATTTATTCACTTTTTGAGCATAGACCAACTCTTTAAACTGTAGTAAATCTTGAATGCTTTGGAGCACAGATTTGGTCTCTTTTTAAAGGCGACACATGGCAGATTATTGCTGAAAAAAGTTTTAAAAAGTGAACTTGAAAAAAGTTATAAAAATGTACATTTATTGTTGTAAAAAATGCACAAAAATACCATTTTAAATATATATATTTTTTAAAAACACACGTTTTACTCAAAACTGTAATAAAATCAAGCTGTGTTGATATCTCAAAAAAAAATTCTGTCATCATTTAGGCCTACTCACCCTCAAGTTGTTCCAAACCTGTATGAATTTCTTTCTTCTGCTGAACACAAAAGAAGATATTTTGAAGAATATGGTTAACCAAACAGTTGATGGGCCCAATTGACTTCCATATCATGGGGGGGTACCATGGAAGTCAATGGGGCCCATCAACTCTTTGGTTTCCAACATTGTTAAAAATATCTTCTGAGTTCAATTTTTTTCTAAAAAAAAAAAAGAAAAAGGAAACCATTATCAACTACAGAACCACAGGTACCATTTTCCTTTATACATTCATGCAAATTAAATTTAACATTGATGTCGAGTATTTTCCAAGTGTGTATTTTTTTTTACATGCATACACATAGCTAATAACAAATAACTCACATCATTCACTGTGGATTTGCATCTCTCAAGACTAAACAAACCGAATGAGCATGTCAACATATCCACACAACAAACAACACCCTCTGCCAATCTATACACACTTTGTTATCCCTCACAAACACTGTAGTAGCACATTTTCACACTAACAAGAGGCCAGAGGTCTGTTTGTGGGGCAGTTTACAGGGTGGAGGAGTCTGAGGAGAGTCTTTTAAGAGCGAGAGAAAGAAAAAGAGGGCAGCCAACAGGACGGGGGCTTACACCACCCTGTGTGTGCCAGGCTGTTTGGCAGCTCATGTGCACTTTTTCAGGTGGCATCTGTAGTAAAACTTCCAGCCACACCAACGCACACACTCCTGTGCTGCTGTCACAATGCAGCATGTGAACGGCTGGTATGGTACGACACTTGAAGCTTACAAGCTGTGTGTGGAGACACATAGCGCCTTCCTCTGGTAGTATTTAACATTACACAGTGCACCAGTGCAGATGTTGTGGAAGCATAATAATTGCGGGTTCTCTAATATGATGATTTAGATCATGGTTTGGCTTTGTAAATTATAATTATATCATTATAAAATGTATAATAAATTACATACATTTTAAGAATCATTCACTAACGCTGCTGTATGAACAGTATAAGTTAATGTTAATGTAAGTTAATGTAAATAGCAGTCCCTAACTAGTTTTTGTTAATACAAAAAGTAGGAATGAGCCACCACAGTTATTAGAAATATTGAAAATAACTAAAAGAAGTGAAAAACATGGTATTTTGGAAACTACAGTTAAATTCACAATACTTGCTTGAACTGTTAACCCTCTGGTTCTCTTCACGTGTCAGTCAAAAATGACTGATTTAAAAAAAAAAATTACTATTTCAATTAAATGAATGTGCTTTTTTTAATAACGTTTTTTTATTTAGCCTAATATTTTGCATTTTTAGGGGATTTTAGGGCACTAAATTATATTCATGCAGTAGTTATAATCTATTCACTTTTTGAGCCGAAATAAATACATCTTGAATGCCTTGGAGCACAGACTTAAGTTTGGTCTCTTTTTAAAGACGACACATGGTCTTTTACAAGTGAACCTTTAAAAAATATATAGAATTGTACACAGTTATTGTTATTAAAAATTCACAAAAAAACAACAACAAATTTTCAATTTTAAAATGAAATATATAGACCTATATATTACAAAACACGTTTTACTCAAAAAAAAAAAAAAAAAAAAAAAAAAAAAAAAAACAATCAAAGCCATTAATCTAAACAAGCTGTATTACAAATTTGAGCTTACAGATATAAATAAATAAAAAAATCTTTTCAAATCATGTCCATGATTTTGTGTGTGTGTGTGTGTGTGTGTGTGTGTGTGTGTGTGTGCACTGTAAAAAAATTCTAACCCTCCCAAATCAAAAATTTCAAGTGACCGATAACATCTAAATTTTTCAATTGGCCCAAGTGAAAATCTGTGAATTTAATTTGATAATTTACAGAATTTCACTTGGGCCAAGTGAAAAAATTAGATGTTATCGGTCACTTGAAATTTTTGATTTGGGAGCTCGGGTTAGAAATTTTTTACAGTGTGTTCACATAACAAGCGCCAAAACTTTTGCAAAGTTTCGTAGCATTCCGATGAAGTAAGAATTCCACAAAAAAAAACTAAACGCAATTTTTTTTGTTAAAACATTTCCGAAGAGCACCATATGAACATTTATCCTGATGAATAGAATTTAAAAATCATCCCTGCATGCAAACCCTTCCCAGCTAACACAACGTACCAGTTACGTAATTTATTGGTACCTTTTAGGCTACTTACAATTTCACAACGTAACTACAGCGTTGCATGATTACGTCAAACACAGTACGTCTGACAGGACAGGACAGTTTGTTTTTCTGAGGTGAGAGAGTTTTTATTTTGTAGCAAGATACGAAAATAATGTAATGCTAGAATAATGACACTGACATATCAACACGATCTCATGAAAGTGCGTATCTATAGCACGAATGATATTTCTCGTATCTCGTATCATTTATACGCCAAAATGAGTTTTTGCGTACATATGATACGCAGTTTTCGCGTGCATATGATAAGCACTTTATGGCGTGTAATATGCACGCCCTCCTCATCCTTAATCCTACCCAAGGGGGTTACAGTGCATATCATTTGAACGCAAAAACTCGTTTTGGTGTATAAATGATACGAGAAATATCATTCGTGCTATAGATAGCCTACGCACTTTCATGAGATCGACATATAGCCTGAAAACAGCAAATACTGAATCAGGACGTGTTTTTCTCAGACACTCTTTTCTTAAACTGCGTCTGACAGAAGAGTCAACAGATTTCACTCGCGTCTTTCAAAATAAAAGCCTCGCAGAAATAATATGCTTTTTTCTGCTTTGACTTCGCACTCCGCGACTCTCTCAAATTGGTAGGCAATTGCAACCCACCAGTTGAGAAACACTGGTTTAGTGAGACAAATGAGATCTAAAAATGTGAAAACGGACTAATAACTGCTGCGGTGTACAGGCCAGTCGCTGAAAGATGTGAGGTCGGACTGGCCAATAAGAAGAACAGCTAGTGTAACAGCCTGACCTCATCTCAACCCCTGCACTGGGAAAACAATCTGTATTTCACAAATCTGCTTCAGGTTGTTGAGCTTATGGCCCATTTGACTTGACACACAGAAGCGCATTACAGAATGGTGAGAGGTGGACAAGAGGTTGCTTGTGATGCAGAAGTGTCCCCTGCCCTCGCGCTGTATGCTCTTATTGACACTGCTATGAGAACACACACACACACACAAAGCATTCAGCCCTGTTTACCTTGTGTGTTTCTGAGGATTTATTTAGACTCTAGATGTTTTTAGCTTAGCCAAGCAAACCACTGGTATTTCCTTCACATGTCTCTGCCATACACTGCCCCTGTGTGTGTTTATATTAAAGACATACTGTAGTTAGCTCTCTGTGGGTTATCTGGCCCCTGTAGAACGATTCTGCTGCTTGTTAAGGGCATTCATTACAATCACATAGAAAGTCACTCTTGTACATAATGTGTTATGCAGAACTGGTTTCAGTTCAGAATAGACACAATAACAAAAACTGAACTGAACTGAAAAACAACAAAAAGTATTTGTCAGGTAACCTAAAAATGTGCTTTTAAATGTCTAAATTATCTCAACAATTTTTAAAAATGTTATTTATATGACTGAATCATCAAAAGCTCTGTAACAACTGCACATTTTCACTCCATAATGAAAGAAAAAATAAGAAGAACTTATAAAAATATGAATAATAATAATTATTATTATTATTTGTTTAATTAATTTTTTTTAATAATAATTTGTAATAATTATTACCTGCTATATAGCTTAATATTTATTTTGCATGCAAGTTATTTACAATTATTTAATAAGACAGTTATTTAATTATTTATATAGGCTACTAAATGATTAGTAAAATATTTTTATAATTTAGCATGTCAGACTGCACATTAACTTCCAAAAGTATTTCATGTTGTTTACCCATGTACATGTATAATAAATGAATAAATAAAAACAAATGGTCTGTTATTACAGATAGCATAAAATAATTGAATAAGGTGTATATCACTGGTCTATATCATCTTACATCAATTTTGTAAAAACAGAATTTCTCTAGAATAAAATGAGCACGGAACATGACAGGAATAGTGACCAGCGTATAAATGGGCCTTTATCTCAATAACTTAAACTGAGATGGAAATGGGATGTAGAGCAGAAACAAAGAAAGAAGAGAGAAAGAGTGACACTGTATTGTAAATGAGAAGCACAGAGTATATCTACCTCCATCTGTCTCTGTCACCACACTCATAGAAGAGGGGAGCGCAGCCTCTTTCACACGCTTTTTTTCCCTTCTCGCCTGTTCCTGTCTAAGCCTCAAACTCCTCTCATTTCTCATGTCTTTTGCTCTGTCACCAAGGTGCAGGAGCCTGAGGTGAACTCATAATGAGCTTGTGAAACTCACTTTTCCTATTGTTTTCCTGGACTAACGCACACACACAGCCTCTCCTTCAGTTGGGTTTCCTCTCAATGTACAGGCAACGGCAGGCCTTGATCTTTACTCTGCTGTAGCAGCACAGTGACAGCATGTCTCAGATAGAAGTAAGACCCACTAATGATGCCAGCGCTCATGTGCACATATGAATTATGGATTTCCTTACCATATTGCTATTTTGAACGTATTTTCAAATTCCCATTTAGAGAACTACTATCAGGAGGATGCTTTTTATATAGAATACAATTTATATTGCATGGCTAATTCTAAGGAAACTGTGTGTCCAATTGTGTATACCAGTATTGTTATTGTTAATTAAAACTATTAAAACATTATTCAAACATTTTTAAAATGTTTCCCTGGCAACTAACTGAAATAAAAATGAATTAAAACTAACTTAAAATTAAAAATAGTAATAAACAATATAAATGACTAAATAAAAACATAACACAATTATTACAATTAAAATGAAAACTGAAAGTATAAAGGCTAATTAAAAGTAGCCTATTAATAAAAACTATAATAGTGTTTAACTAATGCCTTACTGTTAATATAATTAATACAATATTTGAGTAGCTGTGATGTAAAAGGAATGTTACATCGTGTTAGAGTTATAGTACTTTTATTACGGACACTTTTATTCATGTTAGATTAGAAAAAAAAATCGTTCAATATTATTAGCTACATATACTGGTACTTTGGCCTTGAGGTAGGGAAAAGTTCAGTTGTAACTTGTTTCAAGAAAAAAAATACCACTCTTACTAAAGTGTATAGATTGTGTCTTTCTACAATCTTTTATGTTCCAATAATTTCAGAAAGCCATGAATGAATAATTACATTTTAATTTACACATATTTAGATAGCTCTATGCCAGCTAAATCTTTTGATGATGATACTGACATATTTTCTTAAAATATAGCCTACATTTGCAATGCAACAAATACAGGGACATTTGCGATGTTTCTGAATGGATCTAGCCCCATCTAGCGGTGAGATAAATCGTGAACAACACGATGGGATGGGCATCTGAAAACAATTGATATTTTACCATCTACACTACAGTGGCTTCGCTAGACACCTAGACCCTTTTGTACTAGGGCACAAAAAAAAAAAAAAAAAAAAAAAAAAAGAGTAGCCTATCTAAATATATGTAGGACGATGTGTCTTTGATTCAACGATAGATAGGCTGTGTAAAATAATAGGTGTGTATGTTGCTTTATACCTAAAAACAGAATTAATTTATAGCCTATACATGCTTCAGAATACTACATCATATGTCTGAGGATTGGAAACACAGAAACTCGTCAAGGCTTGAAGTCTTGGTTTGTGGTTTGGTTGGAACGGTTTGTTTAGGTCAGGATTTAGAGTCTAAATTCAGAGTTTAATTTTGACTGATTTTGACCACAACTTAAATAGAACTGGATCAGTTCTCTGCGCATATTTCAATTTAAATTGAAACGTCATCGTGCGAGTAGCCTACCTCGCTGCAATGGAAACATCCAGCCTACCAATATTGCGTCACTAACCTACTTTCAACACTAGGTGGCGCAGGGATACAGGCATCATTGCATGCCTGTCTATGTGATAGATGGAGAAATAAACTATACAACAACAAAAACCTACCTGAGAATATTTCAGGCCTACATCTGAATAGATCATTCTTAGCGTAAGACTATTTATATCATATACTTGTGGTTATTGATATCATAGGCCTTGTGCATAATCTACATTTTTATTTTGTGTGGGTGTATTTTTGAGAGGACAAAAAATATTGAGGTGAACTTTAAGGTAGTATCTATCTATCTATCTATCTATCTATCTATCTATCTATCTATCTATCTATCTATCTATCTATCTATCTATCTATCTCTGTCTGTCTGTATGTCTGTCTGTCTATCTGGTCAGGACAGCCTGGTGATTCGTTAATCTATTCGGTTGTCTAGTCCTCATCGAAATGCTTTGCTGAAGGTTTTGGATATCGCTGAAAAATTAATCTTAAAATGGTAGTGAAAGCTGCTTGTTAAATTAGAGAAAAGGAAAGAAAAGAGCACACGTTTTACAACGTGACTCTCAGAACAGAAACTGGTAAGTGTGAAGAAATCGAAGAATTAGCCTATAGCCTAAACCAGTTAAAGAACATTTCGATCATTATTAGCCTATTTCTGAAACGGTGACATTTTGATGCTCATTGTGTTGCTCCAAAACAGACAATTTCAAAATCGGGAACTGATTAGCTAAAATATGGGCTGCAAAGCAGATTTTTTATGCTGTGGCCTTCCTATAATTTTGTTTAAGCAGCGGTAGCCAAATTAGTTTGCTACAACTGTAGCCTACTTAAAGTAGGCAAGCCTAACTTCACATAACATAGCCTCTTTTAAAATGATGAATTAATATTTTATTAATAAAACCAACTTTTTGTTAGAGACCTTTTAGAAAACGATTTGGTGAAACTGTACAGACCTGTAACTTTTACATAGGCAGGCCTATTAATTCGTAAATTCAATAAAATAACAACAACAATTGATAATAATAACAACAACAACACTAATAATAAGCTGCTTCCGAAAATATCTGATTATCCTTAGGCTATGTGATGATCTTTTTTTTCAGTGGCTGTAGCCTAAATAGGCTAGCTAACTTATGCTGGTTAAATAATTTTAACAATTGTATAAAAACGTTACTATTAGCCTATTATTATTATTATTATTATTATTATTATTCAAATCAACTGAGATTTCAAGAAGAAAGAAGAACAGAGAATAGGCTACTCTGTTTAAACCTTTCTGTTCATAATATTTACTAGCTAATGTCCGTTTTAAATTTGCAAAATGTATTAGCCTTTATATAGGCTAGCCTATTGTTTTGAGCCTAAATTCGGTTTTCTCTATTTTAACAAGCCTGTAGTCTGTCTCTCTCTCTCTCTCTCTGTTTATGAATGATTTAAATCATCTCCCTGAAATCCCCAATCTATATGCCACGCCTACTTCGAGGAGATTGTCATCTATTGGCTGAAGGAGTCAAGAATACAAGATTAGACACCGTATTTGCCGCACATGGGTGTATATATGACCAAATTTCGCTCAGAAAAACCAGACACTTGTTGTTTTTAACCTGACCATAAGAGATATAGTATTGTGCGTTACTGTGAGAGCGTGAGCTCCAGAGAGACACATTTGCCTTATAGGCACTGGAGATATGAACACCATCGACGCGCAGATCCATAACAATAGTAACGCTGCTGTCAACCCTCTCCAGCAACTGCCAAAAAGCGCGCACGAGACCCCGGATATGGCTGTGTACTGTGACAACTTCAGTGTTTACCACCAACAGAGTCTACCTGCGACGCAGCGACCAACTGGCTACGGCCTGGGGGACTACGCCACCCCAAACCCATACCTGTGGCTCAATGGACCTAGTGTCAACTCCTCTTCGTCTTACATACATGGCAACAACAGCCCCTCATTCATTCCCCCGGCTTACGGCTCTCAGAGGCAATATCTCACTAACTCCTCTGGGTTCGCCGGTCCGGACCTAGGCTGGCTCTCCATTGCGAGCCAAGAGGAACTTTTAAAGCTCGTGCGCCCGCCCTACTCGTACTCGGCTCTGATAGCCATGGCAATACAGAACGCGCACGAGAAGAAGTTAACTTTGAGCCAGATATATCAATATGTGGCGGATAATTTCCCGTTTTATAAGAAGAGTAAAGCGGGATGGCAGAACTCCATCAGACACAATCTTTCCCTGAATGACTGCTTCAAAAAAGTGCCGCGTGACGAAGACGACCCAGGTGAGTGATGCTCGTGCACCTTTGCATAGCTGGCCATTAACTGTGATATAGAGACAATGACGTGATAGTCATTTTGTCCAGTAGGCTAAGTTAAAAAAAAAAAAAAAAAAAAAACTATAGTTAAAGCACCTATAGTTTAAAATGACTTGAGAACACTTACCGCATTGGCAACTTCTATTTATTTTTGAATTAAAAGTCTTACATGTCCAGAGATTGAAAATGTATTAAATAAATAAGTAAATAAATAAACAGCCTACATAAATAAATTAAAAGGGTTCTTGGATTATTTGAGAAAAAAATTTGCATTATCTTTCATTATAGTCATGTCATTATAGTCATCAGAAAGTAAAAAAATAATGTTAGGCCTACATAAATATATAATAGTCTGCCGAATCAAAATTATTCATTTTGTTGTAATGTGACCTCTAAAAAAGCAAATAAATCTTGAAAAAGACTTCATTATACAAGGCACATTTTTTATCAAGTGGAATAACCCTAAGAAAACGTCTTGATATTAATGAAATAGCTTACCCCATATATCAAGACGTTCAATTTATATTTGTAAAAAAATAAAAAAAATAAAAAAAATAAAAGACCTTGTTTGAAAACATTATTTGGACAATATTAATTAAGACGTGTACGCTCAGGTGTATTCAATGTGCAAGAGACGTATTTTATTGTTTTGATTATTATGCTTGACACTTATAAATAATTGAATCATAAAATCAAAATTTACAAAAAAAAAAAAAGAAAGAAAGAAAAATAAATAATGGTATAAACATTGTTCACAAATGAAACCGGTATTAATACAGATTACATTTCTTAGAACTTGGCCCTTTTTCTTCTCTTTTTAGTTATTGGCCCAATAATGTAATTTTAAAAACTCGTTTAATGTTTAAATTAATGGAATTTCACAGTAAATAACTTGCTCATGAAAAGTTGCTACATTTGGGCCCTAACACACCAACTATCCATCTTGCTTGAAGGGAAAGGAAACTACTGGACTCTTGACCCCAACTGTGAAAAGATGTTTGACAACGGGAACTTTCGTCGAAAAAGGAAGCGCAGATCTGATTCCAGCACAGGTGCAGCCAGCAACACAAAACCGGAGGATGATCGACAGCTCGCAGGAATCAAACCCACCGTCAGCCCTCACCTCACCGGACCCGCATCTCCTGACACTGATGCGGCCAGTGACAGTCACAAAGCCGCGTCTCCTGCAGGCCTCGCGAGCGCTCCATGCTTCAACAATTTCTTCAACAGTATGTCTGCCTTAAGCTCGTCTTCGGCTCCGACAAGCAGACAGGGCTCTCTGGGGCTGGTAAACGAACTTTCCAGCCGAAATATCAGCGCTTTGAGCCAGTACCACGGCAGCTCAGCACCTGAGGCCGGTGGAGCGAGTGAACTACAGGACAGTGTGCACGTGAACCGTGGAATGTACTATAACTCTTTTACTACTGGCGGCCAGAGCGCGCAGTTCAACGGACACTTCTACAACAGCTTCAGTGTGAACAGTCTTATTTACCCTCGAGACGGAACGGAGTTATAAATCTATCACGCGCGCTCGTATGTTTTTTAATAAGAAAAAAAAAGATTTTCTTTTTTCAACACTGTGTGTGCTGCTGAAATGCAACATGCCTTAGAACCAGATAACATTCATATAAATGCAACATTGACAAATTGACATCCATCAAATGAGTGAAATCCGATGTATTAGTGTCGAAACACATTTTATTCTGTGAAAAATCTATTTACTTCTACATTGGATTCCTTTATGTCTTAACAGAGATTTCCATATTATGTGCCAGTTTTTTTGGATCATGCACTAATTTAAATGGATTTATCTTTTTAGTTTGAATTTATAATAGTATTTTGTAGTTCTAGTTTGATGGAGGGATTTCCTTGGTATCCATGATTGCCAAGATTCAGTATTGTCCAGTATCGAAAAAGTTTAGTCTTATTATCATAATTTTTTGGCTTATTTTTGTAAATGCAGTTGTTTTGTTTTATACACTTGTTTTAAACTATTTATATTAAGTTATGTAACTTGCAGTTTGTCCTTTAATGAAAGAAATATGTGGTCTGGGAAGCTATGGGTAAAATTAAAGTTTTACCTGTAAGGTAAAGTGATAAGTGAATTATCGAATGTCATCATGCCACTAACTCACTTGATTTTAAATGATGTTTCATAGCTGATGATCTTTACACAGATAAAAGTCACTACATTTTCAAAATTTATGCAAAATATTAAGTTTTAAAGAAAATAAAGAATTACATTTCCAAATCTCAAAATTCTGTTAATTTATTTATATATTTTTTTCCCTCGAACACTTGAACTTTTAATATGAACTTACAAACCTATGCTCGATAAAGGCGAATTAATTTAATACAAGCATTAAAATGACTAGGAAATATGCAACAAATAGGCATACATGAAACATTTTGAATCATTCAAATATTATATATATATATATATATATATATATATATATATATATATACATACATGTGTATATATATATATATATATATATATATATATATATACATTAATTTTTTTAATTTTTTTATAGGCGTATATATATATGAATAATCCAAAATGTTTCACATTTGCCTATTTGTATGACCTGAATTAAACAATGACTACATCACTATCAAAACCCTGCAATATGGTTGACTCCTTCAGAATTCTTTTAAATAGTGGGAGTAGTGTCTTTTTCTTTTAGATGAAAAAAAAAAAAAGTTTTCTTACCTATGCTTATCAAAAGAACCGAATAATTCAATACAAAATAACCCTCTGTTGTTGCACAATGCACAGTTTTAAATCTCTGAGACTGTCTGGTTATGTAATATTAGCATCATCATAGACTGCCCTGTGCAGACCTCAGAAGTATGTCTACACTAAGTTTCTGGGACAATACAGTATGAGATCCTTAGTCATCTCTGAAGAAAACAGAAAGATGCACACATAGCAAACCTGCTTTTCGGTCTATTTCCAAGTTCCACAGAAACAATACCACTATTGTTCTGTATGTACCAGAACAGCTCTTACTGTATGTTTGTGTGCTAAAAATACCTAATTTGATTACATCTCTCTAAGTATAATGCTGTTTTTATTATTGATATATTTATGATTTAAAAAAAAACTTTAAAGACAACATGTATAGAAGTTTTGATGGCATTAAAGCACACTGAAGTGAGATGAATTAAAAGGGGTTGCCCGCCTCCTTTTGTCCTCTCTTCATTAGAACTGTCTGAGTAAAAGCGGGACAGACCCAAGTGCTTGTTTAGAGATTAAGGGGAGGGAAAAAACTCCCATTGAGAAATTCCCTCAGTAAGCAGGGCAGTGCCACCCAGGAGGAGATGGAGAGGTGTAGATTTGGGTGGAGGCCAGTCAGCTTCAGGTTCAGAGAAACAGAATGAGAGCACAAATTAAACAAGACTGTTTTCTGCATATATATATATATATATATATATATACACACACATATACATATACAAGTGCGCGCACATACACACACACACACACACACACACAAATAGCTACAGTTTTACATGTTGTCAACTCGCCAAACACAGTGGTCCTTGCCACATCAGATGAAGCCACAGTAATAATTAGAGCTAGTGGGGGCAGGAGCTTATTTAGCATCTCTGAGTCGCCATATTTACTCACACTACGCAAGGCTGCTTTTTTCTCTAAGCACTTTACCCCACTGCCAAATATGACGTTGTCAATTAGTCGGGGCCTGTCCTCTGTGCTTACTTAGCGCCTGGGACAATCATCAGGCAATCACCAGCCCCCACCAACACCCAACCCTGTGTGCTCATCTCTATCTGCCTGCCTGAAAAGATCTTTGTTTCTCAGTACAGATGAACTAAACTGTACTTAAAGACAGAGCTTTATCAGAGACAACAGCTATAAAGGACTTGTTTCTGGACAACCCTGAGGCCAAGTAGAGTTTTTTTGGTGGGGATAAGGATGCATGGAAAATTTGAAGCCCCTCACAAGCACAAAATGTGACTGGGAATGACTATCTCCAACTGTCAAGTATCAAACAAAGTTGGGTTACAAAAGTTGGGGCCTGTTTTCATGTCTTTGAGTCTTTCCTTGATCTTACGGAGCCCTGCATATGACATACGGTGGGCAAAAAAGACAAGATATTGTGTCCAGAAATTAGGAATTTGTTCCCACAACTTAATTTCTTCCCTCCTTAAATCATGGACACAATTTAGCTCAATTAAAATAAGGTAATGAATTAGTATGGCCACATTTTAACTAAAATGATAATTATTTATTTGTAGCCCTGTCTATTTAAGGGCTTCCAGATGATCTTACAGTGTTTTTTTCTGTTCAAGTCCAGATCAAATTAAATTAAATAAAAAATTAATCACTAAAACTGTCTAGTTTTGGAGATCAGGAAATACAAATGGTGTGACCATTCAAAATGGAAGCCTGTTATGAAACAATATCTTAGTCTTGAGTCAATGAAACAATATCTTAAGAATGTACATTTAAACACACACACACACACACTCACACACACACGCATTGGTTGTTTTATGGGGACTTTCCATAGACATAATGATTTTTATACTGTACAAACTGTATATTCTACATCCCATAAGTGTATATTCTATCCCATTCATTTATCCTGTATTCCATGATATTTTGTCCCCATAATGTAGAGTATACCTGAACCACACACACACACACACACACATATATATATATATAGAGAGAGAGAGAGAGAGAGAGAGAGAGAGAGGCTTCTTTCAATGTTGTCATCAAGCAATGGCCTTAATTCATGTCATTATTCCATTTTGCCTAACTATACTCAAATCAAATGAAGAGTATTTGTGACATTACACAAGTCGAAAGCTACATTTCCCACCGCCACACAGGCCTGTATGCTAAAATGAGAGACAACTGATCTACATCTCAGAATTTTGTTTATTTTTTTCCCAACATATTTTGTAGTAGTTGTCTTTGGTCTGTTTTAGGTAATAGTTGAATCATTTGTTTTAGGTCATACTAGCACACTCTGTGAAACTTGTGCGATGATGAATGAGACATGTTCTCTTGCACTTGTGATCAAGATACATGTTTAAGAGTGTAGGATGTCTGACTCTGTGTGTGCTGAGCTGCGGTGTTTCTCTAGTCTACTGTAAACGAGCTGATACATGTTTGGGAGGTGAGAAATATGAGGGCTTTAGAGTGAGTGATTAAGGACTGTAATTAAAGTATTACATCGCTTTCCTAGTGCTAAGCTGAGAGAAACAGCCCACCTCAGCTCTCCTCTAACACACTGTCTGGATCTGAGACAAACCTTCACACACAATCAGTTTTTCTCATGCTCCCCCCTGAGATCCATTCAGGTGCAGAACCATATTTCAGGTTACCGAGGTCATACACTGTATTTTAAGCAAAACGTGTTTTTATGACACCGAATATCTCAAATGAAGACATTAAACACATAAGTGGCTAACATTAATTGTGATTGATACTTCACTGGAACAATGGCTACAGCTTATGTCATTTTAGAGATGAACTCCCACCAGTGTCCATATCCTTTTGTAAACAGCATCACAAAGAAGGTTTGCTCACAAATGAGCTGTTTTTATCCTTTTTCAGACTGTGTATTTTGAAGTTTAAGTCTAAAAGGCCCCCCTACTGATAGAGAAGAAAAGGGAAAATAGCTCTCAGCAGGAAGCATTTAAGTGTATGTGTGTGAAGGAGTGTGTATGTCTGTCCCGTCGGTGTGTGTATCTACGGGGCCCCAGTTAAGTGGTTGCGTTACCTCTCATGTGGAGCAGGCGAGTCGGGGGCGAGTCAGGGCGGGTCAGCGGTGGCTAAGGTGTCCATCATTATTTTTACGCCTGTCGGATCCCATGAGGTCGCCCAGCAAAACGGTCAGTGCTTGGGCTGTGGGGTGGGGGTGGGGGGTCAGGGGGCGGAGTCAGACACACTCAGCGGCTCTTGCGCACATAGGATTATGATCAACAAAGCAGATCCCACACCTGCATGAAGGGGAAGAAGGGGGGCACTTGTTGCAGTGGGGGGGGGGGGATCTACAGCCCATCTCTAGGGAAAAATGGACATTACATAAATCCTTGTTTTACACTTAAACAGTTGAACAATTGCTACTAGAAGTCCCAAGGTGTGGCAAAAAAATATCTCCATTACACCATCACCACCGGCCTGAACCGTTGATACAAAGCAGGATGGATCCATGCTTACATGTCGTCTATGCCAAATTCTGACCCTATCTGAATGTCATTGCAGAAATCGAGATTCATCAGACCCGGCAACGTTTTTCCAATCTTCTAATGTACAATCTTGGTGAGCCTGTGGGAATTTAGCCTCGGTTTCCTGTCCTTAGCGGACAGGAGTGGCACCTGGTGTGTCTTCTGCGGCTGTAGCCCATCCGCTTCAAGATTCAACGTGTTGTGTGTTCATATCGTTGCCTTTCTATCAGCTCAAACCAGTCTGGCCCTAGAGACGGTTGCGCGTGAAAATCCCAGTAGATCAGCAGTTTCTGAAATACTCAGACCAGCCCGTCTGGCACCAACAACCATGCCATGATCAAAGTCATTTAAATCACCTTTCTTCCCCACACTGAAGCTCATTTTGAAATTCAGTATATCGTACTTGACCATACATGGCTAAAAGCATTGAGTTGCTGCCATGTGATTGGCTGATTAGGTATTTGCTTTAATTAGGAGTTGAACTGGTGTACCTAATAAACTGGCCGGTCAGTGTATAAAGTCACATTGTAAGTTATTGTAAGTCGCAGTTGTTAGATTTTGTGAGGTACTGTAAAAGTCGAATACAAATTAAAAATACTCCAGTATAGATTACCAATCAATCGTGTACATAAAGCCAATATAAAAGATTCAAAAGATTAAACTTAGTCACTGACAGCTCATTTTTTGTCTATGACATATCACCTTAGTAAACTGTAAAGTAATTAATTATTACATAATATAATATAATATATAATATAATATTGTATAATATCACACATCTTTAAAATCATATGTAGACAGGTGCATAGCCATCATTTCAGAAGTGAAGAGGACAGAAATGTCAAGTCTAATACCAGTTTTTTCTTACGTTTGCTTAATTGACAGGTTTTATTTTTTCTTATCTCTTGCTTTTAAAAATCAAATACACTGCTGAACCAATAATTTGTTGTCTATAGTATTTTTGCTATATTTTCCCAATGGCATAGTTGCTAGATTTGATTGTTTCTGTAATCAAGTCAATTAGCACTGCATTATTCATATACTTTATTGTTGAAAATATCCAAGATCACTTGAATTACATACATAAACCATATATTGTCACAATCTTGTGTTTATTGTCTTCACGTTTCATCAGTAAAAACGTTTCTGCTTTTTATTCAGCTACAGCAATAGATGCTTTTGTGATATAAGGGATTTCCCGGAACGTCAGTTATTACTTCTATGAGTCCATTTTGGACCATCTGTGAGAGAGCGCCCCCCGGCTTCATGTTTGAATGAAACTTACATTACTTGAGAGGGTTTAGCACTCCATAATACTTATATTGCCCTGTTTTGGGTAAGAATAAAACTTCAGGTCATGCATAGAATATGTTGTCTCTTTTCATTTAAATCTAGATTTATTCACATGACAACCTCGTGAAAGATTTTAATGTATGCCCATAGATAGGAAAGCTGGACTGTGAAAATGTTTCTAATATACATGGGTTTATTCAAGTCAAATTTGATGTCTTCAACCTGACTACACCAGAGAAAGTCATTTTTAATGGTCAGGACAGGTAGAAATGTCTCCGTATAGTGATGACTACATGTCACCTTCATTTATATAGCGCTTAATATGAATTGTTAAAACTACACAGTATTCTATTTTTGCAGTGAGTGTGAAAGTGAAATGTGAGGGGCTACAGAGGAATGTGTGTCATTGCACCGCGTCCCCATCCCTCTGTTCTTTGCTTTTATTTTTTAATTGGACCCGGATTGCAATTTGCAGCTCTCTGGGGGCCACTCTCCCCACAGGGGTGTAATAAGCTATTAGACGCTCACCCCCTAATGCCTAACACTAATCGACATGGACAGCCCTTTGTACAGTACTGGGACAGGGGCTGCTATTGTACAGCTGACCTCCTGCCCTGGGACAGCAAGGGCAGCTTGGGGTACAAGGAGGGAACAGCTTCTCTACATACATCCTGTTAAAAACAAAACAAACTTTAACACTTCATACATTTCTTCTCCCTCTCTGGCAGCCAATGCAACATAAGCTGATCCTCTTGCAGTTCACTTGTATAGTCAACACTGCTTCATCCCAATAAATGACTAACTAGTGAATTAAACACAGCTATTTATGGAACATGTATCTGTGTGAACCACATTGCGTACATGGATGTTTGTGTACTACAAAGCCTCTATGAAAAGTAGAACTGACTACTGCACTGCTGTTGCTGGGTTTTTTTTTTTTTTTTAATTGCTAAAAAGCAGACAAGCATGTAAAGCATGTAAAGCATGAATGACAAAAGTGTTCATTGCTTTTGGGAACTGTGATCAGGAAGCAATGAAAAATAATTGACAGTTTTGGTCCACATAGACTCCTGTTTCACTGAATGTGTGAAGAGTTTTGAACATGTGACTTCAGAAGGATTTTATTAACAGATTTTATTTAAACTAACTGACCCAGACTTTGTCTTAAAATATGAAAACACATTTTTAAAATGATCTTTTATTGACTGTAATGGGATTAGTTTACTAATTACTCAGTCTGAAAAGTATCACATCTCCAGTTAATTTACTTAATCATTTAATTAACCTTTACTAGATGGACAATAACACAGAGAAAACTGTCAGTTTAAATGCTTTTTTCAAATTCTGTTCAAAGCATAAAAGCATAAGTCACTCGCTGTTGTTTCACAATTATCTATTATTATTATTCCACATGGAACTACTGTTAGATTTACATTCTAAACAGGTCAACGTCAGATTTCTTGTACTGTTCAATGTGAAGACATAAGCCTTGACACAGATTCTTTGCACAAGTGCTTGAATGGCTGTTGCAGTTGAATGACAGATGAATTGTGTGTGTGTGTGTGTGTGTGTGTGTGTGTGTGTGTGTGTGTGTGTGTGTGTGTGTGTGTGTGTGTGTGTGTGTGTGTGTGTGTGTGTGTGTGTGTGTGTGTGTGTGTGTGTGTGTGTGTGTGTGTGTGTGTGTGTGTCAGACACATGTTGTGCAAAGCTGAAGCAGGTGTATAAAGTGGGAGGTCTGTCTGCGGTCAGAGTCCTGGGACACTTGCCAGTGCATGTCTGCCTCTTTGCTCTCACCTTAAATGCTTTAGACATCTTTGCCTTTATCTTTCTTTCATTCATTTCATCTTCCAAAGTTTCCATTTTTCCAATGTTGTCCTGTTGAGTCAATTAACAAATCACTCACAAGTGTCACTTCCTGGGGAGTTTCTAGCCGAATGTTGTTGGCCCACTGACATAAGGTCAGAGCCGTTATCTGCAGCTCCATTAGATGTGCTTTAGTGTCACCCCTTCGCCATCCCCCAGGCTGAACATCTGGTCTAGCCGAGTTCTTTGAGCCATGGAGAAGAGCTCATTAAGAAGAGCTGCGTCCAACCTGAGCAACAGGCCCACTAATCCAGCCCACTGCCAACCCACTGCCCTCACAGACAGGTTCATCTGGAGGACGAGTGCAGTCTGCATGAAGGGAGAGGCCGAGTGGGGGGTAGGGGACTATAGTGAGCGCATGTGATTCCTTATGCCTTATGAGTCAATGAACACCTGAAAATGTTTAGCACATTATGCTTAAAATCTCTCATAATGTGTTTTATGACACTAAGGAAGCTAGCTTGCTCCTCAGTGGTGAACATTGAAGTACAACATGATCCTGGAACAACATTCCAATCAACCGATCAGATTTGAGGGACATGTTTACAGTTTGTCAAGTTTAGGCTTACAACTAGGGTTGGGTGCTTGTACTTCAGTGTTATTCACCTATCATTTCCCTTCTGACTTTAGGGATACGTTATTGGTAGGATTAGGTTCAGGGGTAGGGGTGGGGATAGGGTTAGGACTAAATTTTCAGACAGGAATGTTATTCCAGGATCAACAAATTATGTTGATTCAGGAACATGTCTTACTTGGCAAAATCACAGTGACCCAGCTTAGTTATTCTCTAAGGGCCGGTTCACACAGAATGCAGTTTTGCCATTAAAATGTGAGATGGTCAGTCGAAAGAAAAAAGCTCAAGGTCTAGAGAAGCTTCTTTTTTAAAAGTTGAACTTCTTTTAACTTGAGCAATGTGTTTTTAGAATGGCATTTCATTTCCTGCGCGAGACGCTGCAAAAGAGAAGCACGTCCATCTAGTGCATTTTACGTTGGAGAGCAATGGAAAAGTTGCACAGTGGACATTGCGCACACAACACTGAGGTCAACTGTAGTCTGATTAACATGTATAAGGTGGACAAAACCCAGCTAGAATAGCATAATTCAGATCCAACTTCATAAAAACTGGTGTGGTACAACTTCAGTCCAGAAACATTTATGATAGGATTTGAAAATAACGAAATGTTTAAATGTTTAAAACTAATTTTTGAAGTTCTGTGTATGATGTAAAATGGTTTCAGGCCAGCTTCAGAGGCACCAACAGCACATAGTGATCTAAATCAAACTCAAGTGAAACATAACCAAGAAGATATTTTGTGACTGCTTATTTCTTACATTTACATTTATTCATTTAGCAGACACTTTTATCCAAAGCGACTTAATGCATGCAACAAGCAATTAAGGAGGCAATAACTCAAGATGTGCTAGCAAAGTTCCAAACAGACAGATGAAGACTGCATCCCGACGACTACATAAAAACCCACTGAAGCTCAATTATAACCACGCATGTAAAGGGTCAGATTTTGAACTCCTCAAACATATTTCCCTCCATCTCACCACCATATCCCGCTTTATTATCCTTGTTTTCCAAAATGGTGTTGTGTTTTTTAGGCTTTGCTCAGTGACTGCTAAATAATTCCTGAAGGTCAGCTCCCGCCAGGTAACCCTGTATGCTTTGGATAGGCCGGCATTCTGGACACTGATTGGTTTAGACAGAGGCAGGCAGGAGGGACGAACATCTGGAGAGGGAAAAGCTCCCTCGAGTGTGGTAGCTCCTTCTTTTCTTCATGACCAGACATGACCCAGCAGCTCAATCTACAGTAGATGTACCCAGTCTTCCATATACTCCCGCTCACTCTTTCCCCAGACTAAAATGGACAAACACCTCAAGCGATTAGGGCCTAGAGACCTCTTTGCTGGAACATGGGAAAAAATAACAGAGCTGTGAATGGATCTGATTCTGAACATATTACAGTTTATATTTTATTAAATAAAAGTGGCAGAGATTACAACTAACTGCACAGTTGGTGGTGGTTTGGTCTGTAAAGAAGGGGGTGCTGCATGTGTACTGGCACTGTACTGTGTTATTATTGTTTAAGCTGACCCAAGAGAGAGGGGGAGGGGGGGTTGGGTGAATGTGCGACACTGTGAGAAAATGAGAGAGGTGGGCACTGGTGACTTGTTTACAGTTTACACAGGTCCGTGGTATTAATGCATCAAACTCACAGCTTTGTGTTATGGGTAAACACTCTCATCCGCCATGACACCAGCTCGCACACACTGGGATATGTTGACAGTTATCGTTTCAGGGATTGGACTCAGTGTCGTGGAAGAGGCAAACTTCCTGCTAGAGAGCTTCTGCTGAAATTACACCGTGCAGTTGCAACACGTTGACAATTGCGAAGGAAGTGCATCACACTAATACGCTCCCACAGAAGCGAATGAGGTTCAGTCTGTGGTGGTTGTTGTGAATGAACATGGTTTCTAAACTTCTTAATCTGTGTGAGCTGGAGCGATGGTGGGCAGGTGGGGGAGGGAGTTCAGGTGCACGGCTGGGTCATTGGCGTCGCTCTGTTAGCTTTAGAGGGTCGGGAGGAGGGAAGGGTCATACCCCCTGCGCAGACGGACTGATATTCCTGTCAAAAACTTGAAGCAGAGCCCAAACACACACTTACTGGAAACTCAGTGGAAACTCTCTCTCACTCTTTCTTTTTACATTTGACAATGTCAACAAGTAAACATTGCTCATTGGTATCACTGATGCATTTGATCTTTAGCCTTTACATCAATTATGGTAAACACAGTAGCTTATGTGAGATAAATTGCTAGACCGTATTGTAGGTTAAAAAGTGAAGTCACTAGTGTTGTCACAATACCAATACCAGTAAAATTTCACTTTAGTCGCGTTTTCACCGCAGGAACTTTCCCCAGGAACTGGGGACTTTGGAGTGGTACTCGGTGTGTTTCGACTGCAGGAACCAGGGTCTAAATGAAGTTCCGGGTAAAAATTTCCCCCTCAGAAAGTCCCTGCTCGCGAGGTAGTACTTTTTCAAAGTTCAGGAACTTTCGGGGGTGGGACTTGGACACTGAACATGCTGATTGTTTGAGTTCACACAGCATTTTGATTGGTTGAATCACCAATGGAGTTTAGAAAATATGACAGATGGACCGGCGACGAGGTTCAGACTTTATTAAGCTCATATGTGCTCATATGTCTTCACAATACTTGTAGAAACTCCCATTATAATAAAAAAAGCTGTCTACACTGCACAATTACGTGTCACTACAAATACACATGCGTGTTAGAAATCAGTAATGGTAAGAGATAATTGTGCTTGGTACGTTCTTCCTCTTCAAATCAAACTTGGGTCTACAGCCGACAAAGTTTAAATCCCATCTGGCTAGTGCGCTTCCCATAATGTTTACGCATTAAGTCAGTAGGCGGAGAGTAGGCGGTCTTTTGGCTGTTCAAACACATTCGACCACATGAGCGTTTACACTACAAAAGCAATCCGGTCGAATGCGTTTTCGACTAACTCTGGAAGTGGTCAAAAGTAGAAAAGCTCAAGATGTTTTAGACCCTGTTTACACCCTTAATGGTAACACTTTACAATAACAGGGCATGAATAATCATGCACTAATACCTGAATTAATAGTTTGAATAGAATTAATGAACTCATGATTAGTGAATATATGAACTAATCATGAACCAATGAAGAGCAATCCTTAACTACGACAGGAGTCATAATGATTCATGCATGAATAACAGCAGCCTTAAACATTTTAGTACAGTTGATAGTTAATGCATTAATTAACATTTAGGGGTAAACTAAATCAATCAGGCTCCGTAAGAATGAACAAGAAATTTAAACAATTCATTAGTCATAATTTAAACTATTGACATCAGCAGCTTCATCATAAACATTACAGAAAGGCACAGGATTAGTTTGTCATTAATTTCACTGATCCTCCTTATCAAACATAGAAAATACTAAATACACTAAGAATTTATCTTAAAAGGTCCTAATCTGTTTCGTGATATTCTTTCCCATCAAACTAAACCTACTGGGACTTACAACAGTTCCTGAGGTATCGGTTCCCAAAAAAAAAAAAAAAATAGCCAAACAGGAAACATGAACTAAGGTCAGGGGAACATTTGCTGGGATCAGAAGTTCACTCTCCATCCAGACGCAGGCTGTGATGATACTGTACCTCCGTTCTCTGACTTTTTGAAAAGCCACACAACATCACTTAACTGGGCTGAATACTAGTTGTAGTACATTGTATTTGATAGTAAGTTTATGTTAAATCATGAGCTGAAATTGGTAAGTAGTTAACAGTGAATTAATTATGATGTGCCCCCTCAAGTAAAGTCATGACACAGTCATGCAATAATAAGCCATTACTTTATGTTAGTGTACAGTTAATTAATAATGAATTAATTATAATGTGCCTCCTCAAGTAAAGTCATGACATAATGATGCACTTACAAATCTATTAACTAAAATATGAATAAACATATACAATAAGAGTGCCATCCTTATTCATTTCCTTCCATGGTACAAAAAAACAAAGATAAAAATTATGTGTAGTTCTTTTATTTTTATTTATACAATTAAACATATATGGACTTAAAAGAAAATCCAAACATACCTGTAAAGACACACATAAGGCACATTTACATGTAAAATAGGGCATTATCTATAATGCTAATCGAAGCATATACATTTAAAGGAGCCGTATGTAAGATTGTGGCCAAAACTGGTACTGCAATCACTTTCAAATTACTGTAGAGCGGTGTATCCCCCCCCCTGACTCGAGGTTGCCAGATAGGCTGCAGGATCCAGCAGGAAAGTAGGCTGCTATGCAGCTGTGGTAACTAGAGCAGAGCTGGCAACCCCGATGCTGAAACACTACTGACTTCGTGATTGGTAGATAGGTGGAGGGCGGCGCTTCAGGCCAAAACACAAGATGACAACATCAACATCAGTTGAGGGCTGCAACTTCACTTTTTAAATGACAATATCCTGGCCGGACTACTGTTGTCAGTGATATAAGTATTTGAAATGAACATGATTTCTTAATGTCTAGTGACATATCAGGGCCATTTTATGATTAAATGAAATACATTTCTTACATACAGCTCCTTTAAACAACAAATGCAAACATTTCTTTGATTATTAATAATGTTTTCAAAAGTAGTCATCATTTATGAGATAAAAATGCCAGTATTACTATAGAAACACAACTAATGCCGGGCGTACACCAAAGGATTTTCACAGTCCCAGACTAAAGACCGGCATTTTTTAGGAATCTTACTGGAGTCTCGGCGCGCTCCCGTCGTCTCGATCGTTAAATGTGAGGTGATAATCTGCAGTCGGCGACCCGATTTATGCCCGTCTTTCTCTAGTCTTTCATATCAAACATGTTTGATATTATCGCAAGTCTTAGCGTAGTCATAGTGACGTAAAACAATCAACAACCAATAAATTCGCTACCTTTGCTGTGAGTATTGTCCATTCTCTGTATTCTATAGTAGATATGTATCTTTTCTTGTATTATGTACCCTCGAATATTCACTGTGAAACACTTGTTCATAATTTCAACACAGCATTTAAAATGATACCCTTTCAAGATATTTAGTTCAAACTATTGTTCTCATCATATAATGATATAGATTCATAACCCCCATATACAGTCATGTGAAAAAGTTAGGTCATACCATTAAATAGTCAACTCTTTATTAAGAAATGTTCACATAACAATGTCTAATTAGATTTTTTTTCATTCCTGGAAAAGAAAGCGATTTATTGTAATTAAACAATATAAATTACATATTTTTTTACTCATCAAACTAAAAATATGCATAAAAATGCCTATTTTAATGGAGGAAAAAATTAGGACCCCTAATAACTAGTGATGTTGTTGAAATTACTTCAGTGAGGTAAAATTGTGGAATGGCTGATGTCAAAGTCCTTTGATATCTTTTTAAATCCTTTTCCACACTCATAAGCAGTGTGGGGGAAATATATGGGGGTTATGTACCCTCAAATTTATTATTTGTCCTAATTTATTCCTCCTCAAAAATTGCATTCTTTTAAAATTACATTTCACAGAGTGTCTTAAAAAGGCCTTCCTTATATTTAAATAGTTTAGTTAAATCACTGGGTCCTTCAGTATTGTTCAAATTGTTATTACATGTCCATATGTTGAAAAATAGACAGGCTTTCGTGGTGTCCTATTTTTTTCACATGACTGTATGGTTGCCTTTATATAATTTAATAATAATGATCATTTATTATTAATATTATTATTATTTTAATTATTATTTAATGATGATAATCACATAATTTGGACAGTGACTCCCACCCCCTGCAGAACACCATCACTGCACTGAGCAGCTCCTTTAGCGATATACTCCTTCACCCCAAATGTGTGAAGGAGAGATCTTATCTGATATACCACCACTGTAGGCCTACCTTCAGAAATATTTTGGATCATGCAACATAATGTGATACATTATGATATCTAACTTTAGCTGCTTCTCCTCCATTTTTGTTAAATCACTGCTGAGCATGATAGGAGGAATTTGGTGGGAATAAAAAGCTAATATAATCTAGTTGTAGTCTTGTAAATAGTGTCACTACAAGATTCAATGTTTGTAAAATCTTTAGTCTGAGACTAAAAACTGTGAACCCCAAGTCTTTAGATGTGAGCTGATAATCTTATAAAGTCTTTTCTAAATCTTTTCAAAGTCTTTAGGTGTACAGAAAGCATAAGGTGCGAGCGAGCACCTTGTGTGCCACTAATGAGTGTCCCACCAGAAACAAACCCTACGTACTGTAGTTCCAGGAAGAAAAGTAGCTATTACTAAACATAGGCCTAAATGAACTATAAAAATCAAAAAGCGGTTTAGATCAAATTAAATGTATTAGAGGTAGTTATTAGTTATTAGTATTTTCCACATCTGATTAGACGGATCTGTGTAATTAATGGATAAATAATCATGTGCCATTCCAATTATTTGTCACAAAGCTGTAGATGGCAGATTGTAATATTACAGTTTAAATTATGGCAGTATTAAATAATATGTTTAATTCAAATTTAGATTACTTCTCATTTATTCTTACGGAGCCTGATTGATTTAGTTTACCCCTAAACATTAATTACTGTATTAATTATCAAACGTGTACTAACATGTTTAAGGCTGCTGTTATTCATGCATGAATCATTTATGACCCCTGTAATATAGTTAAGGATTGCTCTTCGTTGGTTCATGATTAGTTCATATCTTCACTAATCATGAGTTCATGTTGAAATAACTATTAATTCAGGTATTAGTACATGATTATTCATGCCCTATTGTAAAGTATTAGCCCTGTGATTAGTGTTGTCCACTTGTGAACCGAATGACCAAAGCTCATCTTAATACCAGGTGTAAATAGGGCCTCAATACTAGGAGTAAACATCTGACGTATGCTAAGGAATGTTATAGGAAATGGAGATGCTCACTACACTGTAATGTAAATTCCTATAGGTAATGGGTTATGGTGAATGGTGTGAATGAGTTGATGATTAGAGAGCAGTGTTTCTAAAGAGTTGCTTAAAATGATTCATAGCAAAAAATGCATCATTTGTCTATCAACACTTGACGGAGAACAGCCTATCATTGAACAAATAGGGCTGACAACACGCATACAGTACACACACTGACAGAAGATGACTGTAAACACAAATGACACTGGCAAGAAGTTGAGCTGCATGCAGAGCAAAACCTCAGTGTTGCTCCTCATTTTTATACAATACAGTAAACGTCCACACACACATCACAGTGGCATTCTGATACATTGAAGGTGGGGGTGTTTGCTCTGTTATTCTGTTGGATTGGCAAAAGTATCAAAGGGCTGAAATCATATTCACTCTTTGCACTTTGATGAGTCCCTGACTTGCTGCGGCGTGTAGAAGACATTGTAAGAAAGAAAACCTTCAATCTTGAAAGAAAAGAAGGGAAACCGTTTTAAGTTAAAGCAAACAAAGCAAATACACATTACACAGACTAGAACAATAAAAAGTCTGCTATTACTGCGATAAAATCCATTGGTTGAAATATATAAAGACCTTTTGAAAAAAATTAAATATTAGCTAAAATCCCATTTCTAAAGTCTTAAAAATCTTTCTTCAGCAACCCTTCACAAGACACACACGCACACTCACACATCTCCAGTCTGAGACTTCAAAGGCAGGTGGAGTGAAACCATGAAATTACAGGTACGGTGTCACTTACCCCTTTGAAACCCAGCACTGCTCAAATCCAGGCAAGACCTGGCCAGCCCTGGAATTAGAACAAATGAAAAAGAAAAAGAAGAAGGGAAGAGAATGACAGAAGTGGAGGGGAGTGGCTCTGAAAGGTGATTTAACAAGCCATGTTGACAATATGGCAATCATATAAAAAGGTCTAATTTCTGCTGTAAATTACCTCATATTACACACTCATGTTACGCATACCACAAAACACTGCACTCGCACATCAATACTGTATGTACATCAACCCAATTCAATTATTATAGAGATAATTAACTTTTATCATTTTTCATGTATAAAGGCACCCAAACACTACAAGATAATAGGGGCGATTTTAGGAAGAACGCCACTGGTCGTAAATATTGATCGATCAATCGGGGCCTCAAATTGTAAATATCCAACATGTTGAATATTTTTTACAATCAGAAATCCTCTTATTGCCAATTCTTCTTACCCGTCCTCTGCTATGTTTGTTTACTCTAAAGTCACGTTTGACCGCAAGAGATTTTGCGAGACTTCTCTTGTTCACAGTCGGGATCTGTGAGTGTTTGGTGTGCTGTCTTGGTCACATTGCGGCCCTTCACACTCTATTGGAACAAAACTGTTAAATCTAGGATTTTTTTATCGTCATGTTTATAGTCTCTCACACTTTGAAAATCTGTTAAGATTTTAAAAATCTTTTAGTGCAGCCTTAAGCCTACCATGTAGATTCCATGCTTCAGCACTATGACTTACGGTGATGATAAATAAATAAAATAAAAAATTTCTTTTTGTCATATGAAAATCACATTAAAATGCATTTTACCAAACTTTTCACCCTGACTTTGACATTTATATTTGCAACTATTAAAATGTATGCATAGGTTTTATTGTTTTATTGTCTAAGACTTATCTTAAAATACAAATGCATGATCTTTCTAAATTCTAAAATGGTTGCTATAAGCATAATTCCTATAGCCTTAAATTTTATTAATGTTTAAAATGTCAATTGCATCATCATTTCCATCACAATACTGGAGTGGTGGAAATGACAGTTATGAAAAATGACAATTTTTTGACAAAATGACAAAAAAAAAAAAGTGGTGCATGTAAATCCTCTGTTAGACATTATTATCAGACAAAGTATACAAACTACTGAGAGTCTGAAGGGTTTTGAGAGAGTTTATTTGTTTAATGATCCACAGGGCCAAAGCTGAAGAATAGCTCAAGAAACACCCATATAAATTACAACTGTATTTTTACTGGGACCTGAAACATATGTATGACCTGCTTCACCAACAGTAATCAATCCTTGAATTATTTGGAATTACGCAGATGGAATTATTTTGTACATTTACATAATTCATAATCAAAATGAAGTGAAGCAGATCATCCATATATCACATGGCTGACATGGATAAGATAATGACTCTTATTTTGAAGACTTATTTCAATTATGTATTTGCCACACAGGTATATTCAAAGATGAACTGATACAAACCTGTCTGGGTATGACAGTGTTTGCGTTTGTGTCTGTGTGTTTTAGGGTGCTGTGAGTGTGTCAGTACAGAGATTTTTCAGATAACTGCTCCAGTTCTAATAAAACACGTCCATTCCGTGTGCATGCAACGCCGCCGTAGGTCTGTGGTGAGAAGAAGATGACAGGAGAGTGTTTTATACTCTGCAATAACAGCACTGTGCTCTGTGTGAGCGTGTCTGACATATAGCGAACACATGCCAGCCAAACCACTGTATTTTTCTCCACTTCCTCATAAAGCTCATTATCACTCGTTTTCATCGCCTTATTTATTGCTCTTTGTTGTCATTTTCTTTTCCTTTCATCATCTAAATGTCTGGGCACATTATATAGTGTACTAGTATGCCTTTTTATATTTATTATTATATCATATAAATGTATGCATTTTATATATATAATATATTATTAAATGCATCAAATAATAACTGTTTGAGTTACCCGATTCACATTTTTGATCACACTTATATAGGTGTCTTTACAGCATACATTAGAAAATATATTGTTAGGTACAGTGTACTTATTGTGTTCATGTTGTGTTGCAAAACATTTTTGGTGCTTTTGAGGTGGGATACGGGTAAGAATAGGGGCAGGTTTCATGGATAGGTTTAATGATGGGTTAAGTAATTTTTAAATATAAGTACAATGTAAAAACATATTTTTACACAATAAGTGCACTGTATCCAATTATTTATTTAAATATTAGTACGTCTAATAAGGGCGACCAAAAATGCAGAAGAAAGCTGCTGTCAATTTTCAAGGACAGTTGCTCATGACAAAAGAGAATTTTTTTGTGTCTCACAAAAAAGTGATCCAATGAGGAACCTGAGGCTTTAAAGACAACACAGAGCTCAAATCAAAGCAGCCAGAGAAGGGTTCAAACAGACCTAGATGCACCACTTCTGATTTATCATAGATATGGAGTGCACTTAAGTAAATATCTGATTAACTATAAATTGTATACGTAACGAGTCTTGACACATGTCAAGATACACCAGTAGTTGTGTAAGGCTAATAAATCCCAACTGTTTTGCTTGAGTGTCTTTCTGTGCGTGCGTGTGTATGTGTGTGTGTGTGTGTGTGTGGGGGGGGGGGGTGTTAGAGATGGATGTGTGGCTTCCTGTGGCTGCTGACAGGCTCAAACGAGGCCTGAGCAAAACAGGAACCTCAGGTGTGACTCATGCAATCACAACAACACGGATTAAACCTGGTCAATCCTAAACCAGCATCAAATATACAGATTACCTCTGATAATTAATGATACAACTATGCTGTCCGAATATGCAGGTAAAGTATTTGATTTAGGCTTCATGATATAGGCTTCAAACTAACTGACGACTGGACTTTTTTTCAAGACAAATACTGATTAATTTATTTATCTGATTTGTCAATGTATTAAGGTGTGTGTGTGTGTGTGTGTGTGTGTGTGTGTGTGTGTGTGTGTGTGTGTGTGTGTGTGTGTGTGTGTGTGTGTGTGTGTGTATTTACGCTAAGAATGAATTCATTAAATCATAAATTAAATCACCATATGGTTTCCATTAAGTCATGAACTGACAAAATGTCCTGATATGCAACATCAATAGCGTTTAAATCCTTTCACAGGTTTCAAGGTTTAGTCAGTTAATTAGTCATAGGTATTTGGATGAAGTTTATTTACCTTTTATTTCATGACCCTCCCTTTAACCACAGTTCTGTATACACACTACACACACAACCTCCTTTGAAGGAATTTGTAAAAGTCTTTTGCGGGACTACAAATACTCAGTTTAGATTTGTAACTGTTATGGGATTTTTTTATGTTTGGTAAAGAAAGCACAAAGATTGTTGAAAGTTTGTGGTCTCCCTCTAAAATCTCTACATTTTGTAAATAAGTGAGGTGAATGAACTAATTGGGTTGTAATTAGTTTGCCTCCTTATGTGGAGAAAATTATATACCCGAGTATTCGGAGGACTCAACCTCTAGGACAAATCTAGTGGTTGACGCTTCCTCCATTCCATAAAGGAAATATGTGGTGGTTGATTAATGCCTGGTAAATGTCAATCAGGCATTATGCATATGCTCTACATCTGCTAGAGCCTTATCATTCAGAATCATCTCTAGGGAAGCCACTTACCAAGACAAATATCTCAGAGGGTGGAACCTTCTATTAGCGAAACCACAGAGAAAAACAGTCTGTGAGGTTGCACAAAGCTGCTATTGTTCTTCATTGCATCAAGATGAAATTAAGTTCTTTAATATTCTCATATATCTTTTCGCAGGCCGGCTTATGAGAACCTTACTCTAGATCAGCCGCAGGGAAACAGGTGGAAAGGACTGTGGTCTTGCCACCCACCCCATTACAAAAACGACATTGCAGCTCAACATGAATAAAAAAATAAAAAAAAAGTTGGAAAAAAATTTCATTAGATATTAAAAGCTTTATTTTGTACTGAATGAGTCACCTGAATGCCATTCAAAATAGAAAACCAATAAACTGAGATAACGCTTTGGTCAGGCACGCTATGTGCTGTGTTTTTGGCATGGCATGGCATTTTTTCAACACATGGGCTTGTTGCTTCACTAATTACATGGCAGGTAAAGGCAGATGATGCGGCCCTTGCTCCTGACAGGTGACAGTTGCTGACAATCGACTCGTCTAGCCATAATAAAGCCTAAGGGAGAGGAACCGACACTTCCAACCTAAACACCGTCAGAGCGGGCTTCAAATGCGTCCGGCTTTGCCCTTGACAACTGTAACTATGTTCAACAAATTAGTCAGAGAAAGCGGCAGTGTTTACAAGGCTGAATATGAAAGAGATCACCTCTCTCTTGACTGACACCCTGATCCACATTGGTCCTGGTTTGTTTTTATAGCAGGAGACTCTGAATGTGAAATGTGGGCATTCCTGTCTGTCAATCACAAGTTCAAAGGAGGATATGGGTTTCTGCTCTTGACAGAGCATCCTCGAGGCGGAGCGGTAGACATTCTGTGCATGCAAAAAGCCATTGACGTACTTTTTCATTTTTAACTTCTCTAAGGCCTGTTCATGTCATTCTTTCATTCACGTGACATCTGCTTGCCCTGAAGGAGCTTCCCCTTCTGGGAAGATTACGGCTGATGCAACCAGTGCCGTTGGAGCCTCTCCAGGCTGACAGGCTGAAATGGGCCGCACTGGGTTCTGCTGCAGATATAAGATGCTTTCCTGTTTGTGGACGCTCTGAGAAGAGATGGTGCTTGCGTGTTATCAGTTACACTCAAAGCAGTGCTGAGTGACTGTTAGTGTTAGGTGGAAATAGGCCGTGGGTCAGTGACTTTGAGTTCCTCTTCGCCGCTGCTCGGGTCCACATCAATCCCAAACATGCACTCACACACTGTCATCTGAGCTTCAAAGAACAGTTTAATACTTCAAAGGCTCCCAGACTCACATTCTGCGCATACACACTAAGATAAATTCTGTTTCAAATAAATAACAGATCTTACAAAAAAGTATTATGCATTCATAAATATACCCAAGATACTATCCTCTCAGCAATCAAGGGCTTCTGAATGCTGTGGGATGTGGCCTGAAAACAGGTCTCAGAACTGATGTGAAAATTAAGTGCAAATCACTAAAAAAAAAAAAGTTGCTGCCTTAATTTTTAAGTACAATCAACTTGAATGATTAAGTCATATAAACTTAAATTATGAAACTGACTTGAGTTGAAAAATTAGTTGAATATTGTATAACATATTTTGATGAGTTAAAACAATGTAAAAACATGTTGTCGAAACTTATTGATCAAAATGTTGTACAATATGTGCAGTTATCTTGCAAAGTTAGGATACCAAAATAAATAGGTTTATCTTAGCTCAAGTTTCATTTTTAAAAGGAAGGAAAAAATTCTTCTTGTGTCTTTTGTTGTTGACATCAAAGGCTGTGCAATCAGACTCTATGGTATTTTGGCATAAATGCATCTGTCACTTTCTAGATGCTTGCCAAATTAGACAGATGCATGACATGCCCTTGTCCTTATGAGCATTCAAATTCAAGAGAAGTTTGAAAACAGATTATTCAGTTAAATAAACAATTCATATTTCTGGATGGTAAGTTTATAGGGATAGTTCATCCAAAAATTGTAATTGTCATCATTTAATCACCATCATGTTGTTCTAAACCTGTATGGCTTTTTCTTCTGTAGAACACACACACAAAAAAAGATATTTTGAAGAATGGTGGTAACCAAACAGGATTGGTTATCATTGACTTTTATTGTATGGACAGTCAATATATATAATATATATATACTTCAAACGTAAAATCTATTACAATCTACTAGTTTAGAAACTAATTATATATACAGTATTGTATTTCATGCAAAGTTTAGATTTTCTGGTGAGTAAAAATATTGCACATTATGCTGGCAACTTCACACAAACGTAAAAAATAATTTGCCTGCAGATTCTATAGAAATAATCCAGTTGACAGTGAGGGACTCACAATGGACTGAAAGTTTAAAGAATTCATAAAAGTTAAAATGCTCATTGTATCAAAAGTATAGCCCCAAAATGTGAACAATATGTATGTTAACATGATTTTAGAGCGAAAAGAATTGCTTACTGGCCCTTTCTATGTAAAGTTACATTTGTAGCAATGACAAAGTAATGCTTAAAACTCTAAAAATGACAATAAAAACAATGCTACAACTTTAAAGGTTTAAATGTGAAAGGTTAAACAGAATAATTAATGTAAGTGCTTTTATAAAATTATATGTTTCACATTTATTGAACCCAGAATATTCTTTTAAAATATCTCCATTTGCCGCTGCTGTATTTTTTGCAGAGTGCAGTGAGAGATAATACTTGTGGAATATTTGAGGTGAGGTGAAGTAGTCAGGAGATCAGGAACTGCATGATGTCTGGGAATCTTGGGAATCCCCATCCAATATTCTCTGGCCCACCACTGAAGCGGATACTTGCTTCACAATGAAGAGAAGACCTGGATTACTGCATCCCATGGGAAAAAAAACCCCAGAAGGATAATGATAGGTAGCCTGCAAACTTGCAAGTGGACTTGTCAGAAGTGTTTGACAGGCAATATGTTATAGATTACTGACTGTTTGTTATCTGCGTTCATTTAGATTTCAAATGAATTTTACTGTGTATCCAATGGTGAATTGAGCCTGAAGGCTGCACTCTGTGTAATGAACCACTAGGATGGACATAATAATTATTATAGACAAGCTGTGTGAATTGTTTAAAAGTCTAAAAAGTCAGATTCTCTGGAGGAAACACAGGAGATTATGTGAATTTAACAATAATCCCTTCCATTGGAAACTGTCCAGAACTGAACACGGGACTCAGGAGAGGGAAAGGGGGGAGGTTACGTGGAGTGATGGAGAGGTGGGACATTACGCTCAGACACAAGATAAAAAACGTCTCTTAAGGCACAGAAACTCCCACTTTTGATAACTGTTGCCACACTAGACCACACACACACACACACACACCTGCGTGTGGTCTTAGCAGGGTCTGGCGTGCGACAGGTCTCAACCACTGTTTTTGCCAAGAACAATTTTTTCCTTTTTTCTCTCATACTACCAGAGGGCACAGGTGCAGGCTGTTCCCTTCAGTACCACAGAGGAAACTAAAGCAACATACTGTATCATCACTCGTGTTCATTAGATCCTGATAGATAAAGCTGTTCCACAGCGAAATTTACAAGGCCTCTGTCATTCACAACAATACTGATTCTGTTCACCTTCAATTGTGCATTAACACCCTTAAAATAAAGGTCCCAGTGGGAGCCTCGTAGTGCTCCGACATAGCACAGTTGCGCTTTGGACGACCCAAGTTTGAGCCAGACTTGTGGTCCAATCTCTCCAGCTAAACTAATTAAAGGCAAAAATGACACACACACAAAAATCTTAAAAATAAGTTAATTAATAAAAGTTCCAAAAGGGTTTTTTTTGTAGTGATGCCATCAATTTTGAGTTCTCCAAAGAACCTTTAAGTGAAATTGAGTTCCGGGGGGCACCGCAATACGACTGAAAGGGCACTTTACTAATAGAGATTAAAGGGGCATGGGCTCAAGCCTTTTTTATAACGTGTGTCAAGGTTTAACCTGATCCACCAGTGCTTTCATGTACTGTCTTTGGCCAGTAGAGGCCAGACATGAGACGTCTTTAATGTTAATCTCCTGTCTGTGAAATTCGTCTCCTTTCAAAATGACTTTTGGAACTTAAAAGAAACTGATATCAAAATATTCAAAGACATACTCAATAATGTAAGCAAGACTTTCAACAGGGTTGATATACATAAAGTTATTTATCAAACTATGATTTTAAAGTAATTAAAGTAATTCTTTGATTTGGACATGAAAACAGGCAGGAAAATGACCAAATGAGATACAATAAGATACCAAGATACAGTAAAAGAAACCAGTTTTTCGAGATGAAGAGGACGTATAATGAGGATAAAGACTTCTTGTGCAGTGCTTCCTGAAATGGTGCACAACCTCCTTATAAACTCACACAACCAAATAAGTCTGTCAAAGATACTAATCATCATACACAGGCAAACATCAGCTGTGCTGACTGTAAATGTGTAAATATTAAATATGCAATTTCAATACATATCAACATTTTTCTTTGAAGGATAGGATGGTAAGAATCCAGAGCATCCTGGTCAGCCATTGTCTTAAAGAGGATTTGTGCTCAACGTTAATTTGGTTGATTTGTTCTTATTAATGGTGAAAAAGAAACACTCATCCCAGGGTAATGCACACACTCTAAAAACTGCTGGGTTGTGTTAACCCAATTTTGGGTCAAATATGGTCTCACCTAACGTTGGGTTAAAAAATGCAATTTAAAAATGGACAAATTGCATTGGTTACATTAAAAATGTAAACCAACGGCTGGGTTTGTCCATTTTTAAATTGAATTTTTAACCCAACGTTGGGTGAGACCATATTTGACCCAAAATTGGGTTAACACAACCCAGCAGTTTTTAGAGTGCAGGCACAGAAACACCCATCCCAACACAGCACTGGGGAATGATACTTTAAAAAGAACATTTTACATTGTGCTACACTACAGGAGATGTTTGTGATTAAAAAGCATATAAAAGTTCTTAACAATGAAACACTTTAAATTATTTTGCTTTAAATTATATTTCACTATATTACAGTTTTTACTGTATTTTTTATCAAGTAATGCAGCTTTGGTGAGCATAAGAGACTTCTTTCAAAAACATTTAAAAAAAAAATTCCAAACTTTTTGACCGGATATGTAAATCAATCATATGTAAATTCAACACTCACATGCTGGGTTTCTACATTCCACCCCCTAGCCTGACTCCTAATTAACCCTTACAGAACCATTTAGCATTTTTACATTTTCACAAAAACATTTTTAGTTTGATTTATAAGCTGTTTTCCTGATGGTGACCAAAATGTTGTCCCTTTAACATCAAAAATGTCTGTTTTTACTTTCCTTGTGGGGATATTTGTTCTTCACAATAGGGAAGACCTGGACCACACACACTGAAAAAAGGTGTTCAAAACTGTGTTTTCTCCTTATCCCAATTCACTATTGTAAGCCAACAATTCTGATGTATTTTATGCGTGAATGGGTCTGATTTGGTTGGAAATTTCAATTTACATAATTCATCCTTGCTATTTAATACGTCATGCTGTGGAAAAAGCAAAGAAACTATTCCTCTGTTCTTGTCATCAATTAATATAAAATAACACAAAAAATACACAGATTTTCGTGTATGAGCATATGCATGCCATGTGAGAAGACATGAGAAGTCTGTCTGAACTGAACATTGTGTCCTGGTCAGTTGTTGGCGGGCCAGAGCGGTTTAACAAGAGGTCATGTACAGTATTCAGGCACAAACACCGTGTTACAGGCCTCTTCAATGCCTTTGTGCCCTTTTCATGCTCACAGGCTGGACCGAGCCAACCCCATAATTATCTAAATCAATTAATTAAGGATCATTTGGCTCACAGACTATCTTTTGAGCTCTCATTTGTTTGGAGATGGTCATTGCGGTCATCATGTCTGATTTGATAATCTGAAGTTTGTTATTTGGTATAACTAGTATTGTTTTCCCCCCTCAGATGAATCGATTCTGGTTGTATTCTTCTTATTTGTCAGATCAAGTTATTTTGTGTTGAATTTTTCACAGTCTATGTTGTTTCAAAGCAGCTTTACATATAATAAAATCCCACTGGATAAAAGTTTACTATGAAAATGATTTTTCACACTGTTAAAAATTATATGATCAATAAGTTATGACAACATATGTTTTACAAGTTATACAAGATTCAACAAGTTTAATGTAATTTAAGTTGAAATGACCAACAATTTAAGGCAGCAACTTTTATACAGTGTAGTAAAAAGAACAAAGTGGGAGTATCACTGTAAACAAATTGTTGGTTTAATTTAAAAAAGTAAGTTACGTTGCCTTAAAATTTTTAGTTCATTGAAATTAACTAATTTTAGTTAATACAATAAAGGAGAATCACACCAAAATAAATAGAAAATCAAAATATTATGTTATCTGAACCACATTAATTATCGAAGTTGATTTTACCAAAGAAAAAAGTTTCGATAACAAATCATGAGAATAATTTTTTACAGTGTATTTTTTCATTCTCAACCAAAAAGGAGGGACAATTCAATTAAACTGGCAACACTAATCCCTCAATGCCTGTTAGTGGGTTTCTAATGGGGGAGGTATTTGTCTGTATCCTATTTTTAGGCTTTGAAGATACTACTAAGTACTTGAGCAGAGGAAGACGTCATTCAGTGGCGGTTTCTCATGTTCCGAGAAACCGCTTCTTTAATCCCAGCTGCCACCTCTCATCCAAAGAATATGCTCTCCCATGGGGATATGAGCAGAAGATCAGCAGATGCTCGAGGACTCTCAACCTGAGAATTTGAAGGCTTGGGTGGTTGGGTAAATATCTCCTGCATTTCCTCTAGTTCTTGATAATCTGTTGGATTACACCTTGACTAACAGAATGTAGTCTCAGATTAGATGCTGTGACAGACCGAGCTCGGTCGTGACCTCGTTGTCTTACCCCTTTGTGACCATTCCATTGACAGGTCATGGTTTAACAATGCATTGTTACTGTAATTTAAGTCCATGAAATGTAGAAGTGGGCTAAAGAGAAAGAGAGAGAGAGAAACATGAAGAGATGGTGGTAAAAGAGAGAATGTATTTTAATATCAAAACATGAAATGGACATTTGATTAAGATGTGTTTATAGGGGGTGGGGTAGAGAATTAACCTACTTCCTATCCATTAAAAGTGTTAAAAGATGAGAGTGGCCTCTAGGGACACGAGGGGAAGAGGAAACCCTATACCACAACACATACAAACATTCAAACAAAAGCAAGATCAGAGGCAAATTTAATTTTATGACACTATTTCTTAGCATCTGCGGAATTATTGAATTTGTAGAAACATTGAAAATAAAACTAAACATTAATTAGATGAATGAACGGAGTTTGCTGCATCGCAAAACAGTTCAAACTTAAATATGACCAGTAAAATACGCTTCAAAACAGAAGGTTAAGAATAAACAGAGCAAATATCATCAACTGATTGAACTAAAGCTTCTCTCTTCCTCAAGTCAAGGAGATACTTCCTCCTGTCAATCATTCTTATGCAAGCCACAGAATACAGACTGACCTCTGACCCCAGCACGAGGGGTCAAGTCACCCCTTCTCACACCTCTACACAATAGAGACACAAACGTGCATCTTAGACCCACTTGCTGTTTTTTTTTTTTTTTTTTTTTTTAGGATCTTTATCTTTGTGTCAAGTTATTCGTTTAATCAGGCCAATTGATGATTATACATACATCACACAACTGCCAGAAAAGTGTCCCATGAACAGCTGGTTGTATTCGCTGTCCTGACAAAAACTTCTGTATGCAGATCTAAAAATCCACTGACAGCTATAATCAGTCTCTGCCGCCCCCTTGCGGACATTATATTGAAGCGCACAGAAAGAGTTGGAACATCTCCATGGTACTTACTGCCCTTTTTCAAAATTAATCAAAAGTTCCCTTTTCAAACAAATATCAATGATAATATTGTGGTCAATAAAACAAAATGCATTTGATTATAATAATTAACATGACAATGTGTACAAAACTAAAGTAGCCTAAATTCACGTATATGCTCTCGAGCCAAATATATATATATATATATATATATATATATATATGATGTGTATGGATAAATCATTTATAATAAATTATTATTTCTTTATTGCAATATTCAATAAAAACAAGAATTGTCCAATTGTCCATTTCATGGTGACTTTAATATGTTGTTCAGGAAACACGTACTATGCATACTATGATATGATTATCTTCACTTTATGCATATTTTTTTAATTAAACAAAATATGATATAAATCAAATAAAACTGAATCGGGAAATACATGCATACTCTGTTTATCTTCAATGTATATTTATAATACAGAGAATATAGTATATATTTATACATGAAAATGAGCTATTTTGGCTTTAAATGTAAACACCATTGTTAATTCATGTGTATCGTCCTAATAAATAAATAGTTTCATTTTTTTATTCAGTTCATTTTACAAAGTACAAATGTTGGTGATGCTTCATTCCCTTGTTCATTCGCTGGTATCCTTATGCTCCACTTTTTACATGGACTTCGCTGACTTGCAGTTGCACCTACATTTTCCTTTTGAGGAAATAGACATAATCAGATTTAATAAGCTGGAAGGAGGTGAAAAAGACATATCACTTAACTTGTTTTACCATGAGGGGTCTAAGAATTTAACTGAAATATACAAAGTATTCTAAATTGAGGATAACAAACAAAGTAGCTTAGTTGAAGACCGTGTTTGTTAGTTTTTAATAAATCTGAAAATAATTTATCATAATAAGAGATCATTTTCGACAATTACCCTGAATATCTGGGAGAAAATGTGGGTCCCTCTCAATGTCTGTGGTGGTTGCAGCCTTAGCTGAAGTTTTTACCTTGGAGGTCAGGAAACCAAGTCTTGAGTTTTCTCTTGAATTCAGCTTTCTCTTCTTCACTTGGTTTAGAGTCAGATACTGGAGGAATAAAAAATCATTAAGACACAACTGATGGAAATAATCAATATTAAGAGAGAACAAATGTTTACGTTCAAGAATTTATTTCTGGGGAAAAAAAACAAATTAACGAGTATCCTAAATGTTTAAGAGAAATCATCTCAGTTATGTATGTAACCCTCATTCCCTGAGTAGGGAACGGAGACGTTACGTTGTGACGACGAATGGGGTTTCGCTTAGAAAGTTTCACCTTAGTTTCACCTTCGAGTATGATAAAACGAGCCAATGGCAAGGAAATGCGTGCAAGCAAGCAAGCTGAGGATTCTGTGCCGACGGCTCGGTGGAGGCAGCAGCGGGCCGTCGGGGCAGAATGTGCAGAAGTGCACGGGCGAGACATCTTTAAAAAGACGTGCCATGCGCAAGCTCTTTTGTGAGAAGAAAAAACTCTGCAGAGTGTTGAAGCGACCAGGGAGAAACACACACTGGCAGATCACTGCACAGATCAGCAGGCAATGTGCTCTCGCTGGAAATCGCCGTCACACCAACACCTGGAGAGAAGCTCGTCTCGACGTGTGAAGAGAATGAAGATCTCAGAATGGCTTGTGGAGTGAAGAATTATCTTGGCTCTGAAGTGAAAACATATTTGCATGTTGCCAGCGTACTTCCTTATATATAGTTACGCTATGCAAATTACACACACCCATGGCATTTCCTTGCCATTGGCTCATTTTGTAATCCTCAAAGGTGAGAGGCTTTCTAAGCGAAACCCCATTCGTCGTCACGACGTAACTCGATGTGACCATGAAAGGAAACTTAGTGTCTATGGTAGTTGCGGCCCTGGCTGAAGTTTTTATCTCGGAGGTCAGGAAACCAAGTCTTGAGTTTTCTCTTAAAGTCAGCCTTCTCTTCTTCACTTGGTTTAGATTCAGATACTGGTGAAATGAAAAATAATAATTAAGATACAATTGGTGGAAATAATATATTAATCATCTAAAAGAAAACAGTATCTTTTGTTGTTGTGGACCTGGCTGATGTTCTTACCTTCAATGCCAGGTAACCAGGCCTGGAGCTTCCTTCTGAACTCAGCCTTCTCTTCTTCAGCGTGTTTAGTCAGAAACTACTGAATTAAAAAAAAAATCATTAAGTGACACAATTGGTGAAAATAATATACTAATAATAATCTAAGAGAAAACTATCTTTTGTTGTTTTGGACCTGGCTGATGTTCTTATCTTCAATGGACCACGACATAAGATCTGGTATACCTCTAAAATCACTTTGCCAAATAAACTGCATTAAAGAGGACCTATTGTGCTTTTTTTTACATTTTTAACTTTCTTTAGTGTGTAATGTTTCTGTTTGAGTATGAAAAAGGTCTGTGAAGTTACAAAGCACAAAGTCGCTCCAAAGGGAAGGGAGTTATTCTCTATATCAGTAAGCACTATATTTGAAACGCCTCGTTTGTAGTCTTGAGTTTTCGTCCTCATTTAAATAATTCCAACCCAAGTTGAAATATGCAGTTATGGCAAGGAATGTGACATTTCAGAAACATGCTCGAAGCAGCTGACCAATCACAACACACTTGTCAAACCAACCAATCAGCGTGAAAACTGATTTTAGTAGACCCCAAAAACAAATTGCAGCCTTAGCTGAAGTTTTTACCTTGGAGGTCAGGAAACCAAGTCTTGAGTTTTCTCTTGAATTCAGCTTTCTCTTCTTCACTTGGTTTAGAGTCAGATACTGGAGGAATAAAAAATCATTAAGACACAACTGATGGAAATAATCAATATTAAGAGAGAACAAATTTTTACATTCAAGAATTTATTTCTGGGGGAAAAAACAAATTAACGAGTATCCTAAATGTTTAAGAGAAATATTCTCGGTTATGTATGTAACCCTCATTCCCTGAGTAGGGAACGGAGACTTTACGTTGTGACGACGAATGGGGTTTCGCTTAGAAAGCCTCTCACCTTCGAGTATTATAAAACGAGCCAATGGCAAGGAAATGCGTGCAAGCAAGCAAGCTGAGGATTCTGTGCCGACGGCTGGGTGGAGGCAGCAGCGGGCCGTCGGGGCAGAATGTGCAGAAGTGCACGGGCGAGACATCTTTAAAAAGACGTGCCAAGCGCAAGCTCTTTTGTGAGAAGAAAAAACTCTGCAGAGTGTTGAAGCGACCAGGGAGAAACACACACTGGCAGATCACTGCACAGATCAGCAGGCAATGTGCTCTCACTGGAAATCGCCATCACACCAACACCTGGAGAGAAGCTCGTCTCGAAGTGTGAAGAGAATGAAGATCTCAGAATGGCTTGTGGAGTGAAGAATTATCTTGGCTCTGAAGTGAAAACATATTTGCATGTTGCCAGCGTACTTCCTTGTATAGACTGAGGTCTTGCTTATTGGCACCCCTCATCAGCTTCATAAAGCTAGCTCACTAATTTTAAACATAGATGGCTCTGATTTGGAGGCACAGACTAAATTAAAAAACTTGGGAGTTATATTTGATTCTAGTCTGTCCTTTGACTCTCATGTGCGGTACATTGTTAAGAACTCCTTTTTTCATCTCAGAAATATTGCTAGACTCCGCTTTATGTTATCCCTCTCAGTGACTGAAAGGCTTATTAATACCTTTGTTTTTTCTCGCATTGACTATTGCAATGCACTTCTTGCTGGAGTTCCTAAAACCACACTTAACAAACTACAATGTGTACAAAATTCTGCTGCTAGGATCTTGACTGGAATCAGGAGAAATGAGCATATTACACCGATTTTAAAGTCTTTGCACTGGCTCCGGTCAGGTTCCGAGTCGATTCTAAAATCCTTATGCTCACATATATGGCACTGCATGGTCTTGCACCTCAGTATGTGTCTGCGCTTTTAACTTTATACACACCCAAGTGTCATTTACGCTCCTCACAAGTTGGTCTATTGGCAGTCCCACAGACTCGTTTGCGTACTGTACGGGACAGGGCTTTCTCATCCTACGCTCCTAGGCTTTGGAATGCACTCCCTCCAAATATCAGAGATGCACAGACTCTAAGTCATTTCAAATCTCATTTAAAAACGCATTTTTTAGGTTAGCTTTTACTTGACTTTTTATTTTATTTTATCTTTATTTATTTTATTTTATTTTTTCTCTTGTGTGTTGTATTTTAAATTTGTTTGTTCTATTATGTAAAGGGCCTTGAGAAGCTGCTTTAAAGGCGTATATATAAAAATAAAGTTATTATTATTATTATTATTATTATTATATACCCACGAGGTGGGGCGGAGTTACGCTATGCAAATTGCGCACACCCATGGCATTTCCTTGCCATTGGCTCGTTTTGTAATCCTCGAAGGTGAGAGGCTTTCTAAGCGAAACCCCATTTGTCGCCACGACGTAACTCGGTGTGACCACGAAAGGAAACTTAGTGTCTATGGTAGTTGCGGCCCTGGCTGAAGTTTTTATCTCGGAGGTCAGGAAACCAAGTCTTGAGTTTTCTCTTAAAGTCAGCCTTCTCTTCTTCACTTGGTTTAGATTCAGATACTGGTGAAATGAAAAATAATAATTAAGATACAATTGGTGGAAATAATATATTAATCATCTAAAAGAAAACAGTATCTTTTGTTGTTGTGGACCTGGCTGAATTTCTTACCTTCAATGCCAGGTAACCAGGCCTGGAGCTTCCTTCTGAACTCAGCCTTCTCTTCTTCCGCATGTTTAGAGTCAGAAACTACAGAATTAAAAAAGAATCATTAAGTGACACAATTGGTGAAAAAAAAATACTAATAATAATCTAAGAGAAAACTATCTTTTGTTGTTGTGGTGCTGGCTGATGTTCTTACCTTCAATCCCAGGAAACCAGGTCTGGAGCTTCCTTCTGAACTCAGCCTTCTCTTCTTCAGCATGTTTAGAGTCAGAAACTACTGAATTAAATGTGCTTCCTGGGAAGGCAGTGGACATGGGTGCTTCCTCTTGGGACGAGGTGCATACAGGTGCCTTCTCAGAGGATGTGGTGGGCACTGGTGTTTCCTCTGGGGAGGCTGTGGGCACGAGTGCATCCTCTTGGCATGAGTTGGGCACAGGTGTTTCCTTAGGGGACACAGTGGGCACTGATGCTTCCTCTGAGGATGAGGCAGGTACAGGTGCTTCCTCTGGAGACGTGCTGGGCACTGGTGCTCCTTTTGATGTCCTGGCAAACGTAGGTGGTCCCTTGGGGGGCCTTAAGGGCAAAGGAGTCAAGATGACATCCCTTTTCAGATGCACATCCCTTTTCAGATGCAATCTCATATTATTAGGGATTGTCACTTTTCTCCTGAATGAGGGCCTGGCAGGTACAGGTGCTTCCTGTGGAAAGGCAGCGGGCACTGGTGCTTCCTCAGGGGATGCTGCATGTATGAGTGCTTCCTCTTGGGACGAGGCGCATATAGGTGCTTCCTCAGAGGATGTGGTGGGCACTGGTGTTTCCTCTGGGGAGGCTGTGGGCACGGATGCATCCTCTTGGGATGAGTTGGGCACAGGTACTTCCTTAGGGGACACAGTGGGCACTGATGCATCCTCTGAGGATGAGGCAGGTACAGGTGCTTCCTCTGGAGACGTGCTGGGCACTGGTGCTCCTTTTGATGTCCTGGCAAATGTAGGTGGTCCCTTGGGGGGCCTTAAGGGCAAAGGAGTCAAGATGACATCCCTTTTCAGATGCACATCCCTTTTCAGATGCAATCTCATATTATTAGGGATTGTCACTTTTCTCCCGAATGAGGGCCTGACAGGTACAGGTGCTTCCTGTGGAAAGGCAGCGGGCACTGGTGCTTCCTCAGTGGATGCTGCATACATGAGTGCTTCCTCTTGGGACGAGGTGCATACAGGTGCCTTCTCAGAGGATGTGGTGGGCACTGGTGTTTCCTCTGGGGAGGCTTTGGGCACGGGTGCATCTTCTTGGGATGAGTTGGGCACAGGTACTTCCTTAGGGGACACAGTGGGTACTGATGCTTCCTCTGAGGATGAGACAGGTACAGGTGCTTCCTCTGGAGACATGCTGGGCACTGGTGCTCCTTTTGATGTCCTGGCAAATGTAGGTGGTCCCTTGGGGGGCCTTAAGGGCAAAGGAGTCAAGATGACATCCCTTTTCAGATGCACATCCCTTTTCAGATGCAATCTCATATTATTAGGGATCGTCACTTTTCTCCTGAATGAGGGCCTGGCAGGTACAGGTGCTTCCTGTGGAAAGGCAGCGGGCACTGGTGCTTCCTCAGGGGATGCTGCATGCATGAGTGCTTCCTCTTGGGACGAGGCGCATACAGGTGCCTTCTCAGAGGATGTGGTGGGCACTGGTGTTTCCTCTGGGGAGGCTTTAGGCACGGGTGCATCTTCTTGGGATGAGTTGGGCACAGGTACTTCCTTAGGGGACACAGTGGGTACTGATGCTTCCTCTGAGGATGAGACAGGTACAGGTGCTTCCTCTGGAGACATGCTGGGCACTGGTGCTCCTTTTGATGTCCTGGCAAATGTAGGTGGTCCCTTGGGGGGCCTTAAGGCCAAAGGAGTCAAGATGACATCCCTTTTCAGATGCACATCTCTTTTCAGATGCAATCTCATATTATTAGGGATCATCACTTTTCTCCTGAATGAGGGCCTGGCAGGTACAGGTGCTTCCTGTGGAAAGGCAGCGGGCACTGGTGCTTCCTCAGGGGATGCTGCATACATGAGTGCTTCCTCTTGGGACGAGGTGCATACAGGTGCCTTCTCAGAGGATGTGGTGGGCACTGGTGTTTCCTCTGGGGAGGCTGTGGGCACGGATGCATCGTCTTGGGATGAGTTGGGCACAGGTGTTTCCTTAGGGGACACAGTAGGCACTGGTGTTTCCTCTGAGGATGAGGCAGGTACAGGTGCTTCCTCTGGGGACGTGGGCTGCACGTTATTTGGGATCCTCACTTTTCTCCAGAATGGGGACCTGGCAGGTACAGGTGCTCCCTGTGGGGAGGCAGCGGGCACTGGTGCTTCCTCAGGGGATCCTGCATACATGGGTGCTTCCTCAGATGACAAGGCAGGCACAGGTGCTTCCCCTGGGGAAACAGTGGTCACTAATGCTTTAGGTACAGGTGTTCCCTGTGGGGACCCGTCTGGCATGGGTGCTCCCGCAGGGGACTGGGCAGGCACAAGCTCTCCCTGCTGGTACCTAGCAGGAGCTGGGGCTCCTTGTGGGGCCTCCACTATTCCCCACTGGCCTGAAGTGAGCCCACACCCGTTCTTCTCAATTGATGAGCGTAAACAATCCTCTACCTCCATTATTGCCCACCACCTCCCTGCGAGGAGGGCTGTGATGAGCTCATGCTCATCTAAGGGGCTTAAGGGTTCTATTTCTCTGAAACAGGTGGGCATGGTGAACATGCTCTGTTTGATGGATAAGCATCTTTGATGGCTGCAAGACATGTTGTTCAAAAAAGTGTATAACCGAATGGCTGTTCGTGTGCAACAGTGAACTATCTGTGAAAAACTGGGAGAGAAAGAGAGAGACTTTAATGATCAGCAAATATATACAAATTATTTGTCTTAGTTTTATATAATTGTATAATTAATTAGGCTATAATTATCAACAAATATATAAATATATATATATATATATATAAACTATATATCGTTGGAAAGTTCTAAGACTCCTAAATAGATATATTAGCACTGTTTTTTGTTACAAATTATGTAGGAGCAGTAATAGATAAATTTATGACGAGAAAGCACCTAAAAAAATCTACATCATAACAGGAGTTCTGGCGTTTGTCACAAAAAGTCGACGCACACACTTTTGATAATTGAAACTTTGGTTTTCATGCTTAAAGTTCATAATAAAACATATAATCTAGTATTTGTCAATAAAAAAAATATCAAATAATATTATCCTCTAAAAAGTATAATATATAATATTATCTTTTTTATCGCCTTTTTTGTTACATCAAATTTCAGTAGTTATTAAAATTAGGTATCATTTGAAAGCTTACAAACTCAGAATTCATCCTGTGAAAACCGTTTTGAAATTGGACATTGCGTTACCATAGTTACCACACTTTTGGGCATAATCATGTTTCATAATTTATGATCAAAATCTTTTCTAATCTTGACAAAATATTGTGTACTCAAGGTTCGATATTTTGTGACAGAAGTGATATTTGGACAGAAATTAAAGAGTTAGCCTAAGGGGTTAAAGTACCATTTTTATGGTCCGATTTCAAAACACCGTTTTCACAGGCTGAATCTTGAGTTCGTAAGCTTTCGAATGATATATAATTTGTCAACATTAGATCAGATAGGCCAGTACCAGTTAACAGATTAATGACTTGGTCCTTACCCTATCAGCAACGTGAACTGGGAGTCACAACTCATAAAATCCAAAATATATCAAATATTTCACAGATTCTTTTGGATATGTTTTACTTAAGTCCAGATGATACAAAAAAATGACATGAAATGATTTTTTGCTTAAGGGTTAGGCTAATTATACAATTATATAATTGCAACTGGCTTAATTATAATTATAACCAAACATTGATATGTAATTACATACATTTCAGCATATACAAATTGATTAAAAGAAACATCCAGATGAAGAATATAAGCTTAACTTACTTGCATTCACTCGACCACTCACTACTAAAGGCGATTTTGTCTGCACTGTCTATATAGCTACCGAACATTCTTTATGACGTCGTAGTTATTGTGACATCATAATGGTCTAAAGATCAGAACACCGCCAGTTGCCATGCCGTCGTGACATAAAATCGTGAAGGATTTTTATTCGATTAAAAGAGGAAGGGGAGGGGGAGGGGATGGGGGTTACCAGCTAAAACTCCTGAGTAGTGTGTGTGGACGGCAGGCGTAACCCTTTACAGTCGATGGCGTAACCGTAGCAAAAGTTATGCGTTTTAAAATGAAAATGGTTACTAGTGTAAACGTACAATATGTATTGCACATTCTGCCCGGGAACCGATGCTCTCGAGCCAAATATAGTTATTTCAGTGAGTAGGCCTATGTGGCTCTGGCTCGACGGCAGGAAGGAATAACCAAACAATTTTTTTTCCAATAATAAAAGTGTCGATTCAATTAAAAATCCACATATCACATTTTAAAATATTACACAATTCAATGAAGCCTGTTTGTCGTGTATAATTCACCGACCAATCGTTATCTGGCACAACAAGTTCAAATTTCATTGGACAATGTGAAGTGGAGCAGTAATTTTCCAGTCATTCATAAATCGTTTAAAAGGTAGATGGACAGACGAATTTACATTTATGAAGCGATCTGAATCTGCGTCGTTTAAACAATGGATGCTAATTACAAAGCACTGCACAAAACCAGCACTAAAAGTCGCATTAATGGGAAGTAGTATTAAAGTAACTTTTTATTTAGTCTATGTATTGATACACCGTTTACCATTTGATCAAACTGTCATAGTTAGTTAAATGAAGCCCAGGCGCCATCTACAGGCCTATTATGTGAAGTGTAGGCGGACAACAAACACGCGAAATGGTGACGTGAAAGGACTTTAACATTTTTGGTAATTATGCAGCAATAGTATAATAATACAGTAGCCTACCACTGCTGTTCAAAGATTTGGACACATTACTATTTTTATGTCTTTTTTAAAAAAGAAGTCTCTTATGCACATCAAGCCTGCATTTATTTGATCAAAAATACAGAAAAATGTTATTACAGTTTAAAATAGGCTAATGCTTTTCTATTTTAATATACTTTAAAAATATAATTTATTTCTGTGATGCAAAGCTGGATTTTCAACAGCTATCACGCCAGTCGTCAGTGTCACATGATTTTTCAGAAATTAGTGACTTACAAATTCTTAATCTTGAATTTTTGAACAAGAATTTGAGAAGGTGTAACTGTTGTGTTGTGTTTGTGGGAGAGAAAAAAATCTACAAGTTTGCAACTCTTAAAACATTTCTCTCTGTGACTTCAAATTTACTTATACACATGTGTGGCTATTCTTTACAACTATAAATTCCACCGTCACAAGCGTTCAGTTGATTTGCACCAAAAATACCTTCATATCAAGGTGCCATACCAAATTTAGCAGCCCTACCCAAAACTATAGAAGCTTGCACAGTACAGAAGTGCATTTAGCCTCTACACATATAGGCTAGTATAAATCAAATCATATCTGAACATAGCAAACAGGCTACTTAAATATTGTTAATAATAGCCTACTAATTTATGTCAATAAGGAGTATGTGAACTCATTCGATCCTGTTTACGAAGCATCCCAGGATGAACCTAAGTTGGTTGAGAGAATGAAGTCAGTAGGCACTTTTTGCTTCAATCTGAATGAATTCATTCCGATTGATGAATCCTAACGTATAGTGTTAGCCTACATGAACGCTAAATACATGTGACATGGTGGTGACTTTGAAGAAGCTTAAATATAATATCGTTTGAATTGTTATTAGCCTACTGTTTGTTGTTATAGTAGCATTGTTTAACATTTTTGGTTAAAATGTTTGCATTGATACAACACACACAGCAGGTGGCGGCAAGTGACAGTCCTTATGATAGTGAAATGTCACCAGGCTGCCATTCAAATTCAATTGTTGATATCAACAATTGATTTCTTAGTTGAAATTCTAATTTCACATATCAGAAATACAATTCTTAGTAGTAAATCCTTTATTTTCCGTTCCGGAGATGTTGGTGTCCGTGCCGGTGGAGACGTGCCAGAAACGTTGGTGTCCGTGCCGGAGACGATGGTGTCTGTGCCGGAGACGTTGGTGTCCGTTTCGGAGACGGTATTTTTAAATACTGGTAAAAATTATTTTTGTGCATTTTTCTTAACAATAAACAAACTTTTTTAAAATTCACTTTTTAAAACATTTTTAAAAGATTATCACTTTAGCAATAATCTGCCAAGTGTCGTCTTTGAAAAGAGATCTTGCTCTAGTCTAAAGCATTCAAGATTTACTACAGTTTAAGTTGGAAATTTAGTTTTGGGTCTATGCTCAAAAAAGTGAATAAATGAATTATAAATATAGCGTAAATATAATTTAGTACCATAAAATCCCCTAATAATATCTAAATATTTAATAAAAACTAGGGCTGTGAAAAGATTAATCGCGATTAAATAAAATCCATTAATCGCATCCAAAATAAAAGTTTGTGTTTACATAATATATGTGTGTGTATGTGTATAATTATTTTGTATATTTAAATACATACACATGCATGTATATATTTAAGAAATATTTGCATCTATATAGGCCTACTGTATATATTTATATATAATTTATATTATATATTATAAATGTAAATATTTTATATATAAATAACACATTTTTCTTAAATATATACATGCATGTGTGTGTATTTGTGTATTTATATATACAAAATAACTATAGCCTACACATACACACACATATATTATGTAAACACAAACTTTTATTTTGGATGCGATTAATCGCGATTAATCTTTTCACAGCCCTAATAAAAACATTATCAAACTAAAATATAGTACATTAAATTCATTGAAATAAAAATAAAAATCTGTCATTTTTGACTGACACGTGAAGAGTATACCAGAGGGTAAAATATAGATTATTTATTTTAAAATGACACGGTCACAGTACACTCTTGAAAAGAAAGGTTCCTTGAAGAACCTTTAACATCCATGGAATGGATGCACAAAATGTTTTTTATGCACAATTCCAGATGCACAAAAGGTTTTTTATAGTGGAAAATAGTTTTTCGGATTATTGATTTATTGCACTCTGTACAAACATTTATGTCCTCTTCACTTAGAAAATAACAAAAGACATGATTACAGGAAAGGAAACATTTGCAGGAAAGGAAAAGTGAAACGGACACAAAGTAGATGTAATGAAGAAGATTTATGGCCTGAAGATATATTCCTGTTTTCTCTTGTCTGATGGGCGATTAAGAAAAGAATGCAAAGAGAACAACACTCCCACACACCCTCTCTGCCTCTCTCCCGTTTGGGCAGTATATAAAGCTCAGCCCACACTCAGTGGTCTTCAGTCTCAGAAGTATACAGACAACAATCGTTCACTATGAATAGACTTTTATTTGTCTCTGTGCTGCTCTTTGCAGCTTCTCAAACTGGTGAGTAATATTCAATTTCACTATTCTTTGTCTATTTATGCTGCAGGATATGCATTTTTGTTGTGCATTTCTACATTTAAGCATGGGGAATAGATTTATTTAGTTTGATTAATGAGGTTTTCCTCATGTTATATGGTTTAAATGATTGTGTTATTTGCAGGTGAATGCATTACAGGAGGAAAAGAGGCTGTTGCACACTCTCGTCCGTACATGGCTTCACTTCAGTGGAATGGAAAACATGAGTGCGGTGGCTTTCTGATCTCCAGTCAGTGGATCATGAGTGCAGCACACTGCTTTCAGAATGGGTATGTAACATAACGACACCAGTGAGCTGTGCGACAGCGATGCAAAGATGAAATAATTTCAGTCCAAAATCACTGTGATTTGTTCGGAGGGTTTGTTTTGATTTTGTTTTGAAGTTGCAGAAATACGAAGTTGCAATACGAAGTTGCAAAATGATAAATGTCCTGTTTGTTGCAGGAGAGAATCCGGTGTTAAAGCTGTGTTGGGTGCTCACTCCCTATCTGATGCTGAGGACACTAAACAAACCTATGACACTACAGTCTACAGCCATCCTGATTTCAGTATAAGCAACTATGACAATGATATTGCCCTGCTCAAGGTACATACTGAGATCCAATCATGTAGCTGAAAAACAGTCTGTGTGTGCGTGTGGTGAACATGATTTCACCAAGTACAACATGTTGCTGTGACAGTATGTGTAGAGATCAGTTTTCTACAGCAGACTGTCAATTACATAGAATGATTTTGTTTTTGACAGCTGGAAAAGCCAATCACTGAGAGCTATGCAGTGAAACCAGTGAAATTCCAACATGAAGAAGAAGCCGATCCCAAGCAGTCTGATGCTGTGGAAACAGCTGGATGGGGCTCTTTGAACAACCTGGGAGGACGACCAGACAAATTGCAAGAACTCAGTATCACAGTCAAGAGCCGAAGTGAATGTGGCCGCGGTGACTACTATGGATTGAAGTTCACCAGCAACATGCTCTGTGCTGCAGAAAGACGAAAGGACACCTGTGATGTAAGTTTTACTGCAATGGTTCACAAAGTACTGCATGACTGCTATAGGTGGAAACAAACTCGAATATATTACCTCTCTCGCTTCCGCTGTCTTTCTCTCCAATAGGGTGACTCCGGAGGTCCTCTCTTATACAAGGATGTTGTTGTGGGGATAACCTCTAATGGAGGGAAGAAATGTGGCTCCAGCAAAAAGCCTGGACTCTACACGATCATCTCCCACTACACCAATTGGATTGACAGTACTATCACTGAGTAAAAAAAGCTGTGGAATCCTTTGCATATATGTAACCTATTTTTTCATACATCCTGTATATCTCATGTACTGCTACATTAATAAAACTTTTCTACACCTACCTGAATCTAGTCACGATTATGTTTGTTGTTGTTTAAATAAAAGGTTTACATCCTTAAAATGTCATCAACACCACTATTAAACAATTCAGTGTGAAGTAAGAAAGTGCTGAAATAAGCCAGCATGAATATGTTGGTCCATGCTGGTTAGAGCTGGTATAGTGCTGGTCTAGATGGTACCAGCATCAAGCATTCCATGCTGGTCCCTGCATGCAAAACATACCTTGTGTTGGTGATAAGCAATTCTGGATTTTTCAGCAGGGACACAATAGTGAAGAAATGCATGGAAGACGACTTCAATTCAACATCAATTTCATTCTGCTAGGTGAAATATGCTCCAAAAAAATGCTTTCTATTGAAAGAATATTATATCATATTATATTTCATATTATATTAAATTATCCTCTGATCATCCACAACATTAAAACCATCTGCCTATACTATTGTAGGCTCGTGCTCGATAGGCCCAAAGCCAGCATCCGACCAGCGCGGAAGGCTTTACGTGTTACTGTCTTTTTCTCGAGGCAAAGTATTTTTTGATTAAATGCAATACATTTGTATATGTATTCTCTCGTTATTTCATCTGACTCCATAAATGAAAAGGTTTTAATGATATCTGTGCATCATTAAATGTGAGCGAATGTTTGACTATTCCTTTTAACTCTTTAATGAAAATAATGTCAAAGTCAGGTAGAATAATCGGTTACACTTTATTTTAAGGTGTCATTGTTACGGTGTAATTATATATATAAGTACTGAGTAATATGAATTAATTACATGTACTTATTATAGGGATAGGGTAGGGTTAGGATTTGGTTGAGCGTTAGTTACATGTAATTATGCATAATTAACTGTTATTACTATGGTAAGTACATGTAACATATGTAACAAGGACACTGTAAAATAAAGTGTTACCGAATAATCAAATGTAACAATTTATTATGTCAGGTAAATGTATCATGCCAATTTCATAATCAATTCAAAAATAATCGATACAAAACATCAAATGCTCTGGAATAAAGAGAAGAGATGCGAACCCAACATTATGGAAACTAACTTTAGCTGGACAATAACTTTATTCTAGAGCTGCTATAAAGCCAAAACACTTTACTTTAAATTTCCTATTATCAGTGTAAAGCTGCTTTGGAACCATCTACATTGTTAAAAGCGCTATATGAATGAAGATGACTTGACTTCTTGAGTCTTACTCTCAGCCTCACAGGCTAATCTGAAATACAGTAAACCCTTTGCTGCATTCCATTATATAGACAGAAACTTCTTTCACATGGAAACATCTGCTAACAATGGGAATTACATTCAGAGTTGACACCTTTTGGGGGTGGGAGACCATTTGTCTAGAGACCACTTTCCTTTGTGTGCCAGCTATCTCTAAACTCCTAAAAACCTTATTACCTTTTGTTTTACCTATTTGGAAATGAGACATTTGTACCAGTCGCACTGAGACATTTCAAATGATACCAAACATATACAATACTCAATGATAATCATTCACATTAAACTATGTATTTTCTTGGGTGAATTCAGGTGATCTGAGTATGAGAGAGAGAGAGGGGGTGAGGGATGAGGGAATGAAATGTAGATTAGGATGACTCGGAGGTGAGACTTTAGTCTTAAATGGTGAGTTCAAATGGTAATTTCCAGCAAGATCCTGTCTTCTCAGGGTCTGGTCACTCCTTAACCAGACTGTCCGGCATTTTCTAATTCTCAAGTCTTACACTATCGTGTAGGTCTCCTTAGTGCTGCCAAAACAGCTGTGATGCATCAAGGCATGGACTCCACAAGACCTCTGAATGTCCTGTGGTCCTTTAAAGGAATAGTTCACTTATAAATGAAAATTCTGACTTGACTTAGTAGGAAAAATAAATACTATGGAAGTCAATGGGGTCCATCAACTGTTTGGTTACCGATATTCTTCAAAATATCTTCTTTTTTGTTCAGCAGAAGAAAGAAATTAATACAGGTTTGAAACAACTTGAGGGTGAGTAAATATGACATAATTTTCATTTTTAAGTGAACTATTCCTTTAAGTTTGCAAGTTGTGAGGTGGGGCCTTCATTTGGGGAATTTGTTGGTCTAGCACATCCCAGAGATGATGATCAATTGAATTGAAATCTGGGGACTTAGAAGGCCAAGGCAAAACATTGAACTCTGTCATGTTCCTCAAACCATTCCTGAACAATTTTTGCAGTGTGGCAAGGTGTATTATCCCACTGAATGAGGTCACTATCATCAGGGAGCACCATTGCTATGAAGGGGTGTACGTGGTCTGCAACAATCTTTTGGTAGGTGGTACATGTCAAAGTAATATCCACATAAATGCCAGCATTTTGAGCAGGTTTTGAGCAGAATATTGCCCAGAGCATAACACCGCCTCTGCCATCCTGCCTCCTTCCCATAGTGCATCCTGCATCTGTTCCCCTGATAAACAACATACATGTACCTACCCGGCCATCTCCCTGATCTAAAAGAAAATGATTCATCATAATCAGACCAGGCAACCCTTTTCCATTACTCGATGGTCCAGTTCTGATGCTGTGGACAGGGGTCATGGGCACTCTGATCGTTTTGCGGCTATGCAGCTCCACACGCAACAACTGCAATGTACTGTGTGTTCTGACACTTTTCTATCATGAGAGCAGCATTCCATTTTTTTGTAATTTGAGCTAGAGCTCTTTTGTGATTGGACCAGATGTGCTAGTCCTTTACTCCCCATGTGTATAAATGATCCTTTGGCACCCATTACCCTGATGCCAGTTCACCGGTTCAACTTCCTAGCATCTTTTTTGGTAGGTTCTAACCACTGCATACCAGGAGCACTCTACAGGAACCAGTCGTCTAGCCAGCACAATTTGGCCCTTGGATAGTCACTCGGATAGTTTTTCTTGCCCATTTTTCCTGTTTCCAAAATGAAATTCAAGAACTGACTGTCTACTTGCTGTTTAATATATCCCATCCCTTGACAGGTGCTATTTTAACAATAAAAGCAATGTTATTCGCTTCACATATCAGTGGTTTTAATGTTGTCGTTCGTCAGTGTTATATTATATTATACATTAAAAATATATCTCTTCATAGCCTTTTTACTTTGACAATCACTTATGCAAACCAAAACTGTTTTTAACAGCATTTTTAAGAAATAATTTTAGGAGAAAGTAGAGTAGTAAGTAGAGTTTTATTTTATTAATTAATTTATTTGCAATTAAATGCTTTACTAGCTGATAAGAGTGGTGGTCTTCTGTACGACTGATAAATAAAGAATTTCCACATATTCTGACAGTTCAACGGCATGATGTTAAACTTTTGTGGATTTGTTTGTAGTATGTTGCAATGATAAACTGCTCATTGTGTTATGTAAGACTTTTTGAATGCATCATTAAAGTTATGAAACACAATGTTGTTAATATTATTTACAAATGACATGCCAGTACAACCCAACGGCTGGAGCGGAATCTTTCCCCAATCAGTATGTTAAACAGACCACACATCTGTGTTGCAATCTCTGCTATCTTTAACTGAAACAGACCATGTCTGGTCTTTTGAGGAGGGTATTTTTCAGTTTTTGGTGTTGCAAAACCTCCATGCTGTATGAGGCTGCAGGCATTTAGAAGCCAGATCTGATATTATCAGATTAACCTCCTTGACCTGGTTATAATTAACAAAGTTCAGGAAATTTCCATTGTTTTGTGTGCAATATCCGTTCTGACACATGCAAACCATTTCCAGCAGGTCGTTATGGCCGTTGGCCACTTACCAATTTATATTCTTTATTTTCAATAGATTTCTTGTGGTGACAATGGATGAAAAGGATAACATTCTCTGAAATCTCTTGTCCAAATGCCCACCCAACATGTTCCAGTGTATCCCCCAGTTTAAGGACATGTTATCAGAATGGACCAGGGCCGAATCCCAATGACTGCCCTGAGATGGACACCACCTAGCAGAGGAAAACAAGGGAGACCTAAAACAACATGGAGAAGCTTAGCTCAGTGATGGCAGAATTGAACGAGATGGGTCTGACATGAGCAAGGCACAGCACGATGCAAGGAAATTGTTGTTGCCTCATGTCCCACTAGAAACGAAGAGGAGTAAGTAATAGTCAAGGAAGAGTTTTGGAAGACTTCTTGAAAAATTCTTGATAACCACTTTAACTTACTTTGACAGGATGACAAGGAACATTACTGCCTTAGCTGCTCATTAGGACCTTTGCCTCTCTTCCCTCCTTTCCTTTCCAAACACTTTGAAACGAAAAAGCCTGTAGGGTCAATATTTCACAAGAACTGAATTTTCTCATGTATTTCTTTTGGGTTCAGTTATACTCTTTTTTTTCTTTTTTGCAGCCTGATACATTTAGGCTACCTCATTTTGTAACATGTTATACTCCTCCTACTGACTCTGGTTCATGTCTTTCCATCTCCCATGCTGTGAGAGTAGAGTAGCCTAACTGTGTCCAGTCCTCTGGAAATAGGTCAACAACAAGAATCTTGTTTATCTAACAGAAATTAAACACCAGTACTTACTCAATGATGTCTTACTCAAACATGTCTTTCTTCTCACGTTCAGAAGTGTTTTGCTAAAATTGTTTAGAAAGTACAGTTGTCAGTACTGTATTTGACTCCGTATACGTTTACGTTCGCACAGTACGGTTATTTACGGGTGTGAAAACCGCAATATAACCGAATTCACACCTGTACATTTTCAGGACTCAACGGCATTCTCGGAAAAACAGCGCTGTGTGAACGGAACCGTTACCGGATAATTATAGTCACGTGAGAAAGCCGCTCTGCTGAGGGGTTTTGTGTGTGCCATCGTTCTAAATCCAGTCACTGTTCTCCACTGGAGAGGCTCCCGTCAGTTTTGTGTTTTCTTTGCACGACTCAAATGCCATGCAATGCACGAGATACCAGTGCAACTGTTAAAGGCGTTCATCTAGTGTGTTTACATCAAAGCTTCTGTCGGTTAATGGCGATTTGAATTGTAAATCTCTCTAATTGAATTCTTAGAAACGCAATTACGACGAGTAACGCTATTTTAAGCTAGACAGATGAACTTGTCGTGTCAAAAAAGTGATAAGACTTTTCAGTTTTATGGACATTGCCATCTTTGATATTACTTTGGTCACTAGTTGCTATTCATTGCTACTCAGTTGTTAATGTGCTTTATAAATAAATTAAATAAAAAATAGATATCCAAATATAGGCCTATCAAAACTAGGAGGCATTCCAGTAGACAAACTACATATTAGCAAAACAGAAGACATTTGCCATCCAAATGTATGTTTTCAAAATTGTACTATGCATGTCATGCTTTTCCCAAAGAATAGGATTTGTGAGTCAGATGAAGGAAGCAATGCTTGCTCATTTCAGCAAGTTAGACTAGGTGTTTATCAGCCTACAGCTGCTTCCATGGTTGGCATTTGATGTTAGTTAACTGTGTTAGCTAGTTGTGATGCTTAGCCAATAACAGGAAAATCAGATAGATAGCAGTAACAGAAAGGAAGTCAATTCCTCAGGGTCAAGTACTGGAGTGCTTTCCAGGGTCTGTGTTCCTGTTTTCTGGAGCAGTAGTCAAGTTCAAACAAGTCAAGAAAAACATTGTGGGGGAGTTCGTAAAGGTGTTTTCTTTCCAGTGAATTACAGTAAAAGCAAAGGTGCACTATAGAGTCTGTTCAGCATCCAGTATTTTCTTTACCGTGGTCCTGACTCCTGACACAGTCTCAAGAGATTTATATAATCTAAAGTGCCTGTGCTTGCCAATTAAAGGTACTCTAAACTGGAAAATGAAAGTTGGCTTGTGTTTGTCTGAGTGTGTCTTTGTTTTCTTATTTTTTGGCAGGAGTTTTGTGTGTGTTTAAGGGAAATTCAACAAACTGCCTGCCAGGTCTTTATCTTAAGTCTTATCATACACAAAGCCATCTACCGATGTTCCTGTTTTTCTATTTTTGCAGCTCTCAGACCTACACAAATGAGGCTTGATAATTTTGCGATAATGTTGCGAAATGTGTTCTTCATTTTCCAGCCCTAGAATTTATCTATGTTTTGGATAATAATAAAGGCTTAAGACATTTCTAAAACTTTCTCACAGGAAAGATATGAAAAAAAAAAAAAAATGAAAAAAAAAAAAAAACATGGCAAGAATCCCCATGATAACAGTAGTAGGCTATAGCCTGTTTCAACAGCTAATGTCACACAACACAAACGTGGCATTACAAATCGAAGACAATTAAACAAAACAAACATTGAACCAGGGTTTCTCAAACTCGGTCCTGGAGGGCCACTGTCCTGCACAGTTTAGCTTCAACCCTGATCAAACACACCTAGCTGTTTTCTAGTGATCCTGAAGACATTGATTAGCTTTCTCAGGTGTGTTTGATGAGGGTTGGAGCTAAACTGTGCAGGACAGTGGCCCTCCAGGACCGAGTTTGAGAAACCCTGCATTAAACATAACTAATATAAAAAAACAAAATACAAAAAAACCTTATATTTTAATTTTTTCGATGTTCCTTTAATATTTAGAATTTCTGAGATTATTATTATACACATATGTAAATCCGTTTTAATAACTTAAAAGATTATTGTTGTTTAATTATTTTTTTATTCGCATAAAAAAAGAATAACGTTGCTCGCGGATTGCATGAGACACTGATAATATTTCTTCCTTTCACCTCAGCGGAGGAGGCGGCAACAGTGTGTTTCTACTGTTTTAATTTTGCAATAATTGTGTTAAAAAACTATTCTTATGACAAACTGATAAATAATTATCACAAACAATGTTGATATTTCAATCACGGGACGGCATATTGTCTGTACTGTAACACTGTACAAAGCTGAAAATGACGAATCCCCCCTCCTTGAAGAAATGGTATGCGCGGTTCCTATGCGCACAAGTCTGTTGTTCTCTCCTACAGTGACTGAGTCGTATTCTTACTATGGAGACTAACAGCAATAGAAATAGTGACAAATCTCAATTCTAAATACCAAACAACGAACATGGCTGCTATAAGGAAAAACAAATCTCCTGTAATGACCGCTTCCGTAAGGTAATTATTGTTTTCCGTCGTTTATTTTAGTGCCGGTTATATTATAGGCACAATGTTTTTATTTTAAAAATGACGGTTGCTGAGGATTGCAGGCCAACCGTCCGCGCGCGCCACAACCATTTAAATATATCGTGTCAAAAGAAAGCTTCAGTATAGTAAGATGCTAAAATGACCAGTTATTCAATAAAAATGTAATTAGCTAGTAACGTTAGATAGGCCTAGTTGTCGTTGAGCTAAGTATCGAGCGCCCCCGCCCACCCCTCAGCGTGAAGTCATTATTCTCGCTTGATTTGTGATCCTCTGAGACACTTCTTCCGTTTCCAAGATGGTGACAGCACAGGGAGACTGTAAACATCCGTTCGCCTGGGTTTTGGTTAAATATGACCCCAAAGATATGGATTTAGCTATGTCTTGATATCAAACGTCAAATCGATTCTTTCTTCATTCGGTCATTAACGTTACATGATACATTCAGTAGAACCATTGATATTTGAATTCATTGTCGAAATATATCTAAGTTAAGTTACGTTAATTTCCCTCAAAATTACGTGTTCCTAAATCCATTTTAGCTGCACATTTGTTTTTAAAATAGACATAAAAACAAATATATTTCTGATACTGTACAGTTGTAGTACTTCAGCCTACATAAGCTTTGCCTTATATATGGCCAGTGATGAATATGGTGGATTTGGGGCTGGATGACCATAGTCTTGTTTTCACCAACCTTCTCATATATATAAAAGGCCTTTCTTTCTTAAAGAAGAGTTGCCTCTGGACACTTTCAGCACCGTTCTTGATCATGTTAAAGGGAGTAATTCACCCAAATATGAAAATTCTATATTCATATTGTTGATGCCAATCCTATGCTGTTAGTTTGTAGTTGAGACATATTTCCATAAACATTCTGAATAATCTTCTCTCAGCAAACAAGAAAATTTTATAGTGACCACTCAATGACTCCTTTCACAAACCAATTGCAAATGCTTTCTTGAAAGTGTGATCTATTAAATATAATCTACAAATAATTAAATACCATAATAAATATTTTATTAATGAGTAGGTGCTTGTTTTGTGGGTTCTTAGGCAGACCGTGGCAAACTAGGCCAGTTGGAAACAATTAACTATAATTATCCTTTTTGTATTATACATATATTAAATATTGATTGAATTAATTAAAACTTTTAGACACTCGTTTATGAGTTCACCAGATAAACGTCATTCAGCTGTGATTTTTTTTAAAATGTTTTGAAACCAATGTTCAAAAGAGTATGGCGTAGTCTCAATTTCTGAATTCACATGGGTTTGATACACATAATATTTGATACAAATAATTGCACACCTTAGAACGTCCATCAACCAATCAGATTCAAGATTTCAACAGCCCTGTAGTATAAGAATCTTTAATGAATGCAATGGCTCTTGTATAAAGAGATTACCAGTTAATAAACACATAAAATCCCGTCTGTTCCACACAAATAAATCACATGGCTTCAGAACACTTAGATTATAGTGGATGAGTGAGTCATTTAAATTACTTTTATGTCCTTATATGGAAAAGAGCTGCATAAAGGTTTGGACGGACATGAGGGTGAATGAATAATGATTTTTCTGCATGAGTCCTATAAGGAGGCCGTCCTTCCTTTTTCGAGTAATGCAGTATTATATTGTTTTGTATAGGGTTTCTTTATTTCCTGAACCATGTTCGGTGACTGTAATGCAATGCTGTTTTGCAGCTGCTCCCGCTTACGGCAGGTTCAGGCTCTGCTAAGGGATGACGTTAAAACAGCTCCAGATGGCATCCTTTGCTCCCTGGGTGAGTTAATTAATCAATATCACCTGTGCTCTTTCACTCATGTAGCCTAATCTTTACTCCAAAGAGACAGGTGGAGATGGCTTGCTCCAGTGAGCCACCTGTAAGTAATATGCTGTGTTTGTGTTTGATTTTTCAGGTATTGACAGCCGCTACAATGAAGGCTGCAGCGAGCTGGCCAGCTACCTTCTCTGTGGCTTGTATAAACACAACCATTTTGACATGGATCAGATCCCAGAGGACTTCCCAGAGGAAGTGTTGGATGGTACGGCAACCTCTCATCCATTAATATTCACTAATAAGCTATTTAATTGCAGTCAGTCATTCTTGGTACTAGAAATGAGCACATTTGTTGTACATCTTTTTGAATTTGTGCTGTTGTATGATTGCTTTTTCCTAGATGTGATCATCCTTATTAAGACAGAGTGTGTCCATCTGTACTGCAACCCAGTGAATTATGGGTACTTGCTTCCCTATGTATCTCACTGGAGGAATCTGCACCTCCATTGTCTGACTGAGACAGAGGTAATGATCTACTCTACTGCACTGCTTTTCATCATTTCCACATCTTTACTAGGGATGCACCTATATTACAATTTGAGCTGGAAGAATAAGAGGGTATGCATTGACGTCACTTTGCCGCCAGAACACGTCCCCCTCATCCAGACTGAGTGGAAAAAGAGCCTGCTGCGTGACTGGATTTAATAGGGGAAACTGTGAAAACGCGAGTAAAACAAACGATTATTAGTTTAAACTAAAGGTTGGACTCGATATAGTGTTCCTTACAACTTACCAAAGATCCAGTGATCCATAGATATTGACATGCAGCCAGGAATCGTGTTTCCTGTCATTTATATGTGCCTGATTTTAACGCCGGGGAAATACATAAAGCAAATTTGCTTGTGAATGCTTTATATAAATACAATATAGGTAGGTCTAAATACAGGTGATCACTTCATCAATAACAATGTTATATATTTATTTATTTACATATATACATACACACACACACACACACACACACACACACATATATATATATATATATATATATATATATATATATATATATATATATATATATATATATACATATATACATATATATATATATATATATATAGTGTTTATTTAAAAACGTCCAATTATGCGGAATATAAGATGTTAAATATTGACGAGTTGTCAATACAGTGTATAACAATACAATATATAGGGTATGAATTTATCCCTAAATTCAACATATTCTCTTTTCTGTAGCTTTCGGCAGTCTGTAAAAAATATACCTCAGATTTCATGTCAAATCTAGTTGTACAGTCAATCACAAAGCTTTTTCCCATTTTAGATGTGTTTTGTGTATTTTTCGCGGCATTCACGCTGAAAACAAATGCTGCCACAGTGGGCCTAACCGCAGTTACTCCAGCCGACGGTGACGTCACACGCATACTCTCTATAGGCTGACATTTTTTTTTTCAATATTGTGGCAGATATTCAAAATTCAATACTATTTTGTCTAAATATAAAAACACACACGTACACATTTAAATGATAAAATATATTAAATAAATTATTATATATATATATAATATATATATATTGTGAGATTTGCTAGAGATTACATTTAACTGTTATTAGTGTTCTTAAATATTAAGTTTAAGTGAGAAAGACATCTAAATGTAAATAAAGAGGGGTAATAGCATTTAAACAATCAAATATCTGATCATATATTTCCAATGTTGACGGTCTGTCACACACTCATATTCATCCACTGGTTCATTTATCTCAGATCACCTATTAGTTGTTTTGGTTTTTTTCACCTATTTTGCTGTTTATCTCTTAGTATGAGGATGAAGAGGTTGCAGAGGAATTTAAGATCTCAAGTTTTGTGTCCATGGTTCAAGACTGCCATTGTATTGGAATCCCCTACAGTTCACATGGTAAGCATGTGATACACCGATATAGGTATTGAAAAAGTATTGTACTTTTGCCCATCATATTTATGGTTGATTCATATACTCCTTAGACCAAGTTCAGAAGTTTGACATGTTTATGTTGGAGAAATGGCCCATCATTCAGGCATTTGCCTTGGAAGGAATCGGGGCTGGAGGGTTTTTCACCATGAAATATAAGGTTTTGTATTTCTACTCTATTACTTATACATGGCTTCATGGGTAGTATATACTTTGCATAATATATAGTTGTATATTATATATATATATATATAACAGTTGTATATTATATAATATGATTGATACTAAAGTAAAGGCATATAAACTGAGACAGCTTTTGTTATTATGTCCTGCAACAAAATTGTTTGTCTTGCATCTTGTAGCTCACAGATGTAAGTCAGAGACTCTGGCAAATCTACAGCAGATTGGACCCAGTGTCTCTAGACTGCCTTCTCAATGAGGTAAAACACTTGCATAGATCGAAGCATGATTGTTTACCTTTTACATGCCCATGCACCCATTTTTTTCTTATACAAGAGTGGGTGTGATATTCTCTCACAGGACCTTCAGCTGTTCGAAAGACAGTGGAGCTGTCTGTTCTCCAGTATGGAAATTGAGAGTGCACTGTCCATGCAGGAGCTGTCAGAGGCCCAAGTTGCAGAGGTACTGTTTGTAATATTATCACTACCATAATTTTGCAACAATTTAAAATCAAAATTAAATATCAAAGTTGGTTTATTTACTTTCAGGTGAAGTCACATAGGTTGCATGAGCTGGAAAAAAAACTTGTTAACCAAATGTCAAAAAGCTATTTAGGCATTGTAGTTTCCACAAATGTCTGCAAACTCAAATTTAGGGCTCCCGTCTGTTTTTTAGCCATTTCATGTGGCTGTAACAGTCACTGAAAATAATGTGGTGGTGATGATTCATTGTATGATGCCTAATCTCATTTTCTGTGTCTTTCAGCCTTTCAGAACGTATTATTCACATGGTCTTATTTCCAGCAATATCACAGACAAGAGGTATTTCCATATGATACAGTAGCTCTTATTTCCAAGACGTTCTGGAGGAATTATTTATTTGTAAGGCATATGATGCATTTTACATTGTTTGTACTGCAGTAAAAGCAGGCAGCCATTCGTTTTGTTTGGGAGTCACTCTACTAAGGAAGATCTGGAGAACTACTGTTTCACCTTTCCCTCTGAAGGCCACCATATCCGCAACACAAGCCCTGCTGGGGGTGTTGCAAAACACATGGTGAGACAGCGCCACACAGCGGCATGATGACTCGGCCCTCAACTTACATGAATTCCTTTCCTTCCTTTATGTATTTTTATTCATACAATGATTTGATATCTCTCTCACAGCTGCTGCAATGTGTGGCTCCTAAAGGACCACTAGCCTGCGCTCGAACCTATTTCTTTGGAAGCACACATGTCCCATACTTGGGTAAGTGTACCTCTGGAGGATGTCTTTAATGAAATCATTTTCAATTTCTCTGCACTGTGTGATGTTTGCTGGTTTTGTTAATCCAACAGGAAATGACAAAACCCAGCAGAAGAGCACAGATCTCCAGTAAGTTCTCCAATCGTGCTTTGTACCGTGTTTTGATCAATGGATTGCTACTAAATTTAGACCTATTGTGTTACAGGCTGCTTTCACATATCTACTCAGCTGCCGTTCAGTCTGTACTGGCAGGAATCAAATGTTTCTCTATCAACTCCAGTGATAGAAAGGTAAAATTACACTCTCAGAACTGTGACGAACATTAATGTAGGATTTACATTAAAAGTAAATTTTATTTACCAATAAAATAAAAAGGCAACTTAAGATGGAAGAGCAATCTTTGAATGTGGGTAATTTTTTTTTCATTTCAGAAATAGCCTTCCGATAACTATAACCATAAAGTTTTAAAAACTCCAAAGGTGCGGTCGCATTTTGCGGCAAAAAAGGTACATTGTTCATTGTCAAGTGTAGCGATGCATGAAGCACAGCTCACACAGAAGTAATTTTCAAACCAAGCAGCTTTCTGTTAGTCAAAAAGTGAGTGTGTGATGAACTTTGACAAACCCTGCAAAGTCTGCATGGGGAAATCTTTCACCCTCAAGAAATTCCACATCGCATGGATTCCTTAGGATGACTGGATTTTACCCATGAATATTCGCTGAACAACTGTAAATGTGATCGCACCTTACGAGAACAGTGTCCATGCCACAACTATAACACTAATGACACAGAGGAATGATATTGTTGAATTATTGCTGGAACTACTTTCAGAGAGAATTCATATAATAATGATAAAAAAACATTAACAGCCAATCAAATTCTTTCCTACTTTATAGCACATGCTGCAGTTTTCTGGTTGTGTGGATGCTAATATAGCTATCGTTATAGTTTTCATTCTTGGTGTGAATGGGCCTTTATTACAGTCAATTTATGATACCATCATTATGGGTATAGAAATATTCCTCAGGTTATTATTATACTAAATGATGTACACATTTTTTCAAGGCAAAGGATGTAGCAGAACAAACGTTTCAGCTGGCCTTGGACAATTTTGGGTTGATTCAGTACAAGGGAGCTCTCAGGTATGCAACTCACACAGAAATCACACTCTGTGGCTATAAAAAGGCCCAGAAGAAATCTGAGGAGACTTTATTTATTTATTTTTTTATGCATTTTCTGAGCTGGTTTAGCAATGAATACTATGATTGGATTTAAACATTATCAAATCTGTTAAACAGCTGAGAGCACTATTCTCTTATCCGAAGGTGAAGTATGATCAAATTATCCAAAATTTTATTAAAAACACTAGGGGAACACAAGAGAATGTGTAGAAATGCCAGACGTTCCAGTTGGCGTTCAAATCTGGCGTTCAATTGGCGTTCAAATCTGCTTAACTTTCTCTGGGGTTCTGAGCATTCAGATCACTTGTGGGCCTTCGCTATAAGACACTGGTTACTAAAAGTGATGTAATGTGAGAATTTTCTGCTTGCATTGTGAATTGAGAATCTACTTTGTCTACTTAATTTAGGTCCAAAGCTGTGTTTAGCATACAGGCTGTCAATAATGAGGGAACGTGAGTTTCTATACACACACAGCTATTCCCTTCACATGTTACACTGTATTATACACTTTCCATTTTCTGTTCTTTCAATTGGTTTATTTCGTATTTCATAACTGATATAAAAGATAAACAATCTTCGTTTACACAGAATCATTCCCCTCAGTGATGAGGACAGTCGCTTTCTGGTAAAAACTGTGAGTAAAAACTTTTTAAGCCCAGCTGCAGCTTTTCATTGTAGGGCTAACTAAATATTTTCATTGTACAGCTGACAAAAAATGTCTGACTTCTTCACAGGCATCCATGATGGTGTATGATATCCCAGATCCCCAGTGTGGAGGAAACCTAGGATCAATAGTTTTCTCTGAATCCTTTCTAGAGTCCAGCGTTTACATTCAGCAGAGAGGTAAGAATCCATTTAGTGACTGTATTCAGTTAAAGACTGAATGAAGGTGAATGTTGTTTGTATGTCTATGTGGTGTTTTTAATGTACTTTAAGACAAACCATGTGCAAATTCATCAGTCAACACTATTGCTGAGTTTTTTTTTTCTTAAAAATGCTACACCAACTAACCTTTTAAAGGAACACGCCGACTTTTTGGGACTTTAGCTTATTCACCGTATCCCCCAGAGTTAGATAAGTCCATACATACCCTTTTCATCTCTGTGTATGCTGTAACTCTGTCTGACGCACACACCGCTAGCCTAGCTTAGCACAAAGACTGGAGGTAAATGGCTCCAGCTAGCATACTGCTCCCAATAAGTGACAAAATAACGCCAACATTTTCCTATTTACATGCTGTGATTTGTAGAGTCACAGCGTGTACAAATAACAAGGTCACATGAGACACAGCCATCTTCTAACCGTATACATACTGGGAAATATATTCTCAGAAGGCAAAGCACTGCTACTTCTGCAGAGTGATTTACTCCAACTAGCGGTGAGTGCTTCAGACAGAGTTACGGCACGCACGGAGATGAAAAGGGTATGTATGGACTTATCTAACTCTGGGGGATACAGTGAATAAGCTAAAGTCACAAAAAATCGGCATGTTCCTTTAAGTGCTGAAAAACTGGACTTGTGACTGCAAGGCATCTCTTCTTCTGCAGATGGCGCCCTTTCCTCTGATAGCTGTTTCACTGTGCTCACTTCCTCAGTTCCTCGCTATGTCTGCTGGCTGGTATAGTGCACTCATTTTCTCTCTCTACATGTGCAGAGATATTTTTTGATTAAATGCTGAGCTTCTGTGTGTTATAGGTCGATGAGGCTGATGTGCGAATGTCTGAACAGGCTCAGCATCTGCTGAAGGTGAAGTTTCACAATACAGTGGTTTGGCAAAACATTGAAGCTCCTCCCTCATGCTGTTCTAACTCCTGTATATGCTTTAATATCTGTGTGTGTAAAAACAGGAAGAGGATGGTACGTGTTTGGGCATTCCTCTTACAGTGAGAGACTCTGCCTACATGTTCTCCAACAGCCTGCTCTCTACACCGGAGGAAGGTCAGATTTCACCTCTATTGGAAGGTCATCGATTCAAGTAGTCCTTGTGAACAGGCAATAATGCTTTTGTAATGTTTTTATTGTCTTGTAGGGAAGCTGGTGTTTTTCTCTGAGGGTATCCTGTTTGTACATCCACATTATGGCTCCATCACACTTCCTATGAGTCACATCAACACAATTAAACTCTATGATGGGGTGAGCAATGTTCTCATTCATGATATATGGGGTCAGAAGGATGCAACTTGATCAAAAGTGACATTTACAATTTCTATTAAAATTTTCAGCTTTACCATCACAGGAATAAATTACATTTTAAAATATATTAAAATAGAAAACAGCTATTTTAGATTGTAATAACATTTCAGAATTCTATTGTCTTCATTTTATCAAATAAAAATAATGTAGCCTTTGTAAGAATATGAGACTAATCAAAAACATAAATTTTCTACTTTTGAATGATATGCATATATTATCAGTGATGTGTTTATATTGACTAAATGTATATAATGTTTTTTTTCCCTCACAGGGCTCTCTGTCTGATATTTCAGTGCTGTTCATAGAGTATCAGACCTCTCTGCTTCGACACCTTCCATTCTCTTTACACAGCACTGAGCTCTCTCTGGCCATCGCTGTACTTCCCAGAACCAAGAGCTACAAAAGCTTCTATTCACAGGTGCTCACACACACACACATACATATGCAGGTGGAACATTTAGGTTTCTGTTGTCCTGCAGAGTTGTTGTATTCTGTTTAGTGTTTGGTTGTAAATGAGTCGTGATATGATTTGCAGGTTCTGCCAGCTTGGCATAAGTCAGACTCTGGACTGAGAGTGCAGCACGTCCTCCATGATCAGCTGAGCCCTGAGCACAAGAGCATGTGAGATAACACTTCATTCTGCATTAGCTCAGCCAACAGCATAGAGCCTGATTTGTTAAGATCTTATTTTGTGCTTGAGCCCAGAGGTATCATGATGTAGCATATGATGGTATCCGATGACGTGTTTTCTCTCAGGTACTTCAGGCTGTTTAAGCTTCATGAAACACATTCTCCAGCGGCAAACAGCCACAGAGCTGTTCAGAAGAATGCTTATCCACAGCTGCCAGAGCAGGACAGGTAACACACACACACAAACATGTACACAAATAGACCTAGTACTATCCAGGAATGATGTGGCAGAATGTCAAGCTATAAATCAACTTATTTCTTGTTAATCTGAACTTTTGACCTAACAAGCCATGACTATGACAAGTCACAAGACATTTTGCCAATTGCTTGGTCCAAAAATCTGTCTATTTTGCATTATTTAATGTAGGTTAATATATTTTTCTTTTTCATTATAAATTATATCATCTTAATCAACTTACATTTAAAATTGTCTAGTGCAGGGGTCTCCAACCTTTTTTCATTTGAGAGCTACTTTTTAAAAAGGAAAGTGGCCGAGAGCTACTCATGTAATACAATACTTAAATCTCTTAAATAATGTCTCATAACTCTCATATTAACAATTATCAAAACTGTTTTAGACCTAAAAGAGTTTTTGTAGGCCTAAATATGTCACCCTTAAATGTCAGAGAAAAGAACAGAATCCGAGATTATTTTTTAGTTGATCATAACTAGAGATGAAATGGCATGAACATTTCATTTCATGGTTATAGTGACAAAAATGATCACGGTTATCACAGAATCCTGTTCAAAAAGTATAAATACTACACAATGAAATCAATTCACCAAGTTTTATGTCGAAAACCAGCAAATAACAAATAAAATTAACATCAATATGCACTTTTTGTTTATATAAACATTAAAATAATAACATTAAAAATGATAGCCAGATTTTAAAAGAGTGTCTTGCAACGTTATCTACTAACATGCATCAAGTTCAAATCAAGTTTTGACAAAAAAGGTTTTATAAAAAGATAAACCTCACATATTTCAGCCTTTAAATCATTTTTTATAAAAAAGAATGAGTCAAAAAAGATAAATTACTGACATTTACAATGCACATGATTAGCTTATCTTTTATTATTAATAGTAAGATTCGGTTCGATTTGCCCGTGGCGTCTGTCCTTACTATGCAACCATGCACTGCGCTCTCCACAACGACAAAGATTTCCACCACCGAAAAATGCTTGCTGTAGCTTTGCTACAAGATTTATTAATGGAGAAGAGAAAAACACCTGTAGTGTTTGGGTGCACCCCCATCCTTCATGTTGACTGAGCTTTCAATGTTGTTACGGAGAGGGTGAAGCTGATTGGTTGGTTCTTGTCATATGACCTGCGGTGCGTTTGTTGCATTCTGAAAAGTTGCGCCTGGAAAAAATGAGCGCGTCGCTTCAATTATGAGTGCACTTGCCGCATGCCTACATTTGAACGAACTTGAGCGCAAAAGACGCGATATGTGAACGGCCCCTTGGCGAGCTACCTCCAATCAGGCCACGAGCTACTGGTAGCTCGCGAGCAACGTGGTCTAGTGTATTGTGTGTATATTATATATATATATTATTTTATTTTATTTTTTCTTATTGATTTACATTAAGTTTGTTGCTTTTCTTATGTACATTGGTGTTCAGGTTTCTACAGCATTTTGCCATCAGCAGTAGCGTGGGAGAAGAGTCTGTCTGTAGCGACCACTTGTCTACTGTGTTTTCAGACACCGTGCCTGAAAACACCATACCTGAATCCAACAAAAAGGTGAAGTGCATTTGTATACACGGAACACAGTCATACATAATCTAACCGACAGGTCATGCTGGAAGAAACAGACCATATGAATAATAATAGATAAATGTGTTTGTGTGTGTAGGTGGTCCTCACTATCATTTCAGGCTTGCCGGGCAGTCATAAGAAGAATCTGTGTGATTTTTTGATGGAAGTGAATCAAAATAGCACCAGGTGAGAGATCAATCAAGATGCCATGAACTATCATTATAACTATACTAATACATTTATGTATTATATGGATACATATGTATGTATGGATGTGGGAGATTCCTATTGAGCGATATTTATGACTTTAATATGTTTTGCTGTACTACCATTGGAAGATGATTTAAACCTAATTGCAATTTGTACTTTGTGTTCTGCTGCACTCTTTAAGTAGAAGGTTGGAAATTAAAATACTTTCCACTGAATTCAGAAAGTCACAGATCATGGTGCACAAATTACTATCTTTATTCTCTTAAACTGAGTACTGTTTGATTGTTAGGTGGGAGGTGTTTTGCCCTTCTCTGGAGGGCTCTGAGGATTTCAGTGCATCACACCTTCAGCGGTTCCTGAGCAGTCTTCTGGCCAAACAGAGGGACACAGATCTGAACTCATCCAGAGTTCTGCTGCTTATACCTGGGTAAGATAGACATGAACACTGGCTCAGAACCTTTTGATGTGCGCAATAGCCGCTTTCCGACCAAGTAGTTCTAGGAACTTAGTTATAGGAACTGTCCACTTCTAAACAGTTCTAAGAACTACTCTCCCCCAAACTCGGTTTTGCTGTTTGCGTTCGCACTGGCCAAGTGGCCATAGGAACTGGTAGGAGGGGTAAGGGAGTGACGCAAGCACGGTGACTTTTATTTTGACGGCGCGACGGACCTTTATTTTGGCGGCGCTGAGACCGCCAGAGCAAACAATGCTCGCATTCTCTGTGTTTATTTGTTAGCGATCTGTCTAACAGTACTGTTTAATATCTTATCAGATAGAACTGTTATAAAAAGTAGACATTATGTGAAAAAAGGTTATTAGCCTATGCCTTGTGGTTGATGTCCAGTGTTGCTAGCTGGGCAGATAAACATAATCATATGGCTTGGTCCCCTCAAAGTTGTGTTGGATTTTCTCTTCAGCATAAAGGTTTAGAGACCCATCTATCACTGTTTTCCATGTTTAAACTTTGTATAGTTAGTTTATGGAGTAAATATATAGGCTATAATCTGTGTGTTTACATTCTAGCTGTTTTAAAAATGGCGGGTACTGGTGTTCCGCGTGCGTTCGGTCAATCAGCGTACACTAACGTCACGGATAGTTCCTATAGTGCTGGTTTAGACCCTACTCTGAAGTAGGACCTAAATTAGTTCCTACAAATGGAGTTCCTAGAACTAAAATCGTTCCTAGTTCCTGCGGTGTGAACACGCCGACATCCGGGTACTTTAGCCAATAGTTCTAGGAACTGTGAAAAGGTTCCTCCGGTCGGAAAGCGGCTATTGAGGATCACATTTATTTAAGTCGCTCACTATGTATTGAGAAACAATTAAATTAACTGATCATTGTTTTTATGACATGAGTTTGTGTGGTTATGTGTTTTAGGTACACTGATGTGCTGGATGTAATCCAGGCAATCACGGCTCATCCAGACCCACAGGTTCACAGCCAAGTGACAGTGGGTGCCGTCTCAGCCTGTGTCAACCCACTCACATCCTTCATCAAACACAGGCAAGAGTATTTCCACATTCATATTGTAAATGCTGTAATAAGAATTATATGTCATTATGCAATTATAATACAAGTCACTAAAGAGCCTGTTAACACACTGTAATTTCCGTTGGTTGATGTCATGTCTGAAGCTCTCTGAAACTGCTCTTCATAGGCTTCTCTTCCCCAAACTCCTGGAACAGTGCAGTCAGGGTGAGTTTCTCTCAATATGGTGAGAGTATGTGTGCATGTTATAGAACAGATGATCAGATCTGTTTCTGGTGTGGGGTCATTTCATGTGGAAGAAATTTTTTCTTGGATCTTTAGAGATAGAATGTTCTTTGTACTATGAAACCTATTATAAAAAACTTGAAAGATTAAAATGAGACTGCCTGGGCATATTTACAAATAAACAATGCGACTTTCTATAGCCGTTTTTCCTCCGTCAGGCCAAACGGTTCTAAGAATGGTAAGGAACAGTTCCAGTTGTATTTCCACTTGAGCCTGGTATGGCATGATTAGAAACTGTTCTCGTACCAGAACCATGCTGGTAGAATGCGTTTAGTGACTTTGCAACTCAGGATTTGTCACTTGTCTGTTGCCTGGCTACCAGTTTCTCTGTAGCTGGCTAAGCATGCTATTTGAGCTACGTAAACACAAATGAATAAAATTAAAAGAAATATCCGTAAATATCCTCCATAACGCAGTCCCTATTTACATCTCATATCATTTGTAAACTCTTGTGTTACCAAGGCAATGACTGACACATTTGTATTGCATTCCAAAGAGCTCTGTTATCAGCCCCACAGTGGAAAATGAAACCATATCCGTGCCGGCTGGTCCTGAACAGCACGGAATGGAATGGTTAAGCGAAGAGAATGGTTTGGCCCGACGGTGGAAAAACTGCGTATGTCTGCATATTCCTCTGAAGAATCCCATGATTAGAAACAAGCGTTATTTTTAACAACGTCCCTGATCATTTTCGTCTGATATGAACAATATCAATCAAGCTGTACTGTAGTGTTTGAAGACAGTGAGGCATCACCAATGTGCCCTTAATTAAAGCAGCCTCATTTAACCTCAGCACTTAAGGGGAATTGCCCCTGTAATAAGTGCGCTGTAAGTGGTTTTGGATAAAACGTCTGTTATATGATTCCTTATATGAGTTTGTTTTAGGTGTTGTCAGCAATGTTGTCTTCACGGGTTTGACTACTGAGCAGAAGCACCCGCTTCTCAAACACATGCAGCAGCTGATCCGTGCAGCCAATCCCAGAACTGCATTTATCTTAGCAGGAAAAGGGGTGGTTCGAAGGTTTGTACAATGATAATTCCTCTAACATACACTCTCACTTAAATGTAATGGTAATTTTGAATGTTTTTTTGTATTATAGGACTGAAGATATAAGTCTTATTCTGGATGTCAGCAGTTTCTCACAGTCTCATATGATCAATGCACGATACCTTCTGTATCCTGGCTGGTAATAGTCTTGTTCTCTCCTCTTCTTAGTATAGTCCAGTATAGTTAAACATCCACTTGTATGTACTGTGTATTGTTTCAGGTGGGAGGGCCGTTTTGTGTCTGGAAGTGGAACTTTGTCCATTTCTCAGCATCGCATTGAGTTCAGTCGTCCATTAGAGAGAGTGTTATTTCTGCAGCGCTGCAAAGGTAAGCATCCTTTTGTGTATTTATTTAGCATCATCAATAAGACTGTCACAATCATGACATTCTGGTTTGTTGATTATTTGTATTACAAATAATTAGCAATTTAATTGTCTTTTTTGTTCATTTCACTTGTAGTGTAACTTAATACACATACATACCTTAATTGAATCACACCTAAATACAATGTTTGATTTATTTATTTATTTATTTATTTACTTAGTAAATAACTATTGCACAGAGCACTGTTGTTATTAACTAAAAAAAGACCACTGAAATAAAATAAAATATAAATGTTCGATTAAAAATAAAAATGAAATAAACGAAAATTGGAAATTGATTGCCTTAGCAACTAACTGAAATATATTAAATTTCTTATTTGAATTAAATTACTACTACTAAAACTTAAATAGAAATATATAAAAAAACATAAGCAAAAACTATAGAGTAAACGTATACTACAAAAAGCAAAAGCATATACAGTAAACATTACTAAAACATGAACATTATTAAAACATAAACAAAAATTTAAATGAAAACTGAAATGTTAAAAATAGCAGCTAATTCAATATATTATTTAATGCTACCGTATATAAATAATACTAAATTATCACTGGCACAGAGTAGAATGACATAAATAATAATAAGTAAAATATTTATTTTATTATTTCCTAAATTCTTCACACAGCATTGTAAGGTGGTCTGGATAAAACCCTAAAATTTTCATTTTGCACAAAATGTATTTATTTATTTATTTAAAGATTAAGACTGTAAATTGGGTCAGTTGCAGTTACAAGCAGAATCTCTTGAGATGGTCTGAATTCTCGCATAATGCACATTAATGCATTGAAAAGAGACGTAAAATGTGCATTTAATGGCATATTCACTTTAAAATAATTTATTTTACTTAAAGTAAAAACAACTCACTTTTTCTCTGTCTCGGTTTCTTTTCTCAGCTCTGAAGTCCTCTCTCAAACCTAGCCCTTTCACAGGAAACATCTATCACATCAGTGGGAAAGTGCTGTTCTCTGGTAGGGCAATCTGTTTTCATCATCTACTGCTAGATCTGCATTTGTTTTATGGGAAATACAGTTGACATAGTCAAGAATCAACTAAGATTGTTTATAAATATATATTGTTTGATTCCAGGATGTCATTTGCTCTGGTTTTGTCTGTGTAGTTAATGTATGATTTTCCTATGAGAAGTAGTAGGCAGGGGGCCTGTGGGGTAACGCCACACGGTAGGACTCTCACCTCTGAATCCTCAAAGTGATGTGGCCTGCACACATCTATTCTCACTTTTTTTTTCTCAGTCGTTTCTTCCTGTGGTCACGTTTTTTGGAGGGTTTTTTTGTGACTGTCCTCTGTTCCTTTGAATCTGTGGTGTAGTTGCATGGAGAGAGTGGGCAGATTGACAGAATGGAGAGAGTTGAGTGATTTAATAGTGCCTGAGTTACAGCACGCTAGATAGTGTAGTTCATTTAGGACCCGTACGGTCCGAACACCATCTGTGATGCCTACTTATTCCCATTAATCATCTGTGTTTTTGTTATGAAAATCTTTTGAATATTAATATATAATTTTTTTTTTTTGTGCTTACGTTTGATTTGTTGTGGGTTTTGTTTTGTTTTGTTTTTTTTACAGATCCCTGTAAGTTTTTGTAACATTTTCTTAACATTCAGTGCATTGCGTTCAGTTGTTTTCAAGTTTGACTCCTTGCTTGTTTGTAGAGTGCAGAGTTGTAGTCCACACTGCAGAGGAGTGATTGATGGGATGGATGGCTGTTGGCACGCCATGCTAGACATAGCTCCGTCTGATGACATGCTTGATAAATTAGTGTGCAGCATGTTGGACTCAGTGTGTGTGCGTGTGTGTGTGTATCTGACTGCATTTGGTGTCTGTTTTCACTGCAGACAATGACAGACAGATGGAGGTAAACTGTAACTCTATCAGTGGGAATGTGACCATTGCCCCCGATCAGGGGACTCACCATGGCCCGCGGACAACAAACAACTGTTATCTAATGTTTCACGGAGTGGGGCTCACCCAGGAGGGGCTGAAAGACTGGCTCCGGCATTGTGCCAAACAGGTAAATTCTCATAGGTTGGACCAGGTGGAATCCGCAGCCTTCTTTCAAATTTTCTGCCCTAATTTTGTGAGTTCAAACAGTAAAATGTTTGCTGAGAGCAACTACATTAGTAGCATTATATAGAGATAAAGAGAGATAGAGATTTTATGCAATCATGCGAGGGTTAGGGCCTGAAAATATCAGTGTGTTTGTGTTTCACAGAAAGTGCTAAAGAAAATCAAGAAAAATCAGAGGACGCTCACTCCACAGGAGATCAAATACATTCACGTGAGTATACACACTCTTGCACGCCTTTGTACGTCACCAAAGCGGATGCTGCTACGGTGGTTTAAATACTTAAGTACTCATTTTATGTCTCTAGATGAAAAGGCACCTGGATCCTCTCCCTTCTGGTTACTTCTACAATGGTCATCACTTTGTCAGTTTCTTTGGAGAAAAGCAAAACTTCCATCCTCGTATCTTTTAATTCTGGTAACTTGTTAACTAGGTTAAAAATGTAAATTTCATGGTGGTGAAATTTTCTTGGTTACTCTACTGTACAAAAGTTTAGGGTCAGTAAGATTTTACTCGGTTATCTCTTTTGAAAAGTTGAACAAAGTTAAACCAGATATAGTTTTAGAGTTTTTAGCAAAAATAAATTGTAAACACCTTTCAATTTAAGGCTTCACCATTCTCGCGATAAAATAGCCACAGAAGCTGGCATGGCATTACAAATAAACAAACATTCAGCAAGGATGCATTAAATTGGTCAAAATTGACAAGGACCTTTATAATAATGTTTCAAAATATTTCAAATAAATGCTATTCTTTTGAACTTTCTATTCATCAAATAATAAGAAATCAGCATATTAAAATAATATCTGAAGAATCATGTGACTCTGAAGAATGGAGTAATGTAAAAATATTTCACAGTATTTTACTTATTGCACAATATTTTTTATTGTATTTTTGATCAAATAGATGCAGCCCTGGTGACCATAAGAGAAAAATGTAAAAAATCTTACTGACCACAAACTTTAATTTTATTTTAATGTCTACACACTGCAATAGAAGCATGCTGTCGAGAACCACAGATAATAATTTTTATCCGATAAGAAGGCTAAATGTTTAATCAGGAGTTAGCATACAGCTAAGCTTTCATTTTAAGCGTATTACTGTAATGCATTTATACAGACTGAGGCATCAGTTCAAATTATTGTGAGCTGTAATCGACAGCGTTAAAACTAATATCGAATATCGACAGTATTGAATATTACTGTGTTTGACAGAACTAATGTGTTCGTGTGATGCTGTGTGTTGTGTTGCCATCACATGTTGATTCCTTACATGTGTGTATTCAGTGATGGATCAGTTCATTGATCAATACGTGCACGACGCCAATAAAGAGATTGAGCGCTTCAACAGAGAGGTGGACCTGCAGCCACACGCTGACCTCTTCGACCCCTAATCCCCTCATCTGACAAATTCACTTTCCGGGGAGAGGGAGGGGGGTCACTTTACAATCACTAACGTCCACTATCCAATTACCCACACAAAACCGTCCATTTCACAAGTTAGAATGAGGGATTTGCTGTTGAGGGATGAGGAGGATTTAGCTCACAGTCAGGGAGAAATATCACAGCCTAATGAGAGATCCTTTACCCAGCATACCATGACAGTAAATAATACTAGCACCCTGAGAAAGCTGAAACGCTGTTGTGCAAAGCAGCAATGCGAAAGCCTGTGTAAAGGGCTCACAGATGTGTCAAAACAATCCTGTTAAGAAAATAAATTTTCTCTGTATTACCAAATGAAAGTTGAACAGAAATTAGATATATAAGAAATAGAAATGAGCTCATATATAAAGGATTTCCAGATCGTTACGCTCTTTGCAGCGCGCATGCTGTAGTGGTGAAGCTCCCTGCAGTGAAGGTTGTCCTACTGTAATTCCAGTGCCTAGCAGACATATTGAGCTGAATCGTAATGAAGTTTGTCAGTGAGGCTGAAAGTGATCAAACAGAAGGCTCATTTCCAGCCATGTGCATCTGGAAAGGCAGGTGCACTGCACCTGCCCTCGGTCAGCCTCTGTCAATCTATCGACCCCTGCTGTGAAGAGCAGAGCTGAGGATCTCTCATGTGCTGCACTTCTCTTTTCAGCCGTTCTGAAGCGATTAACTGACACAGCGGTGCTTCAAGTCACCCCATTTTGGGAGGGTTAGGATATCAGGGGTTGATGGAGGATTTATTATTAGGAGTTCTAATGTGTTCTTAAACAGATTGACTATTTGATGTTGGGTTCGTATAGCACCAGGAATTGGTTTGGTGTGTTAAACCTTTGCTTGCCAAGTGTGCGCTGGTACAAAGGCATGGCAGAAGCAGAATTAGTGTGCATATATCACCCCTGTACTGTACTAGATCTGTACCGTTCAGTATTACGGTCATATTTTAGCTCTATCCTGGGGTGTGTGTCATTCTATGCATGTTTACTTTGACTAATCACTCACAGCAGGAGAGCAGCAGTGTCTTTTACATGTGTATACACACACATTTGACCTTTTGTCTGTAAGACAAGCCTTAAAAGTAATGCTTTTTTAAACGATTACGGCGCCACTAAAAGAGCAGAGAGATGCACTTCCAAAGAAACTCGGACACTGCTGGTCTCTTCTGTGCTGCAATATACTGTACCGGTGTTAATACACTACATGGTTAGCAGCTCTTTCACCAAGCCATATTCACTTTTTGGTCAGAGTTACTGTGGAGATTTATGAGCTACATAGTGCTAATGTTGCTATGAGCTTTTTTTTTGTGTTCCTTTTGAGATTTATAATATAGTAACTTTGCCTTTTATGTCTCTTGACACTTCTGTACTTTGTCAGTATGCAAGTGCAGTTTTACTCAAGGCCGCCCTGTTGTGAACAAACTCTGAAAGGACGTTGCTGAGGTGTAGATCTGCGCTAAACCGAAAAGCAAAGAGAATCCGACTACTCGCTAATAGGTGACAGAGCCTCAGAGGTAACCTGTCACTTCACGAGTGCTGAAACACAATCACCGATGTGCCGCGCTCACACACACACGCTCATTTAGCTCGTGGTGTTGCCATTAGTCGGGTTCTACGCGGCAGCTGTCCTTAAAGGGTACAGGGCTACGAAACACTTATATAATGTGTAGTTCGAAGTAGCGGCCATTTTTAGCACATACTATCCGCATGTGTTAAGATGTCTTATCAATTAACAGAAATGCCTTTCACCAAACTGGAACAACCAAGAAAGAAATTGCTAGAGTTCGATCTATTTTTCATATTGGAAAAACATGATTTATCTTCGCAAATTCTATTTTTCTAATGCTGTGAAATCAATTAAATTGGAGCCAGATGATAGTATTCCTCAGGCGAAGCAGATTCTCTCCTGTGACAGATATTTGGCTGCCGCTGCAGAGTCTTGGCAGAGAGCAGGGGCATCCCCAGGCAGAGCCAAGCACCAGTGTTGGTGAAAGGATAGAAGAATTGTTTGTCTATGTTAGTGTAAAGGGCCAGTAAGGGTCTGCTGAGTAACAGGAAGGCACTGGAGGGCCACCGTGGAAAACTCAAGTCAAAGAAAAATTCTTGTCTTAGACTTTGGCTGATGGATTTAGAAGCTTTTTGTCATATATGAACACTAAGAATCTGGCGTTTGCTCCTCACAGACGACTCTAGTGAGGCCCTCCAGAGGCACTTCCTGGTATTGTGGGCTTGAACCCCCTCTGGCCCGCACAGCTGTGCTCATCGAGCTGAAGTTAGAGGAATAAAACAGAGTTTGGTGGAAAGATTTTTGACATTAATGTCAAGGATAATCTTAAATTAGTGGCTTCAATGCTATTCAGATAGGAGGGATAGATTTATGTCTTTTTTGTTTTGATTTGCTTAACACAAACCGGCCTGGGTTTTCCAAAAGGTTAAAGAAAAGCACTTTTTATTAGATAAATATTCAGACTTTCAATGTTCACTGAAGGCTTGTTCCTGAGTCCTGACCAAAACTTTTATCTTGTCCCTAAATCTGATCAGTTTTTTTAATAACCAACCAGAAGCTGGTAATTCAGACAGCACATGTCTCGTGTTCTCAGGTATCTAGTAGAGTAGGTAACACCAGCATAGAAGTTTTATTTCAAACATCTTTCACAACCGGCCTACATTTGGTGCATTATTTTGTGGATGATGTGCTGTGCTTCGAGGGCCACAGTAGAATTAGGACAAGCTAAAGGGCTAAATAATTTCCAGTTGCTGCTGGCTGGCAGGGGACAAGCCTGAAAATTGAAATAGCTAAAAATAGGTATTATTAGCTAAACGTTATTTGCACAAAGCTACACATGCACCCATAAGGTCTTGTGTTGGCGTTATGGGAAAACATTGGACCTTTTTGACTCGGAGGGAAAATGTGGAATTCAAATAGATTCACCAATCTTTACCTCAGTTTCAGAATATCCAGTGCTCGGAGTTCATGATATCTTTGATATCTTCTTAAATGAACAATATTTCAGTTGGTTCTACTTGAAAAGTGCCAAAAGTTCTTAAATAACTTTTTTTTTTGTTTTTGTTTAAAGGGGTTAAACAAAAGTTTGTGAAAAATCTAAATTTAAGTGTTGTTTGCACAAAACTACTGTAACTCGTGTTTTCTCCTGTGACTGATGCTTTTTTTCTAATATATATGGTGTATTTATGACAAAATAACACATTAAAATATTTATAAGCTACTTCCGTTCCGTTGGTGGGTTATTTGTATGGTCTGTCATTCATATTGGTCTATTCAGTGAAACATGCTGGCAACAAACATCTTCAGACAAAAGCAGCCTGGAAGAGAAGTGTGTTTGTGTGTGTAAGGTTATCAACTCAGCAGTGGATTTGTCACATGGTGATAACATCTTTAAGGATGCCAAACCCTGCTTAAACGCTAATCTCTGGGGCCTGCAACAACTGAAGCTATTTATAACCTTGTATGTGTATCTGTAATATGTAATCGAACACTTTTGTGTGTCAAATTGAAGCCTACCACACACATCCTTTTCCTGGCCTTCACTTAGTGTCCCTGCCTGCCCCACCTTCAAAAAGGTACACACACGTCCCAGCCCAGCCTTGGCCATATATACAGCCTGCGTTCTGCTCTAAGGTGGGTTCAAAACAATGCGCTCACCCTCTTGCAGATACAATACCCACATTTCTTTCAACTTACATCAGGCTCCCTTCATCTCTCCCTGGAGACGGTACCCACCCTTTGCACACATAGCAGCCATTGTTTCTCACTGGCCAGTGGGACGAGTTCAAGGTTTCATTTCTGATGCACTGGTTGTTATGACTGCATCATGCATACCCTACCCTAGGCCTGTTTATATCCCATGGCTCCTCATAGTGGGGTAAAGAGAGATTCTGGCACTGGGTGCTTGATCCAGACCCACATTTGGGATGTTGGCAGAATGTACATCAAACCATCTGTTTAGAGTCAAAATATATTTTTACATTTATAGCATTTCAAAGCTTTTTATTTTTAAAGCAAGTTTAAATATTTGTTGCATAAATGAATACAATTTGATTAAGATTTACGCAATTGGCAGATACTGACTTCAAGCTGTAAAAAGTCATGCATTCCTTGGGAATCAAACCCATGACCTTGCTGTTGCTAGCGTCATGCATCATCATGTTCAAGCTACATTGAACATGGCAGGTGTTTGGTCGTCTCTGTCCTTTTGATCACTGTCAGGGATTGATGAATAGGATGGACAATTATTGTCCCTTTTGTTGGACACACATTGAGGCCAGAGTGCCCTTTAATCTGCTTTAATTCGCTTTATGTCCCTGACACTTGCAGTGCCTAAGAGGCAGGTGAAATATAGACTGTGTGTGTGAATGCTATATTTGCATTGTGACACAGAGAGTGACATAAATGTCATTAAGAAACAGCGTATTCAAAATATGAGTGACCATTATCACGCTTTGACCTGGAGATGTTTCTAATCTATTCTTTTGCATATTCTTTCCCCTATTTTAGGCTACGTTCACACTGCAAGCCAAAGCCCCCAATTCCAATTATTCTCAAATGTGATATAGACCACAGTTTAAAAATTTGGGGTAGGTAAGATTTTTTTTTTTTTTTTAATAAAGTAAAAACTAATATTGTGAAATAAAATTACAATTTATTATATTTTAAAATGTAATTTATTCTTGGGATGGCAAAGCTGAATTTTCAGCAACAGTACTTGAGTCTTCAGTGTCGCATGATCCTTCAGAAATCTTTCAAATATTCTGATTTGTTTCTTAAGTAACATTTCATATTATCAATGTTGCAAATAGTTGTGCTGCTTTCAATTTTTGTCTCAAACTGTGATACATTTTTTTTAAGGATTCTTTGATTGGAAAGTTCAAAAGAACAGCATTTATTTATTGTATACTTTTTTTGTAACAATGTAAAAGTATTTTCTGTCAGTTTTGACCAATTTAAAGCATAATTATTGCATTAATATTGTTGATTATTTCCAGATTTGAGAGTTCCAGATATTACATCAAGCTATAATAAGAATTAAATATGATTCTTAAATAGGAAAAAAAAAAAAAAACATTATAAAATATGTTCATGTATTGAGTTAAGTTGATGCATTCTTCTTACACTAACAACAAAGTTGTTTTCATCGTTCAGGCATAAATCTAATTAATTTTAATGGAAAAAAATAGGCTACTGTACATTTAAATATGTAATCTATCTTACACAGTTTAGCTTCTTGTTAATTTCTTATGTTTTCATATTTCTATGAATTGTTGTTGTAGTGTTCTCAAACAGATACATATCCGATTTATTTTCACAAATGAAAGCGAATTTCATCATCCAGATCATCGAGGTTCACACTTTTATCCAAAAATGTAATACATGAGATGAGGGGGGAAAAAATCAGTCACTTGAACTGCAGTGTGACCATAGCCCTTGTGTCCTCTAGATAAAAGTATGCTCTGTTCACAGTTCATTCTCCAGGTTAAGAACATCAAAGGTCATGAGAACATGCATGTCATTGCTTTCTTTAATGACAGCAGCCAGCTTGAGTTGTGTGGCATTTCCTGTGTCTGCCTCACCTTCCCAAACTCTGCTCTTGTTCATCTTCAGATCCGTTCGTTTCTCCCCCACAACACACACTCTTTGAGCACCTGATACCCGCACGCGAAAACTCACTGATCTTTGTGGACCCAGCACACCTGTGCGGGGCTCCAGCAACACACACCCTCTTCCCCACGCTGAATATACACCGGGGAATGGATCTCCGGGCTTTTCACACACACTCCTGATTATAAAGTCACACAGCGACATGTAGTCCTGCTCAGGGGGTTTCCGTCCATAAAGAGCAAGACGATAAACTCCCGCTCTGGGCGCGCACACACTCACAGTTACCTTAGTTTCTGTAAATGTCAGGAGTACATATCGGGACAGAGGAAAATGGGCCTCCTCGTGGAGCTCAGCACAGAGGACCGCGTGTATTTGCAGGTCTGGCGTGGCACAGTGGAAGGTGATGTTGCACCGCCCCTGTGGTGCATTCACTATCGCCCCCGTGTGGCTGAAATGGGACAGTCCGGCTTCTTGAGTGCGCGTCCCGGGACCACACCACAAGCCAAGGTCTGCAGGATACAGAACCTTTGGATTCAACCCTTGACTTTGACAGTGCAGCAGGTAGTTCCCGGCGTTTTGAAAAGTCCCACTTCCACTATCGTAATCCCGCACAAATACGGACAGCCGGTAAAATCCTTTGTACGGGCATATGACGTTGCACACCAGCTGCTCTGCTGTGATTTGCAATGCAAGGCAGCGCTTGGCCGTAGAGGCGTCGAGCTCGTGGTGCGTGAGTTCACACACCATCATCAGAGGTCGTGTTGTGTGTAGGATCACCTTGCACTCGCCACCCTCACCCGCCTCCACAGCCTCTTCTCCTGCGATGCTGCAACCCTTGACACCTAGAGCCGATGACCCCGCCGCCAGGCCCCAGTTCAGGTAAGGGTTATCAGGAAGGGCCTGCCTCTTCTGGATACTCGGGCACTCCAGCTCAAGAGAGCAAACCCACCGCAGAACACCAGGTTCACCCTCCCGTCGGGCAAACAGCTTCACCTCGTAGGCCCCAGGCTCTGGGGGCAGTAATCGCAGCTTCATCCCTTGTTGAGTAACTGACAAGAGACCACAGGAGCTGTCAACCTCCTCCTGCTTTAGAGTTCCTGTCTCGGGATCCTGCTGCCTCAACTCATATGAAAAGGTCAATGGTCTAGAGGATCTCACCGACACAACTGCTTCCCCATCGTCTGTGGAAAACCAATTTTGACACATTTAACACAATGTTACAGTAATATTGTGCCTACGTTCACACTGGAAATATTTGCCAGTGACAACCACATTCTTAAATTCTTAAATTCATGCACGGAGAACCACTCCTGAATTTACGATGGTTGACATAAGAGGCTTTTGCAACAGTTAGTTATAGGAGCTAGCAACCAGGGCAGTCCCCTGTGAACTAAATGTTCGAGTATGAATATGTTAGCCTTTCCGTTATCTATAAGCTAGTGTGCTACAAAACAATAACAAAATTTGCATCTTAGTATCTCACTTCACTTCTCACTTCTGATGACATCACTATGCACTTCAGCTTCTCATCAGATTTTCTGTCCAATCAAATGGTCTGTAGAATCTGAAGCTCCGCCCCCTACATGATAAATAGACGCTGAAGGTACGGCTATAATCGGTCACTTGTTCACACATTTACTATTTTCTACATGGTGAATGGCACATAGTACACTACATAGGGGATGGGGAGACACTTTGGGGTGAATGAAGTCTGGTTTCATGTTGGTGTCACACTAATCGCCGCAGCGCGCACACAGTCTGCTCCGGTCCAGAGACACAATAGCAGAGCGGATCATATGCGTGAGTCAGCGCAGACCAGACCAGACTCGGATGCATTTAAATTCTGCACAGAATGCTATATTTTAAAGCGAAATGGAGAAACTGTTACAGATTAGGAGGAAACTGCGGCTTTAAGCTCAACTGCTCTAGCCAAGCTGTCTGTGATATAAACAAAGCGCTATTTTAAAAAAGGGGAAGAGCTGTTCAAAATGTCTTCCTTTTTGAGTGGAAATTACATCAACACATTGAATAATGCTGTGCATTTCAAGGCACTTAAGTGGGCCTTTATAAGCATGCCATTCAACATCAACTCCATAGTGTAAAGGTTGAGAAGTGCCTGGACTTAGGCACCGGTCCATCTGTCGGCTTCTCGAACAAGAAAAAATGTAGGGTGGGACTTGATTTTTGTCCATCAGGAATTGATTAGATCATTGTGGTTTGCTATTGCTGTGATCTCATGTGAGTGACAGGTTGTCCCGCACTCACACCAGTAAACCCGTCAGCAGAGAAGAAATAACATGACGTTTTTAAGGCACTGTGTCAAGTAAAAAAATGCATCTTGAGACCCTGGGTTTTCCAGGAGTGACACTGCATAGCTTCAGTGTGTATGCAACCATTCTTGGTACCACTATTTATTTAATATTCTTGTCTGCTTTTGCTGCACTGCATGCCATAGAATGTATTCAGCAAGTTTTAGTCACAATAACTTTTTTTTCTCTCATGAGACAGTCTAATCTCTGCAGCAAACCGTCTAAACTACTTTCTAGCTTCTCAACACAAGCTGATGCCAGCAGCTGCCTATTATCTCATTGCAGTGTGTGCGCTAGTGTGTGCTTCACTAATCTTCCCTTTTGAGTTTCTGAATTATTCTATTATGCATGTTTGTAGTTGCATTGATAGTGTATGTTTTATGATACCTGTGATAGTTTTGTACTGTGTAGGTTGTGTGAGAGTCAATCCAAACTGATAAAATGCTGAGGTCTTCAAGGGTCTCATTTCAAACTCTTCCATAGAGATGGGTGTGGTGAGTAGTTGCCAGGTCTCGTCATCAGGGAAATGTGAGTTTATGAACTCACTGGGTTCAGGTAGGAAATAAAAGTCATCATACCTGAAAGAGACCGACATCAATGCTTATTATTGCAGTTGTTTTTCATTGCAGTATGTGTCCTCAATATTCTGCATCCTATTTTCTCAGAAGAGAGACTGCAAATTTGCATATATCTGCTAAACCAAACCAACCAGATCATTTTTTGATGAATTACAAACTTTGATTTTGAAGCAAAAAAGGATTTGTAAATCAGAAAAAGAGTAAAATATATAAAACTGTATTGTCTACTAAGTGTAATTTACTGAACAATAATCCCAAAAGGCAAAGTACAATATAAAACTTGATTCATAGACATGAGTTAGAAGTATAGTAATGCATTTTCAGTTTATTGCAGAATATTCATAAAATAAAAAGTTTTGAGTTAGGAGACCGACTTGTTTAAGTCATTCACAATGCTTCATGGGAATGGGCGGTTGCAGTCTTGTGTTTCTTCTGTCTCAAATTGCTGATTTTTTTTTTCTGCAATTCTTTTTTGGTGGATCGTTCTTTTCAGGGGGATTTATTTGTAATGTAATTCACTGGCTCATAAGTAAAATGTGTTTTAAATCATGTTGTAATAACACTGACTGATGGTTTCAACAGAATGATATACCATTGATTAATAATATCAGAATTAATTAACCCTATAAAGCCTACTGTATTATATTTGATACGAGATAATTTCTAAGGCCTAAAAAAAAAAACCAAAAAAAAAAAACCTGTTGTGCACAATCTACTTTATGCCTTCTGTCATCGGATTGATAGTTTATACTTTTTAGCTAGTAAAAAGGCTTTGTCCAATTCTAAAAACATCACTCTTATGGTCATGCTACACATCTTTTTGCTGTGAAATCTTTGCTGATTTCTATAAAGTAAATGTAAAAATAACTGTTTATTGTTAGTAGGAACACTTACTAGATTGAAGCAATGTTATTGTATTGCATTTAATTTTCCCTCCCAAAATAAAAACTAGAGAACTTTGATCATAAAACTAAGCTTTCAAATATAATTTTTTCTGAGAGATTTTTTCTCTCTCCCAGGAACCCAACACTTACATGCTGTAGAATATACACAAACAATGGTGTTTGTAAAAACCACTTATGATTTGTCAGTATGGGTGTACTGTATGATATGTATAACTGACACTCTGAGGAGCCTGACCTCTTCACAAATGTTTTGCTTTTCATATCCACAGTGCCAGCGCCCCAGCAAGCATCAAGCAGCCACCACTGACCCCCCACGAAGACAGCATTCCACTCATGATCAGAACGCTTCTCAGCTAAACTATGCCTGGCCTTGTATCCAATGCCTTTGCTGTACCCACTCACCCCCACACACTCAATGCCCAGCTCCCTAGAGAAAAAGAGAAAGTTCAGAGCCATGTTCTACTGGCATGATGTGTGTATGTACATACTGTACCTGTGGCCATTTACCTGCACATTTCCACACAGAGACTGGAGTATCCACTACATACACCCTTTCCCTTCCTGATGACCTCATCAGATGAGCAAATCTTCTGAGAAATACCAAGGTATCCCTCTAAATCATACTCTACGCAGACAATTTGCACGAGGAAGTACATTAATAAAAAGAGTTAAAAGTGAAACAAACAAAAAGATTAGTAGAAACCATTTTTTCACTCAGAAATTGCTAGCGACACAGAATTAAAAGTAAAACTTTGAAAACTGAAATATTTTGTTAGTTTTTTACAGTGCATGATGCATTTTTTTTTGCATGTGCAGTTACCAATATTATGGCATAGCCAGATCCATATGGCCCTGAGTTTTTCCAGATCATTTCTGCTCCCCTCAGTGACTGCACACGCAATCTTCTGAGCATCAAATACTTCCAGCTCCCTCAACTGAAAAACACATATTCATGCCTAAATCTATTGTTTATGAGAACAAAGAGGACAAAGACTTGTGTGTTGTCTGTTACCTCTTTTCCTTTCTTGATTGAGAATGTGTCTACTTTGTTGAAAATATCAGTGCTGGAGAGCAGCAATTTTCTGGGTTTCCTCTGGGAGGAGGAGACTGCAGGTAGATAAGGTCTCCCAGATTGCGTGCCAGGGCTGGCAACTGAGAGGGGTTTCACAATCTCCTCTTGGCTCTTTTTCACAGTGCTCCTCTTTCTTACACTCACTGACTTCGCCGCGCTCTCGGCGGACAGTTGGCGCTTTGTGCTCGGCCTTTGTTCCTCACATAACTTCCCTTCAAAGTTCTCTAATAGCACCTTATGTGAAACCGCATTTTCTTGTATCGGTACAATGGTTAAGGGCTTTGGGTCATTTTGCTCCACTGACTGTGAACCTCCTCGGTTGCTCTTATTAGTCAAACAGACTTTGGTGCTGTTCTCATGGCTTCCAGATACATTTTGAAGTTTGTATTTCACCACACCATTTTCAACTTTCAAATCAAAGTTTTGTTTCTGCGTGTCATTGTTTGAGTCTGTGGCAGTTTTTTCTGATTGGCGGCCTCGGTTGCTGGTTTTTGTTGTGATTGGCTGTTGATCAGTTTGAGCTTCATCCATGCAAATGAGAGGAAAAGAAAACATCTAAACCACAATATACGTCATCCTGCTTGTTGCATCACTTTAAACCCAGAAAATGACATCTAATGACATAGTACATACTTCGTATGATCTCCAAAATACATTTGAAATGCAATTATCTTACCTTTTGCAGTTGTGAAACTCATACCTTCTGTCGCTTTCAGAAGTGTTGGTAGTGGCAGATTTATCCAAGTTTTGTTTTCTATTGCAGGGGTCTGTCTATATCTATTTTCTCCCTGTGTCCACCCCTATGAAAGGATAGCACGCTAAAAATACACTTGGACTTATCATGACAACCAATGAGCTCAAAGATACAAGAGGGGGGTAGAAAGAAGGGCATTTGATGTTGGCACGAAGGGTGAAGAAGGTTGTGGTTGGTAACTGATAAATTTATTAGCTAACAATGCGTAAACAATGTCTATCTTGACCTTGTTAAGGGTATTAAAGTCTTTGTGGGAAAGTTTAGTCTACTCAGGATGAAGAAATAAAGTGGAACACACACACACATTAATAACAATAATTCATCAACAATTCTCCTTCAGTGCCAGTCTTGGACTCATTAACCTCGTACGCCAAATTACTTTCCTTCTGTAAATATGGAAATTGAAGCTGACCTTAGTGGATACTGTCGCTATGTGCGGGAGAACAAAGCAGTTTTTATTTCCATACATAGAGACCCTTCCTCCAAAAACATCCTCATTGGCTCGGGCTCCATGTCAGACAGTCTGCCGGGGGCCCTCAAGAGTCCTCTTACATACCCCCCTCTAGCAGGCTGAATTACCCCTGACCAATTACCCATCGGCATTGTGCCAAAATAGCAATGACTACAGTTGTGTGTTTATTCATGAAGTTCTCCCCTCCAGGTTTCGGAATAAAACTTGTCTTTGCTTAAGTTTTCCTGTTTCTGGTTTACATCATGTTAAAATGAAGGACTTTTCTATGTACATGCAGCCTTGTAGATAACACAAGGACATGAAGTGATGGAGACATGGTCTTTCTCCTGCTCAAGATGTGATAACATAAAAGTCCAAAAAGTAGCCTTGAACAGTACCTAACAAACAATAATGAGGCATAGTGTGTTCTGTCTTCTATCTATATCTTACACTCTTAAAAAAAATAAAGGTTACAAAAACGGGGCTTTCACAGTGATGCCATAGCATAGAAGGAAGAATCATAGTTTGTTCTGCAAAGAACCTTTCAGTGAACAATTCTTAAAAGAGTCGTTTTTTTCTTAGTGTGAAGAACATTTTAAGAACCTTTTGTGCACTTGAAAGGTTCAATTCATGTTAAAGGTTCTTCATGGAACCAAAGATGCCAAAAAAGAACCTGCATTTTTAAAAGTGCATGTAGACAAAACACAATAGGCCATTGGTTCTCCTCTAACGTTGAAGCAAATCCACACAGTATAAATGTCAGTTTTCTGAATAAAGAATCCAAATGCAGTCACTCACAACTTATATAGAAAGAAAGAAAAATATCATTTATAAAACTAATGCAGGGTATTTCAAATTGCCAAGAGTGCACGTGTGCCGCGTTCTCTGCGCGCTCTCTAGTGGGGAAACTTTTCCCCACATACTAGTATTAAATTATAGCCTACAAGCCCTACATGATAGTTATCCGTGCTTTATTCATTTAATGTCACGTTTAAGATGTGCATAAACAGGACAAAATCTGTTTGCCCACTTACATTTACTCAGTAATGATATTGATGGACCATCCGTGTCGTCCAGTCGCTCTGTTTTGCTGGAGCGTGATTGGTCCAGATTCACGCGCTTTTGTTCTCGTCTTGCACTCCTTGCGCTCGTGCTGTCATGTACACCTGCGGTACACTCGCGCGCGCCGCTAACATGCCTGCCAGTGTTTCACACTCAGGAGAAAAGAGAACAACTTGACTAGTTAGTTTGGATATAAAGGTAAACTAACTCTCAGAAAACATTCCCCTGGATGTTATTTCAGTAATTTAAGATATACCAAACTGAAAGACGTCATGAAGACGGATAAAGACGGTAAAGACATGAGGGGAGTGACTGTTAACCGCTTTGCTGAAGGTAAGAATATTTGCATTTAAAGGGACAAGGTGATTTTCTTTATAAACTTTATGAACTTTATAAAAACAAATATTTAAGGAAATATGCTTGTGATAACAGTTGTAAGAGTTTGCGTGTTAAAAATATAAGTTTATGTTATTTTGAAAGCACGGGTGTAACTTTGTTTTGAGAAGTGGGGTGACACAAAATGGGGGACAATGTTTTCGATTTGAATCCCATTTCCTGCATTTACATTTAGGGACTGTCTATGGTGATACAAAATCCAGGAAATAATTTGATTATAATGATAAATTCTGCCAAAAAGAATAGTATGCTAACGTTAGGCTACTAAACTATGTATAAGAAAAATATGTCTTAGCCTACTTTATTGTTTAATAGGGGCCGATCCAGCCAAGACTTTAGAGAATCATTTTATAAAGTCAAAAATGTTAGCCATAAATGTTTTGTGTGTAGCCTAAATAAAATTTTAATTATGTGAGACTCAATTTCCACTGTAATGTAGAAACAACATAAACACAGTATATTTTAATTAATTGTTTAATGGCATCTTTATATGAATGGAGGCCAGTATCATTGATATTAAGCTACTGATGTCTCGATGAAAATGATTTCCCCCCCAAAAATATTTATTAGGCTTCATAGCTTCATAATTCAAAAATTATAAAAACTTTAAATTTAAGTGAACTTAAAACAAACCTTACATAAACCCATAATAAATGTCACACAAACGGGATTTTGAAAAGTGGGGGGGATGTCCCCCCTGTCCCCATAGGAAATTACGCCCGTGTGTGAAAGCCATACTGAATGTCTCGCTCTCTGCGTAACATAAGTGAATAAACTAGCCTACTACAAAAACAACAAATATTGTTTTCCTACTCTTGAACTAAATTACATTTTATGAAAAATTTAACAAGCATTACCATGGCAACCATAGTTATCCTACAGTTAGGCTACTTCCTACTACTAGAAAGCATACGTCAACACTCCCGTTTTCCCGGGAGTCTCCCGTTTTTGTATATTTCCTACCTTTTAGACAAATATTTAACCCTTTAAGTGTCACGGACGGTTGCCCATATATATTTAGAACAATAATATCTTAGTAAAAACCTAAAGTAATATTGACAAACTATATCATTTGAAAGCTTACAATCTCTAGTTTTCATATTTGGTAGCTATTTTTAAAATAAATTACAGAGGAGCAGTAATTTATCAATTTGCAACAAGAATATTTAGGGCATGTTTAGGCCTTTATTTTGAAATAGCAAAAAAAAAATGAAAACTCATGAAAGATTGGTAGAAACCTCAGTTTGTTTTCATGCCAAGAGTTCAAAAGATAAAACCAATAAAATTGTATGAGAAAAAAAGGTCTGAAAATGTTTTGAATATAAAGAAAAATATTATGGATTCTCGATTTGTGATGCGGCAGCGAGCTATAACGCACATATGTGCTCTTTTTATGTGTTTATTAGAGGTTGAAATCAAATCAAATACTGCCAAACTACCCATACTATTCTGAATAGGTTGTATTAGAATTGTATGAAAATTATGAAAATATATGGTTCAGATCATTCAAAACATATATGAAAATGGAGGCGCCCTTATATGGTCAGTAAGGAAGCTTGGCTGTCCATCTAGAGAAAAGGTTTGGTACTGTGCCCAAATAAAATCTTACTGAAAGCTCATTTTTTGAGATATCAACCTAAAATTTGAAACACAGCTTGTTCAGATTTTTGGCTTTCATTTTCTTGCAGTTTTAGAAAAATATATTTTGTAATATATATATATTTCATATAAAATATAAATAATTATATTTTTACATTGTAAATTTTCAGTTTCAGTAAATTTTTTCTGTTTCACTTTCATAATTTATTTCACTTCTACAATAATCTGGCAAATGTCTTCTTTAAAAGAAGACCAACCATTTGTCTATATTCCAAAGCATTTTTGAATTACAACCATTTAAGTTTGGATAGTGATTTTCATGTCTATGCGAAAAAAGGGGTGGTGACAGTTAAAGGGTTAAAATATACTGTCTTTATGTTGTTTCTACATTAATTTGGAGATTAACTGTGAAATTATTACATTATAAAATATATTAAAAACATAAGTTTTTTTTAATGGCGATTCATCGTGATTAATCAGAAAAAAATGCGTGATTAATCTAGTTCATTTTTTTGCAATCGATAAAAATAAAAAATAAACGAGTCTTAATAAGTCTTATTCATGTTTTTTTTTATTGAATATTATGTATTTATTTATGATAATATCTGCCTCTGCCATCCATCACCCCCCATAATCCCCCCAACCCATCAAATTAAATAGAACAAAGATGAACAAATTAAATGAAACCGATTAAATAAACACAGCTTTAAGATTTTCAGATAGGTCTCACAGTATTCACGTACAGATATTGAATAATCAAATGTAAAATAACAGTATTTTGTTCTGGGATGATTTTTTTGGGTATAGCCTAAATATAATTTATATAGAAGCAATATTCTCATCAGTGTTCTTTCAGCTTTTACATACTTAAAGGGGGGGTGAAATGCTCATTTTCACTCAATCTCCTGTTAATCTTGAGTACCTATAGAGTAGTATTGCATCGTTCATATCTCCAAAAAGTCTTTAGTTTTATTATATTTATAAGTGAAAGATAGACTGTACCGAGTCTTTCCGTAAAAAACCGAGCGGCTGGGGCGGGCCGTGTGAGCGGAGCTAAAGCTGTGCTAACGCGCCGAGCTAGTAACGTTAACAACACACAGAGACATTTGTTCAACAGTTTTACTCACCGCCTGCGGTTCCAACGCACGACTGTGGACCTTTATCATTGTGACTGCTCGATCCTTAAAGGAGAACTCCGGTCAATTTTAACATTGAGCTCATTTTTTTGTACATTTGGAGTGCTGTCAATACAGAGAACAACGACAAAAAACGGTGTTGCCTACACCGAGTTATTCTATTTTTAAAATTTGCACCCTGTTGACTTCAATAGGGCAAGTAGTAAGCCTGCTTTTTAGCCTCTTAACATCCTTTAAGTGTCATTACAAGTGCACAGAAAATGTGAGTGATTCCTTCCGAGTGAACACGGGTGGATCTGACTGCAGTAGATGTTAGAGATATTAATAAAAACGAAGTTAATTCAGCCAGCGCTCATACCTTTGTTTACATCCTGTTTTCGGTGGAAGGCCATAGTAATCGATTGTCGAGTTCACGCGCGTGATCATTGGTAACTAAACATATGCGCGTGAACTCGACAATCGATTACTATGGCCTTCCACCGAAAACAGGATGTAAACAAAGGTATGAGCGCTGGCTGAATTAACTTCGTTTTTATTAATATCTCTAACATCTACTGCAGTCAGATCCACCCGTGTTCACTCGGAAGGAATCACTCACATTTTCTGTGCACTTGTAATGACACTTAAAGGATGTTAAGAGGCTAAAAAGCAGGCTTACTACTTGCCCTATTGAAGTCAACAGGGTGCAAATTTTAAAAATAGAATAACTCGGTGTAGGCAACACCGATTTTTGTCGTTGTTCTCTGTATTGACAGCACTCCAAATGTACAAAAAAATGAGCTCAATGTTAAAATTGACCGGAGTTCTCCTTTAAGCATTAGACGATCTGCAAATCCGTGATCTGGGCTTTGTTTATAAAACAATCATCGTCGAAATGCAGGGAAACAGTCTTGCTCAACTCGTTTTTGCCCCGGAAAAACAAACTGCATCCACTATTCCCTTAACGCTGGGTTCTTTGGGAATCTGTGCAGGTTTGTCTTGCCCTGGCAACCAAAAACCCACTTCTTTGGTGACACTGACTTCCCTAAAGCCGAGCAGAGCGCTTAGATGAGGTACTGCTTTCGCTCTCTTGCTCTGGTGTACGAGTGCGCGCGCGCGCCCGCGATCTTACCGGAGAAGTGCCCTTAGGACCCGTATAAGGAAATTCCGTTACATCTGACGTCACACATGCCCATACTCGAAAAAAACTTTCCGAAACTTGTGACAAACCGGAAGGACAATTTTTGGCACAGAAATACTCCTTCAAACGTACAATTTAATTTTTGAAACTTTTGAATTTAATTTTTGTCCATGTTTAGCATGGGAATCCAACTCTTTAACAGTGTAAAAAACTCAGTATGCATGAAATAGCATTTCACCCCCCCCTTTAAATCTGCATATTTTTTAGATTTATTCCAGGTTATTTACCTTTATAAAGGTGCTGATTTAAATGTTTTACCTTATTAAATGTATGCATCATCTTTCATGTCAAATTCTTACATTTGATCAATAAATTCATTTATAGCCTAATAATAAAACAGGGCTGTTACCAATCAAATGAAATAATTCAATAATACTTTTAAACATGAAACTAAACCGCCAGGAGGTGGCGGCAAGTGGCCGTCTTAATAACTGAGTCATTCGTTCAAACGATTCGTTCAAAACGCTGACTCATAATCATTCAGTAACAAAACACCGCACTAATTTTTATTTTCCTTTGGAACTATTTTCGTCATTGAAATATAACTAAAACAGTCAATAATGTGTCTAAAATGTAAGTAACTAAATACAGTGCCCTCCACAATTATTGAACCCCCTGGTAAATATGATCAAAATTGGCTGTAAAAAATAAATCTGCATCGATTATCCTTGTGATCTTTCATTCAAAAAATGTGCAAAATTCTAACCTTTCATTGAAGTAAAAGAATTGAAAGTGGGGGGAAAATCACATTATGAAATAAATGTTTTTCTCCAAAACACGTTGGCCACAATTATTGAAACCCTTTCATTAAATACTTTTTGCAATCTCCTTTTGCCAAGATACCAGCTCTGAGTCTTCTCCTATAATGCCTGATGAGTTTGGAGAATAACTGACAAGAGATCAGAGACCATTCCTCCATACAGAATCTCTCCAGATCCTTCAGATTCCCAGATCCATGTTGGTGCTTCTCCTCTTCAGTTCAGCCCACTCATCAGGTCAGGGGACTGAGACGGTCATGGCAGAAGCTTCATTTTGTGCTCCACAACAAATTTTTGTTTTGATTTTGATGTTTGTTTTGGATCGTTGTCCTGATGGAAGATCCAACCACGCCCCATTATAAGATTTCTAGCAGAAGGCGTCAGGTTTTGATTTTTTATCTGTTGATATTTGATAGAATCCACAATGCCATGTATCTGAACAAGAAGTCCAGGACCTCCAGCAGAAAAATATGCCCACAACATTAAAGATCCAATGGTATATTAAATTGTACACATGGGGTACTTTTTATCCTTGTGTTCACCAAACCCATCTAGTGTGTTTGCTGCCAAAAAGCTCTGTTTTAGTCTCATCTGACCACAGAACCCTGTGTTGTTTGAAGATCCAGTCGTGTCTGACAATTAAATTTGCTGGAATTTGTTTTTGGATGAGCGAGGAGGTTTTTTTTTTTAAACCCTCCCAAACAACATGTGGGGATGTAGGGGTTGTTTGATAATTTTTTTTTAGGCTTTCTGACCCTAAGACTCAACTAATCTCTGCAATTCTCCATCTGTGATCCTTGGAGAGTCTTTGGCCACTCAAACTTTCATACTCGCCGTGCATTAAGACAGTATAGACACACGTCCTTTTCCTGGCAGATTCATAACATCTTTAGTTGGTTATAACTTCTTAATTATTGCCCTGATGGTCAAAATGGGGATTTTCAATTCTTTAGCTATTGTCTTACAGCCACTTTCTAGTTTGTGATGCTCAACAATCTTTTGCTACGCATCAGAACTGTATTCTGTGGTTTTACTCATTGTGATGGATGATTAAGGGGATTTGGCCTTTGTGTTTCCTCATATTTAAACTCCTGTGAAACACGAAGTCATAGCTGGACAGTTTCATGTTCCTAGTCACCCTGGTGTACTAAAAAAGGTAAATATTAATGGGAATATACTTCAGAGATATTTTACTCGTAAAAAATTCTAGGGGTTTCAATAATTGTGGCCAACATGTTTTGGAGAAAAACATTTATTTCATAATGTGATTTCCCCCCACTTTCAATTCTTTTACTTCAATGAAAGGTTAGAATTTTGCACATTTTTTGAATGAAAGATCACAAGGATAATCGATGCAGATTTATTTTTTACAGCCAATTTTGATCATATTTACCAGGGGGTTCAATAATTGTGGAGGGCACTGTATATAGGCTACTTGTTTATGATAATAAACATTTATGTTAATTAAATAGGCTACTTTGTGACAATATTCAGCAGCCCTTGGTCGTGTTATGTAACTAGCCTACATCATACGTTATCATTTAAAAAAAATTTTTTTATTTACTCAACATTTAGAATTTTTACCTCAGTATGTTTCTTCTGTTTCTCACTTAGTGGCGAAACAATGTAATCGATAAATGCGTTATTTTAAGCACCAAGTTTCTATCAAAAGCTGTGTTCACAGTAGCCTGGGTTTCCCCATGCTGCCTTGCACGCAGCACGATTTTATCACGCTGCTAGGCATTTTCCCCTCAAAAAGGGAACCAATCAAAGAACGGGGAGGGAGGAGCAAGACCATGACGACGTCTATGCAACACACCGAAGAGGTTTGTTTATATCTATAGAGCTGGTAAGTCCCACCCATCTGTAAAACCCCAAGTGGACCTCTAGGTTGAAAAATCGTCAATGCAAGTGAATGGGAGAAAATAATTATTTTCTGGTCCCGTTTGAATTGTGCCATGAATGTGAACATATGTTGTCTGTGAATTTTTAATATAATTTTTCATGTTACGAGTTTGACATTATATTATATGATTCTTCTTTCGCCAACCTCAATGATTTTGTCCTCTCCCTGAAAGAAGGCGGTGAAGTGCACCAAAGACACAGTCATGTTTAGCGGGATCCGTGAGCTAGTGTCCGTGTGCGAGTGGTGTTGACGTTTCAAACGCGTCCAAAGCAGCAAAAAGTTGTAGTCCACAAAGTGCTCTCACACAAAGTCTAACCGTATCAAACTTCTACACGCTAAATTGTAGCATTCTTTACACGAAAAATTATATAAAAAATTCACAGACAATATGTTCACATTCATGGCACAATTCAAACGGGACCAGAAAATAATTATTTTCTCCCATTCACTTGCATTGACGATTTTTCAACCTAGAGGTCCAGTGGGGTTAGCGGAAGGGGCGGGACTTACCAGCTCTATGGATCCAACATGGCATCAGACGCGAAGTTACCTTTCGATGCAGCCTTAGATAGTGTTCTAAGTAGTTTAGAACGCAAGTTTATTTCGTCTTCTTCCTCGTCGAATTTCGTCATCTGGTATAATTGAAACAATTGGCTATGAGCTACGTACAGGCGCATTTGATTGACATTCGTAGCGCCCAATAAACAGCTCTGGGCATTCTTAAAGGAGAACTCCGGTCAATTTTAACATTGAGCTAATTTTTTTGTACATTTGGAGTGCTGTCAATACAGAGAACAACGACAAAAATCGGTGTTGCCTACATCGTGTTATCCTCTTTTTAAAATTTGCACCCTGTTGACTTCAATGGGGCAAGTTTTAAACCTGCTTTTAGCCTCTTAACATCCTTGATGTGTCATTACAAGTGCCCAGCCATGTTGAGTGATTCCTTCAGAGTAAACACGGTGAATCTGACTGCAGTAGATGTGAAAGATATGGATAAAAATGATGTTAATTCAGCCAGCGCTCATACCTGTATTTACATCCTGTTTTCAGTCGAAGTCCACAGTTATCGATTGTCGAGTTCATGCGCATAGGTTTAGTTACCTATGATCACGCGCGTGAACTCGACAATCGATTACTATGGACTTCAGCCGAAAACAGGATGTAAATACAGGTATGTGCGCGATAAATCGCGATAGATTTTTTTTCTCCCAGCCCTACTGAATATTACACAACATAACCTATTCAGTTTTGAAAACTGCACTCACAGATTTGTGGCCTATCCCTTATTTTAGAAATCTGTTTTTCTGTATATTGATTTATTGTGTATTGTTAAGATGAATACAGCTGTCTTAACTGAATTTTTCTGATTTGGTGATGGGGTGTGTAATGTATAGATGACATGAAACTGCATGTGGTTGAACTGAAACCACCCCCCTCCAGGTCTCCTGTATTTTGGTACCCAAATGTTGACAGGTATGCTATAAAGCCATATTAAATTCTCGGATATAGGCTACATAAAACAGAAGGGCCTTTTTGTTTTTAATTAATTAATTCTTTTTTTTTTCTTCTTTTGTTTTTTGAAAGTGGACGGTGCCCGGTATCAAGTTACCACATTTATATTTTTGTACAATGTTGCATTGTGGTATGGTTACCATGGTAATTTTAAGGGATATGGCATTCTTCAGAAATCAAAACTTCATTATCACTGGTACTGTCCTATTGTCTAGCCTATGTTATCCCAGACTGACACAAGGACAAAGTTAGAGTGCAGAAATGATAACTGCTGCCCAAGAGAAATATGGATAATTTAGAATTATATGTTATGTAAATCTGATTTTATATATCATGCAAATCTCTTTATTTGATATACATGCAGTCATTTGGACAGACATTGCATTAGGACTTTCCTAAAAAGACATTTTTGAAAACTGAAATCTGATCTTATCATCTGCACTTTTTTTTAAACAATTTAGTCATGATGTATTAACACATTTAAATTAAAAATGTGCAACGAACAATGATTTTGTATCAGCATAATTACCTTCACTGGTTTTTCTTCATGATTAAGCTGTATTTTCTGCTCCTTATCAAGACTGAGCAAAAAAAGGATGAGTGTCCCAATAGCTTGCTATACAATAGAGCTTCACATAAGCTGTCTGGGCTCATGCTCTTAGGGTAATGAGGGAAGGAAGGACTGCTGAATAAAGACTCATCTTTTTATTCTGCTGTCTTTCAGTTGTTAGTCTCATGAAGTCAAAAGCTATCAGGATATCTGATCAAAGCCTCTTTTTAAGGCATCATTGCACACCTACAAATATCAGCAATCGCCACAGCAGTGGTGCCATTTCAAATTCTTGTTCACCTGATAAGAATCGAAAAGTTCCCTTTGTACAATTGTAGACATGACATGCTTTCTCCCACATATTCTCTTGGCCTTGGAGCTCATAAAGAACTACAAGTGTGAGGTAACTCAGATTTTTTGTTACTCTCCTTGTTATTGTATCATCTTAGGTTGCGAATTCAGCAAATCTTGTGACAGACTACTTTGCTCCATTGTAACATCTTTTTAGATTGGTTCTAGCTTGTCAAGCTATTTAGATATAACTATTGTTTTTCTCATCTCAAATCTCACGGTGAATGCAAATGCATTCTCTCTCACAAGCACGTGTACATGTGCTCAAACAGACACGTACTCTAACTGATACATTACTTACGCTAGGTGAGGGTCCAGGGGAAGGAAGCTCCACCCTTTGTTGTTCACTTAGTTTGACTGTTGGCTCTTCCTGGAGATACAATACAAATCTCTCTGTGTGTATAAAGCAAACTCAAAAAGAGCTGGTGTTTGCAGGGCTTGACCCTAATGCTAAAGAAAGAATTTGGACAAATGTAACTTTGATATCAGCATAACAAACCCCATTTTGACATCTTGTGTAGTTACTGCATTTTGCATTTGCAGGACATAATAATATTTCAGTGGGTTCAGTTCCAGAAAGGAGTGTGAGACCCAATCACAAACAGAATGGACTTGACTTAACAGAAAACTTGATCACTCAGGTCATATTGTGAATATTGTGAATGATCAAAATCTTTGATCATCAGGTAAAACAACAGACATCTCTCTGTTGACATATGCAGGACTTCACCAATCATTTAGTCCACTTAAACCCTGTTACTTTCTTACTATGAAGCTCAAATTCATTTGCCTCCATCCAGTCAACAACCGAAGGATATAATTATGTCCCACCCTATGTTTTTCTTTTTCTTTTTCAATAATCAGTTTCACTCAGATGTATGTGAAACTGATACAGAAGTACAGAAGACAATAGCTGTCGCTACTTCAATAAAAGCATTGAAACAACAGTAAAAAAATAAAATAAAATAAAAACATTTCTGGCTAATAATTTTTCTCTTTGTTAGAAGTAATCTTTATATGTTTCATTAAATGTCAAGCTTTCTTTGCTATTATGTTTTTTTTTTCACAAAAAGAATGGACATTTGATGAATAATGTTTCCATATTATAAGGACTATCACAAGAACATTTATGAAATTCGACAAAACCTCATCTATGTCTGCCAGCTTGATAATAAGATAAATACCTTTCTGACAAATTAACATAATTTGTAACAAAAATCTAGAATACATCACAGAAAACCAAAACATATAAGTTTACAAGGAATATAGTCAAAATATATGTTAAAGATCAATGAATGTATGATTTATTTTTAATTATTATTTTTTGAGCAGCTGAACATTGACCTTTGCTGGAAAATACCCCTTTTTATCCACATGCAAGTCAAACATATTGCTAATAATTGAAATGCACTGAAACCTTTTTGGGAGTAAATGATCAGCTTTACTTATCTAGAACACAATTGGGCAATTCCACTCAAAAATGTCACATCCATAACGCCAACTAAATACCATGGCATTGTGTTGGTGTTATGGATGTGACAGTTTTGCGTGGAATTGCCCAATTACTTGTGTTTGTAATGTGAATGGATAGTTTAGGAATTATGCAAAAGGATGGTAAGTGACGTTTTGGGGTTGTACCTCATGACTAAAAGTGTTACAGTCAGCAGTCACAACCCATAAATCTCCAATACCCATTGTTTGTCCAGAAAGACAACAAAACATTTCCTGTGAAGCTTATGATCTGGCTATCACAGTTAAACACAGATAGGAAGTGAGGTCTAGGGCACACAAGTGACAGCATGTGTGTGTGTGTGTGTGTGTGTGTGTGTCGTACACCCTATTCTATGGGGACAAAATGTCCCTACAAAGATGGCCATATTCTAAATTCTTGTCTTTGTGGGGGATTTTTTTGGTCCCAATTAGGAAAACAGCTTTAATTAAATGTAAAAATGCAGAAAGTTTTGTGTGATGGGTAGGTGTAGGGTTCGTGGATAGAATGTAGAAATGTGGATAGAACATGCAACCCTAGGGGGGCACTAGGGGGCAGTGCGTCACCCAGAACCCTCTTTGGTTTGCTGTAGGGATCTCTTTCTGTTGGCCAATGCACATTGCGTCCCTAATCTAGCCCAAATATTTCGCTGTGCTGTATGTGTGTTTGTCTGGCACCTCCGGACAACTGCTTAACTCAAGGACAATAGCAAGGTCAGAGATTGACCTCACTCTGTGTACCCACAGCATCCTGTGCCCACATCAGGATTTAACCCTTCACACCCCACATACACCACGTCTCTTTTGAATTAATCAGACGACGTGTATGCACGGACAGCATGAGGATTGTGAGGTATGATATTTCAGTAGTGTCGTTGTGTTCAATGTTTGGTAGCGTAGGTGGCCAAATCAAGCGCTTTTTTGCATGTCATATTGTGGGAGGTAAACTGTCTGGCCATAACTGAATAGTTTAAAAGAGCAGTGCATCACAATACAGTCTAGGGTTTACACAAGAGCTGTGTGAACATTCCAGCCACACACACATGCATACACACATACGCATACACACATGCCTCTAAAAACTGTTTTACACGCTGCCAGCAGGTGTGTTTTGTAGAAAGAGCCTTTGATGGCAACAAAATGGAGGGTGGAGAGAGGGGTTCTACACTTTTTATAAGACTTATTGTGAGGGCTGAAATAAAAAACAGACCCCCCCCCCCCCAACCCCACTCGACAGAGAAATAAAACAAACAGCCATTGGAATGATGAGTCATTACAGTGCTTGCTAGAAATTCCTCGAACATTCTATTCTTCTTTACCTTCTTCATCTTCAACATTGTTTTCTGTTGCTTCTTCTTTGTCGTCATCTTTTTCATTTACTCCTTCTTCCTCGTCACAATCTGTTTCTTTTTCTGCTTCCACATTTTTCTACTTCCGCTTTGTCTTCTTGATCTTCTACTTCTTTTGTTTGCCTTTTGGTTTATCATCATCTTTTTGTTTACTGTCTTCTTTTGTTGCCTTTTTCTTTTCTTCTTTTTTTCATTTACTACTTCTCCACAAATTTCTGCAATTTATTCAGCCACTGTTCAAACTTAAATGGATAGTTTTTAAGGGATAGTTCACCCAAAAATGAAAATTTCACCCTCATGTTAGTCCAAACCTGTATGACTTTCTTTTATAGAGACAAAAGAAGATACTTTGAAGAATGTTGGTACAGTAAGTAAACAGTTTTGGTTACCATCGACCGCCATTGCATGGACGTGAAAAACACATTTCTCAAAATATCTTCCTTTATGTTTCAGGTTTGGAGTGAATAAAGGATCAAATAATTTTAATTTTTGGGAGATCTTTTCTTTTAAGAGTGCAAAATATATTGTATTTAAATTTGGTTCATTAGCTTTATAATTTAAAATTAAAGTTTAATTTGAAAAAAGTCTTCCATTGACTTAAATTGCTAAAATGTTTGTCATTCAAAATCTATTCGACTGCAATAATGTGCTATTTACATACTTTTTTTTAACATCTGTTTGAATTTGTATTTTCTCTTGCATTTATTTAACCGTATAGCCACCTTGCAAAGACAGTGTTGAACTGTGTAGATTCTCAAACACAGCTGACTGAGAACAATACACTTATAATGTGTGTCATCTAATTTCTGAAGCCATCTTTGCAGTAAATCTCTCGGAAACATTATTGTTTCAACATGTCTTCAACAAAAATAACAGCATCAAATAATCCAGAAGCACCACACCAAAAATAATAGCATCAAACAATCCAAAAGCACCACACCTCACAACAGGGTTGTATTTCTAGCATGCAATGATTTTGCTTGATTCTAGAATGACATTGTATCTTATTGTAAAAGAAACAAAGGGCATTACAGACACGTCAGTTTGGAATCTTACAGGCACGCCACCTGTATCAAAATCATGCATCATTTATCCGAATACACATTTTGTTGACTATGGCACAGACTCACTTCTCTCTCATACAAAAGTAATGCTAAATGCCAGACAGAGTTTGTCGTGACGATTTATGACTGCAAGCATCAAGTACGCAAAGTGAAACACAGGAAATGTAGGCTTTAGGACCCAGAGTCACAGCTCAGCGGAGGCAGGGCAAGGCTGACTCACTAAATATGTCTGAGGAATGAGAGAGAGAGAGAAAGAAAGATAGATACAGAGAGAGAGAGAGAGGGAGGGAGAGAGAGAGAGAGAGAGAGAGAGAGAGAGAGGGAGAGGTAGAAGTGAAGAGAGGAGGGGAGAGAGAGGAGACCGGAGCAGAGGTGATCTTGCCCTCATTAGTGTCAGGACTACAGGATGATTATGGGTTGAGAAGGGAATGATGGAAGCAAACAAAGTTCTTCATTTCGTGCCATCCGGTAAGACCCACATGCACTATCACACACATGCACACATACACACATATGCACATGTTCCTGCGCCGTCACGACTGAGGATCTGAGGGTTCCCTGAAATTTGAGACTGTGTGTGCTAAACATGTGCAGTGGAGAGGATGCATGTGTATTTGTGTGTTGTTGTAAGTTTTCTCTCTGTTGAATCCTGCAGGTCTGTGGATTGTTTTTCTCACACGCTGCCACCACTGCTGCTGTTGCTGCTGTTTTTTGGGGTGCGTTATGCTGGAATGCAGACAGGCTTTTTCGGGACTGGTTTTCTGGAATGCGTCGTAAATGTTTTTACGCTGTTAATCTTAGTCGAGTAAACAGGAAAAAAGAAATATGATATCACGACTTTCAGATACCCGCACAGAAATTTCAGATGCACACGCGACGCACGTAAATATAAATGAGGGAGAGGGAGACATGGGAAAAGAGACTAATGCAAAACCCAGATCAAAATCAAGTACCTAGGGCAGCGCTAGGAACAAAACCTATATGCCTGATCAGGCGGTACAAGAGTGCGCGTGGAAACGAGCGGGTACATGTAGTTGGTATTCTTCTGGGAGAGTAGGTCTTATTTGTATGCAATGTTGCTGTTCAATTAATCTCATTGTGAGAAGTCAGTCTAATACCGCATGCAACACACATGCGCTGTCATACCGCACAAGTGCACCTTCATCGCTCTCTTTCTGTCCTTTCCCTTTGCTCACAGCCTCCGTGTAAACACAGTAGGTAATAGAAGAGGGAAGACACTAAATCTTGTGCTCGTCTTCCCCCCAATACACACACACACACACACACACACACACACACACACACACACACACACACATACATAATGAGACTGTGATTTGCATCCTTCGCCTGAGGGTTGAACTTCAAATCAGTTGATGTCTCAATTTTCTCTCCTTGTGTGATTACGTGTGTGTGTCTCTGTGTGTGTGTGACACAAAGCATCAAGTGCGCATTTGATCAGGCTGTTGTAATTGACACTTACTTTGTGCCCGTCTCAGCTTGTGGATAATCGTTGTGGCACTCTGTCAATACCATATTTTCCACACATTCTCAATGTCATTGGAGCAGGTCATGGGCCATCGCCACACTGTGACCATCTGAGAACTTTCTAATATATGCGATTCATAATTTAATGTAGGTGAACATTCACTGCAACAGGAATGAAGTTGCTTGATTGGATAAGTGGATGAACGGATGGATGAGAAAATAAAATTAATAATGAGGATAATGTAATAAACGATGTCCTCTGTTTTTTTACGACTGTCTTTCTCTCTAACGAGCATCGTGATTGCTCACCCACCTCTCATTACACACACATGAAAGCTGGACATTTTGTACCCAGATTCCTTTATTTACGATTTCCCCCATGCTTGGGTATTGAACGTCCCATTTGCACTTGCAGATGGTGGGATATGAATAGATGTCATTTTCTGGAGGGCCAATCAACTTTGCGTGGCTTTGCATCTTCGAATTTATCTGTGCGTGTGCTTATACAGTTATTCACCCGGTCCCAGAGAGGTTGGTAATGCGGTTAGGCAATCTCTGACTTTTCTATTCCCCATTTGTCTTCCACCCACTGTACATTACAGTCTGCAAAGGAAATTAGAATCACACATTCCTCTGTTTATCTCCTCTGTTTATGGTACACTGTAAATCAGCCATATGGGCATCCTCTCTCATACAAAGAGCGGTGTCTGTGAGTGCAAAGGGAGCAGCCGTCGCAGGCGTTCACATGATGGAGAGATTGGTCTTCCTGACCCTCTTCTGATTTACAGACACGGTCGTAATGTGGATATTTTTGGAGGCCTAAATATGCACGCAACGTTGAACTTTGCCAAGTGCTGTGTATTGTTTGTAAGAGCCTAATTAATTGGGCATCTCTTCCGCTAAAAGTCTGATCGTAGATAGACATGCCTCTGCCTCTCCGTAATGGATTAAATATAGCTCACAGGAAAAGTTTCAAATGGGCTGTCCTCACTTTCTGTTAGCAAATGTCAGGAACCCCCTCTCGCATCCACGCACACACAAACACCCACGCTCAGGCAAACAGACGCGCCCCCCGCCCACCCTTGGAGTAAACCTTAGATTGCTTCAAGATGTCGGAGGATGCCAGTGTTGATGAATTCCGACCTTTGATTGCGAAGCTGCCCGCTTGCCAAGGGAGAAACCTCACACACATGCCACTTTTGTGATACGCCACAACATGCATATGGCAGACAAACACACAGATGCGCAGCCACCTTTCTGATGCACTAGAACACACACGGTCAGTCGTCGTGTCAGGCTGTATGACAAACCATCTTTGGCATAAACTAGATACCATCATGGCCTTCAAATGTCAAACAGTCTTTCTGTTTTAGTTCAGAATTCACATTCCTCATAAGGACACTTATGATACAGCTGTATCCTTTTTCTGTTCTCTCTCACTTATGTTTTGTCTCCGGTTTGGTCTTCTTCTCTAGTGGCGGCGGTACTGTAGATTGTAAGGGGGAATGGTGGCCTGGCTTTAATAGAGGAAGAAGGGAATGTGCAAGCAATTAGCAGGAATCCCCCAGCAGAGCACTCACGATACCAGAGCAGCCGAGATATAAAGGAAAGAAAAATCTGTATTCCCTTGATGTACAGGACAATAGTGTCCATGCAAACACATTTAAGCTGCGTGTTCCCTTGGTGCTGTGTGATTAAAGACGGCTGTCATGTTGAAGCATGTTAGCGCTGCGGTCACTGGATCTTGACGTCTACCTTTCTCTTTCAATCGCCATCTCCGTTTCTCTTTGCTGTGCTCAAGAGGATTTTTTTACAGGAATAAATGGGCTAAAGAGAGTGAGATCTAATGCCATCATCGTAATGTTCACTAGATGCTGGTTTTCCTGTTACTGTTTGGTGTGGTTTGCACACGCCGCTCTGCGTATTTTCTCCTGCGGCTTATAGAGAGTGAGATGAAGAGAAGCAGATAGGGAGACGCTGGCTCACATACGACTATATAACACCATTTGATGTGTAGAGTATGCATAGATCACTATCAGGGTCACCCGATGATTGCTCCTATCACACTGAGAGAATGAGGTGAGACGGACGCATCAGCCAAGCTGTGCGCTGCAGAAACATCCCTACCATCTGAAATTCATCTAAAAGCACAGACTCAAATGGCTGCAGCTTCCGAATTTCCCTGCAAATTGCCATGAAAGGTTATTTCAAACGAACATGTGAATAACATTATAACTGCGTTACACCTTACTCTGTGTCAGGGATTTAATAAATCTATTATCAGAAAGGTATTTTCTCTGTGACAATCAGATGATCCTCAGATGGCATTCCAACTGACCGCCCACAGTCTGTTCACTGATGCATTTTGCACTCACTAAAAGGAAGAACCGGCTGAAATTGCCAGTACTGATCTGATTGGCCGGCACAACACATCTTCTGGGGTATAATGTGGAAAAAGGTACCAGGTTGAGGAAGGATTTGTTTTCCAGGTTGCCATTTTTTAATATTTGAATAAGGATATTCTGTATATTTAGCACTTGAATGGACAAAATGTGTACACACATTCTTGAAAATTGCTGTTCACAGTTGCTGCATCCTACAAGAATTATTTAAGTTTTTTGCCGATTTATGGACCCTTTTCACATTCCAGGCTTCTCAGAAGTCGAAGTTGTCATAGTCAGGTAAACTTCTAGTGGTGAACGGAAACTACTAAATATAATTTCTGCTTTCCCAGTTGCCCCAATAGCAAAAGAAAAAATCCACAATAGCATTTCTATGACTTTAAAGAGGAAAAAAAAAATCTTGAGAGATTGATTACGTTGTTCAGAAGAGAGAAAGATGTCAAATTTGCTGTCTCCTGAGCTGTTTTATTAGAGACAGTCACGCAGCAGAATTAGCAGATTTTAGTTAATTGAGTTTATAATAAAGCACGTATGTTGTTATAAATGTACATTACATTTGTTTTTTCATTAAAATAATGAAAAAAAGCTACATTTCTAAATTCACGATTGTTAATAACTGTGGAAATGTGTCATCACAGTCTGTGAAAATAGTCCATTGAATTGATTCAGGAGAAAGAATAATATAAAACACAAATATTTCTGATAAATGTGCCCCTAAAAGTCATGTAAGAACAAAACATAATTGTTCGATTTCACGTTGGTCAGACTTTTTCTCAAGTAAGTAGGCAGTTCTTGACCAGAATAAACTCTGAACGAACTGAACCAGACTTTAAAGTCAAATGCATCTCCCAGCAGAGGAGAATTAATGTGTCTCGCGTCACACTTGCTAATTCAGCTTGGCCTTTCTAAAATCTTTTTATATGTTGAAGACAGCATGCTTATTTGCATGCAGAAACAGTCATTTTCCTCATTTAATAATTATAACATTGAGTTATAACAATACTCCCACAACAGCATGCGTATCAATATTCCTTTGCCTCTTTCCACGGTTTATTTGTGGCGAGAATGCATCGTCAACTGTTTGGCTTTTTCTCTCAAGGAATTTTCTGTCGAGCAGCCTCACAGACACAACTCTGTGTCTCTCTCCTTCTCCTCGCCTCATCACACTCTTTTCTTATTCTCAAAAGAACCAGCATGTGTGTACGTATGTGTGTCATTATTGGTCTTCAGAAGGAATTCCCTCTCTAAGCAGTCGGAGACTCGAGTCGAGTGCCAAAAAGCCTGCAGGCATATTAAGTCTTTCCTGCTCGCTCTCTCATAGGGCTGTAAGTGACATTAAAAAGTGGCAGAGAGCACCTTTAATCTTTCTCATGTGTCTCTCTTTTTCTCTGTCTGTGTAGTAGAGGTGTATCTATGCTGAAGGACCATCAATACACCCTGTTAGACAAGCAAAATACCATCACAACCTGCAAGAGACGGCTTTCTTTCTATCACACCTTATCCGTCACATATTGCCACAGTCATATCTGTGGCAAAGCATGGCCCTACTTGTACAGGTATAGCCGGATTAAAAGAGCTCAAAAACCTAAGGTCTGTGAAATAACAGCGACTAAATTCCCAAACAGCATCTCTAAACCCAAAGCACATGTTTTCTGCATTTGTACATTCTCTTGTGACACAGCTGTAAATGGCTTATGTAAAAGGTGCATTCACATGTTTGATGTGCTTTTATATATTACAGGCCATGTGCCCTGTTTTTTACCTTCAATTTTTTAATGCACATTGTCCATTTGTCAGGGCAGGGATTAATGTTTTTGGTCTGCCTGAGTGTGGTGCCATATGGCTGGATGTAACAGCCTCACAAACTCAATTTACTAGATTTATTTTTTGACATTACGCAAACCTGCCGAGATGCGCCGTGAGATTTCCTTGACAAATTAATTCTTCTCTTGATGAAAAGTTAAAGGGATATCTCTCCCAAATATAATTCTGTAATCATTTATTCACCTTCTTGTCGTTCCAAACCCCTTGGTTTTCTTGCTTCTGTGGAATATGAAAGCTGTTTTGAAGAATATCCTTCTCATACATTGAAAATATAGTGTGGGTATAGGGGCTGTTGAGCTCAGAAAATGAAAAATAAAATAAAAGATTCACAAGATTTTCATTGTAGTAGTCCATATGACTTATTACAATACATTCCTAGTCAACAATATCTTTATAATATACAATAGCTTTGAGATGAACAGACAGATGAATGCTTACATGTTTGGTTTGATTTTGCACTTTCTCATCAGTTAAAATGTTGTTTGCTGTTATTTGTGACTAAAATTAGTTTTAGTTTTTGTCATGTTTAGACATGCCAAAATATTGACTACATTTAAAGGATATTTTCATCAAGAAAATTATTACTAATAAAAATAATTAACAGACCCACTTTATTTTAAGTGTCTTTAACTACTATGTATGTACTGTATTAACATATAAATTAATAATTTGATACAATGCATTTATTGTCTAAATGCATGTTTTTATATTGTAATTATAAAAAAAAAAAAAAAAACCCTGCAGTTATTACATTTATAATTAGACTGTTGACCCCACCCTTACACCGTGTCCTAACCAGACGCGATGCGATAAGATTCTAGCGACAAGCAATTTGCCTGTCCTCACCAGAAGCGACACGACTACGAGATGCGTCAAAATCAATCAAAACCCACAGCCAATCAGAACAGCGTGTGGGCGGCAAGTGCACAGCACCAGAGAATCTTGACGGCACTCGCAAGAAAATGGATAAGTACACAATCAAATTCACAAATATTACACCATTTAAACATTATTAAAAATACATAGGCTGAGTTACTAAAACAATCTTTGTCAAAGAATACACTTGTTTGTTCACAGTTTGAACCTTCTCTCCATTTGTTTTATTATCCATTGTTGCTTATATAGCTACAAAGCTGGGAGCACTAAATGATATTCAAAGTCACATTACACGCTTTTAACATAAAATAAAGCAGAAACGTCGCAGAAAAATAGAAACCGTTTCTAAAATATAATCGTTGCGTGTTGCCGTCGCGGCTGGTTAGGACAAAAACTCTGATTAACATGGAAAAGATACCTTTTATCGTGTGTTGCGGTGTCGCGGCGCGTGTAGTTAGGACACGGTGTTAAACTTAACCATACCACTAACCACTTGCCCTGTACCTAACCTTAACCATATCCCACCTCAATAGTAATAGCGTTTTGCATTACAAGATGAACACACGTATATTAGATTACACTTTATTTTAAGGTGTCCTTTTTAGAGCATAATTACACAAATAAGTAATATTAATTAAAGTCCCCCTGTAGTCAATCATTGTATTGCTTAAAACTCATCTTTGATCACAAAAAAAAAAAGAAAATGATGTGAAAATAATTTCTTCATGCCTTAAAATAGCTTGAATGTACTACACCCTTGCCTACACCACAAGTTCGGATCATTTTACTGACTCTCTTGTTCGATCTCGTTCATCAAAATGAACAAATCTTTTTTCGAGTCATTTCGTTCATTAAAGTGGCTTTAAATGTTATTCTTTTAACAGGCAAATTCCCCGAACACATTCATTTACGCAATCTTGATCATATTCTGAATTAAGAAATCATTTTAATGCAGTCAAAGATTATTTACAGGGAACATAAATAATTACTTTACCTTCTCAGTCTTTCGTTCATTTGTCACGTGACAGACACAATGAACGGATCGTTCTTGAATGACCCATCACTACAACTTTCTGAGGTAAACGCTGCACAATGATATCGCTCTTTACAACGTCGGACACATAACGGTAATTAATATGATTAGCCTTTTGCTTGATTATGTTATCAAACAGCTAATAGTGTGTTGCTAATGTTACAACCATGTTCCCGTTCGCCATCTCAGAGTCAGACCTGCCTCAGTATCCTTAGAAATGCTTTGAACAACTCAGAACATGAGTGGAGAAAGGTATATAGTTTATCGTAATATACATCATGCTCCCGTTATATTGCTAAATCTACCCGATTTTTCATATCAACAGAAAAACTTCTCTTGAGACTCCCCTGCTTCAGAGCGATCATAGTTAATGATATGCTAAAGCCCGCCGGCAAGTACGTGATTGGTTACAAGGTAGTTTGTGACGTCAGAAATGCCAGCAATTTCAAACCGTGTTTTTTAAAACCGTCTTTAGATCACTGCAGTTTTAAAGAGAAAATACTCCGCAATGGTGTTGACTTATGAATTTGCACATGGTTTGTCTTAAAGCATATTAAAAACACCACATAGACGTATGCCAACATTAAAAACTTGATTTTTACCACAGGAGGACTTTAACAACATTTACTTAATACAGAGTTAGTGTTAGGGTTTAGTTTAAGGTTAGTTGCTTGTAACTTTGCATAATTTACTGTTAATAGTAAGTACATGTAAAAAGTGTTACTGTACATTTTTTGACATCAGTATAGAGTAATAAAAGACACCAAATATAAAGTGACCCAATTAAAAATTACAGTTAACACTGTGCACAATGATACATCCAAAGATGGCTTGTCAAGATGAGTCCTGACACGTTTGTTCTGCATGATGAGATGTGAGAACAGAGGACTTTTGGTGCCTGACAGCCTTTGTCCCTATTTATTTTTAATTCCATGGAAGAAAGTAAGTCATACTGGTTTGAAATGAGTCATTTTTATTTTTGATGAACTAACCCTTTAAGAAAGTTTACAAACATTTACAAAATGTATACTTGAATTGTGAATGTCGATTTATTTTTGCATGAACTGCTGTTATCAGTCCTGAAGATCTGGATGCATCACGTCGTCCGCATAACCTCCGATGCACTTATTATGAGGTTCAATTACAAAAAGGAATATCACATTAAGGTTGCTGTCTTGACGGAAGCAGTGAGATCGAGTGGGTGTCTTGTGTGACCTAGCACCTCTGTGATGAGCTCTTTTAACTGTGTGTGTTTGTGTGTGGAGGACAACTCTACTATACACTCCCGCTTTCACACCAGACAAACTAGACAGCCACCTCATCCGCGCACAACACACTCACTCTTGCACTGTTGTTTCATCTTCATGTACTTTTATCTACAAATTTGCATTATTCGCCAGAGAGAGTTGTTCTATCCTGACTGTATTTTTCTAGCGTGTCTGGTCTAGTCTGAAAAAAAATATATATATACAAAAATGAAAGCAACGAGAGAAGGAAAAGGAGACAGAGAGAGCGATACTGATGCATATTTGATGTTTTCATGCTCTTTATCTTGAGTATGAAACCGAATAGATGCACAGGCTGTTTGTGGTTTTGTTGCACACTAACCACATACAAGAGTATTTCTTAACAACCAGACCACCAAGCTTTAAAGAGACACCCCTCTCACTGCTCGCTGGCGCAGAGAGCCTGAAATTGCCTGTGTGTGTTTGTGTGTGTGTAAAGGGAAAGGACTCACTGGTTACTAAGCCTCAGTCTGTGACTCACACATCAGCTTATCTCTGTAGTTGAGCTGAATCTAGTCATGGTATTAAATGCACATGCAAACAATGATGATCCGTGTGCTTGAGAGTAAAACTACACTGACATTCAAATATTCAAACACACGCACACACACAATAAAGACCTGTTCTGCCAGCTCTTGCTTCCTGTTTGCCAATACAGCACTTCCTGTGTCAGTAATGATGATCAGATATTAGGAGTTTGTTCGCTACTCAGTCTGCACCAGGTATTTTCTGTTTTTTGAATTTGAGTTATCAATTGTCCATGTTTGCTTGCATTAATGTGATGAGCAGGATTTTTATTTGATCAAGATTTATTCCAAAAAAAGCTTTTGTTTAGTCTCTTTGTACCTCCTTATCTCTCATTCTTTTTACACTATATATGAAGAGTTTGTTTTGCAACCGAACTCTTCATATATTACTGTAATAATGGGTATGTTGGAATTTCTGCTTAGTGATAGATACCCCTGAGAAACTCTGTACATCCCTGTTTACATTGGATTGATTTTAATAACTTTAATATACTTGAAGTGTGCGCCTAGCTCTATTAAAATACGGTATTGTATCGGAAGTATCGGATTGGGACTCGGTATCAGCAGATATTCAATATTCAATTACTCTTATTGGATCGGGGGCACAAAAAACTTGATTGGGACATCCCTAGCCTGCTCTGGCTCGAGCCAGTGTAGCGGGCCTACAGTAACCCCTAAAGAGGAAGTGTGATGCTTAAAGTCATGCCCGTCCCTGGCCCTGAGTGATTTAAGGCTGAAAGTGCTGCAGCTACACTTCCTCTATCAGTCCTGCTCACTTCCTTTGCATATCAACAGGCGATCCGTGAGCGGCATCGGTGAAAACAAGCATGCAGCAACGTGGCATTAGAGAAATATCTTCAGATCAGACGTTGAGCCAGAGGTTGGTAAAGGTTGGTCACATACTACCCATAGCTGGAGGCAGCAGAGACGAAGTACCCAGTGAAAGGTCAAAGTGGGGGTAAATAGCACAGTGACTACGTCCCCTCCGGAGGGCCTGTAGGCATGGCTGGGCTGAAGGTGTTTTGTCTCTAGGGACGGTTTTGATGGGAACATGCACAGAATACCAATCGGCTGCTGTGTCGTCACTGACTTTGAATGGCAGGGGAGGGAGAGAGTTGTTTTTCCGTCTGCCTCACCAGCTTACACTCTGCTTCCTAAATTATTTTACGACGGGGGGACATTTAAAGAATTATGGGTTTGCTGGCTCAAGTCATTTATGCAAATGCTAGTGGATGTTGTTGATTAGACCTTGGTGGGCTGCAAAGATCATGTATGAGGTGGAATGCAAGGGTGACCTTATATGGTGACCTTGGGGCTTTTACTGTAATCATAGATATCAGTCAGAGTAGACGCTAAGTCTTATTTGATGTAAACTGCTATGAGACTCTGAATGATAGGTTTGTCCCTGGGTTTTGATTGTTCAGCTGATGAAAATACTAAAATATGTCTTTAAACAGGTTTTCAGTAGAAATCTCCTGAAAACTCCAGGTTGTAAAAATTAGATATGATATTTGTTTTTTTTAGGATAAAGTCTACAATTGGAGAGACACAAATCACTTTCACACTTGTTCAAAACTGTTAAATCACAAATTTAATTGTTAAACTATATTTACAATGCTTTTTAAACATCTTTTATTTGTATTGCTACAAATAAAAATTCATACATCAGCATCGAAAAAGCAGTTATGATGGAATTAGTCTAAAATGACTAGCCAGCATTACCGGCAGATCCTGTTCACGCATGTAAAATTCTGTTAAATTAATTTTAGGTCATAACACCCCCTATAGAATCACATAATCAGAAAAGGTCAAATTGTACTCTATTACACTCTGCTGTCTGTGTTAAGTTAAATTTTTAGGATGATCTGCTTCTGCAGTCTGCTCTTGTCAATGTCGAAATGACTGAGATACCCAATCAAATCAAAGAAGGTGGACTTCAAGCGTGGTGCTTCCATTTTAACAGTCAATATCCAATCATGCAAAGTATTCAACTTTTTTTGTCCATTTTAAATTGAAAATAGCCTACATTCTATTACTACTACCTAATTACTATTTGTTATTTTATGTGATGAGACAAGAACAGGGACGGATTAACTCACGGGACTAATGGGCACGTGCCCAGGGCACCAGAGCAGAGCCCAGACCGCTCAACGAGAAATCGGAGCGCCACGCTGCATCATTATTATTATTATTATTTGCAAATAGTTAAAATGCATGACTTGCAATAAATTCTAGTAATTTTACTATTTTTCTCTATTGCTTTAAATCCCTTTAAACTCCTTTCATTCTTTGATTACTTTAGGTTAAATAAAATAGGCATTTGTTCCCATTACAATAACACTACACCCCAAAACCATTTGTCAATTTTAATGCAAGTAATGTTGTAGTGTATCATTAACATGTATTTCACTCATTTACTGCTTTGTTTGTGTGTGGCTGTACCAATATTAATGAGATCACACTGCCTTGAGACAGTATGTCATATTGATCAGACTGCACTTCTATTGCCCACAACCTTGTTTTTGTTGGCGTCAAATTACTTTCAGAAAAACCTTCAATAAATCATTGTATAAAAGGATTGAGGTTAGTGACATAAGTAGGGTTGGGTATCGTTTGAATTTTAATGATTACGATTCTGATTCTGCTTATAAATACAGATTCTTATCGATTGCTAATTTTGATTCCAATAAGATAAAAAAAAAACCTTGGATATTGTTCACATTTATTCTAAGTCTTATTGCAAAACATTTACTTGTAGCTGAATACCATGAACAATATCAACAGGCTAAAGAACACTTACACAAGGAACTTTTGCCTATGGTTTAAAAATACCATAGCAAAAACAACTAGCCTAATATACATTTCAACCATTACTAAAGACAAGTAAACAATAAGTAATTAAAAAAGAACAAATAGACAAATTAGCAATCACACAAATAAATACAACTGAATAAAGATACGATTGAAATAACAGTGTTTTAGGATTTTCAGGTATTCAGGTATAGAAACCGTAATCAAATGTAAAATAACACTGCACTTACATTACAAATATAGTTAAAGTTATTCTGTCAAGAACAGCAAGTTAATTTTCTCTTTCTCTTTGTCTTTTGTTTTTGATTAACATTATTATAGAGACGGCAGCAGGAATATTAGGCATTACACATGCATTTTTCTTTGTCAACTGTTTATGTTAATTTAAGACATACAGTAACCGACTGTGTTTAGGAGGATATTTTGAGATTTTTGTGTGTATTTGTCCATTCAAGTGCAAAAAGACGCGAAAGATAACTCAGTATCGCACACTATACAGTATGAGAGAGGCGGCTTTCTTTGTGCATGTTTTGGATGTGTGTGCTGCACAGAAAACAGCGCGTGGGTCTTAATGGTTTTAAGTCATATTAAAATGCACACAAAGGAATTGATAAGAGGAATCAATTTTAATGAGCATCAGAATGTTAGCTTAGATATGTCTTTGTTACATCTTCAGTCTTTAGGAAATGTCTTATAGGGAAAAAAAAAAAAAAACCTTTCCTTTTCCTTTGAATCCTCGCTTATCGGGCTTATGCTACTCTGAACAATGCCTGAACTTCGTATTACGTATTTTGAGCACTTCTTGCGTTGTTTTTTGCCTCTGCACGATGACTCGCTTAATCTAGTCCTAATTTGTAAGTCACTTTGGACAAAAGCGTCTGCTAAATGACTAAATGTAAATGTAAATGATTTGAAATTGTGAAATTGATTTTAAATAAGTGCACATTTAAGGTACAGAATGAGGGTCGTAAGGTATAGAGGCCTCTTATTTTGGACTGGCCAGCTGATAGGAGTTTCATATTCAGCTTTATATTCAGACAGCCTGTTTCCTGCACTGACACATTCTGCCTTTTTACATCCTGCTGAATATATGAGCACAGTAACTCGTGTTTTTGTGCTGTCAGTCACTAAAGAGAAATATAAGACAAACTCTCTGTCAGTATGCCTGATGTAGTCTATTCTCTGCACGACAGGACGAGATATGTGCAAGATGTTTTTTGTGTGTGTTTTTTTTTCATGCTCCAAAATGAGTGCTGAGGTACTGTATATGCCAGCCCTACATGCATACTCTCTTTAGAGAGGGTGTTTGGCTGGAAAGACGGAGGTATCTGACAATTAAGGGAGTCAGAAAGTGGGGAAAGAGAAACCTCAGTCACGGCTGACTTCACCTCATAAATATCCCCTTAAACTGCAGCAAATGAATGTAGGCCACAGGTGTGCTGGATCCATGTGCATGTGTTTATGCCTAAGTGTGAGCATGTTGCTGTGAATACATGAGTTTTTGTGTATATGTGTATCACTATAATTATGTTTTGCAGATATGTGCCTGTTTAGTGACCATCTTAAGGGCACAACTAGTGTGTCATATGCTGATTCTTGAGACATAAGACAAAACATGGGACAAATTTGCCTGTCATTAGTTTTGAGATTATCAGTGTTTCATCATTGAAATAAATCATAGATTATCACTTGAATGAAATGAATACAAATCATTGTCCTATGACCGTAACTCAAAATTTAATGTACAGTACATCAAATATTAAATCCAATAACAACAAAGGTATACATTTGCATGTTTTAATGAAACATGACTACTAGACTACTAGAGTAGACTAATTTTTTTTTTTAAATATTCCTCTTTTAAAAGTTTTTGTCAACACTGGCCAATATGAAACCTTTTTTAAATATCTTGCAAAATCTAAGTCTTCATCCTGAAATGTCAATATTTAACCTTCTATGAGTTCAAAAAGCCACACAGGCAAGTTTTATAGTGAGTTAAAAAATGTTTTTTATATAAATATAGGTAATTATGCTTATATTATTACAGGTCACAGCCAAGATATGTTAACTCAAAATTGTAAAGAAATTAATAATTTTCCTATGTTTAAGCTGATCTTGGTAATAGCAATAACAAAAACAAAAAACTATTGTGGTGTGGTGACAATTTAATAGATGGATCTGAAGATCAGTTTGAAACCATCCTGTTGTCTAAATGATTTTATTTTTTAAACTGAATGCTAGATTGATCAATATTTATAATAACTATTTCACACATTATTTTGTAACTGTCAGTATTGACATTTATAGAGTGAATGGTGAGGAAAAAACACATTTTGCGGGAAAATAGAAGCCAGAGACTGCACCTGAACATGTTAAACAGATTAATCCATAATAATTCCTGGAAAGATAACCTTTTATTTTTGTAGATTGTTTTGTCTCAGAACTGAAGAATCGGTGGCAGATAAAACCTGTTTTATCTTCTTTGTTCTCATATACTGTAAGAAACATTTTCTCACATTGTGTTATTTTAACACACACTCAGGTTTTTATTTATTTATTATTTTGTTAATCTTGGTTTTAATTTCTCTTTCAGAGGCTCCCTCCTCAGGGATGGCTAAGAATGGGTACTTCTATCAAGAGATGGGTGAGTAGATGTTTGTAGGAGTTTGTTCATGTGTGTTTGTTTGTTCAGCACATGGCCGGGAGGAGAGGTGTGAAGGTAGAGTCGGGAGTAAAACACAGGCAGAAGGAAACTCCTTCCTACAATTTTTAAAGCATGCCCTCATTTCTGACTTGCAGGAATATTCAAATTGTAACATTTCTGAATTTCTCATCAGCGTCACAAGAGAGACAAGTTTTCTACATCCTGTTCTGCTGCATTAAAGCAAAATCCCTCGTCTTGTGGCTGGATAATGTTGTCTGTAAAATAAAATGCATAAAATTTGTTAGTGCAAGTAAAGCTTGTGGCATGTTCAGATATCTCAAGTATTTTCTCATTATACCATTTCTGAAATCACCATTTATGTCATCTCTCTCTCTTAGTTCAATTCAAGGGGCTCTTGTTTATACGTATGTAATTATAACAAAGTATGGGGGGTATTTTCAATAAATGAGTTAATTTGTTCATGAATAGGCTCTCAGCGAATCAAACACTTATGAATATGATCAACCATGGTGCTTTGAGCTTGAAAGAGCAAGCGAGAAAAGGGAAAAAAGGGGAGCGCCGTCGTCGGGGAGAGGAATATCCTCTCGCCCGCTCACCGTAGGTCCAAGGCGGTAGAGTCAATGAGCACACATGGATTAACAGCCCCCTCTCCTCTTCAGCTTTACATAGAGAATAATAGAGGGAAGGATTAGTGAATAAATGAATAGATGAAGAGAAAGATATGGAACCGATAGCCACTCACATGCCACATTCAGCCAGAGAACCGAGAACAATAACGAGCTGCCATGTGTGGATAAATCAAAGCTTCAGCCACACTCCGGCTACACTGTCACATCTGTGGGGTATTAAACCCTAAGAACACTGTATATAACAGATAAAAAGAGATAAATTAATGGATTATTGATGGTTTTTGCATTGTAACTGTCTTATTGGTGCTGAAATATCAATTCAGATATAAACGAATGAATTAAATGTACAGTACAGCATATTGAATAATATATTACAATATAGAATACAGTATGCTGTGCTACACTGTTATCCTGTAAAGAAATTCACCATAAACACACAGTGACAATATTCAATTATGTATGTTTAACAACTTATACCCGTATATTTCATTAAGATATATAATGTTAATATACCAAGCTACTTAAAGCTATTCTGCTTTTTACCTTAAATTGTACCAATAACTACCATAATAATAATAGGATGTAAAATAGAAATCCACATGATGAATCAGAGTTTATCATTTTGTCAAAAATGAGAAAAAACTCAATTATTAGTATAAAATATAATGATATGTGTCATATAATGAAAGGGATGTCTTTTTTACAGTTTTTCACAGTAAATTATAGAGTAATTCAGGTTTTACTTTCAACATGCATACATTTGACAGTATTTTACAATTACATATGTGATGTCAATCTGTATATAGAGGCTGGTGTGTGTGTGTGTGTGTGTGTGTAAAAACATATGTGTTAAAAAATACATATAGATTGAGGCTGTGTGTGTGTGAGAGAGTATAAAAATATTTAAAAGTGTATATAGATTGAGGCTGTTGTGTGTGTGTGTGTCTCCCTCTTAGAGCAGAGGGAGAGAGAAGAACATGAGGAGGGGAGTGAGGAGCGAGAGGAGGGCCAGGACTCTCCCATCCCATCAGGAGATGACATTCATCTCTACGGCAACCAGACACACCAAGGAGGAACAGGTCAGTGAATTTGTGTGTTTGTGAGCGAGTTCAGGGTGGGATGGCAGTTAGACCCAGAGCTGTTGATTAGCTCTGGAGATGCTCAGGTTAGCAGGTCAGCTGTCGCCACGGCAACAGTCTCAGGTGTGCTGTGATTATGTCGAGGCACCCCCCCCCCCCCACCACCAAACCCACACACGGTGACAGGTCACCTTTTGTCACTCAAAGCCACATAAGTCTTCTCTTTCTGTCTTCAGTCTCTGCAGGAAAATGTAATCAAAGGTGACAATTGGAAAAAAAGATCCATTTTAATTTACTCATATGCAACTCAAATAATTGCTATAAAAACCCTGAGAAACATAATTTCAAGTCTGCAAGGAAAAATTTACATTTTTTTTAAAAATCATAATTTCTATGTATCTTTGTGAAGTTTTTTTCTGTTTTCTCTTTTGTTTTTGTTTTTTGGTATATATAAATGTTGCTGTTTATTTATTTAACTCTCATTTTAAATCAGATGGGATGCCAGCAGTACTGGAACCACCAACTGACATTTTATCCAGAAAGTTGCCAATAAATTTGTCTAAATCCATAATGAAGGTTCACCAGGCAGCACAACTAAAAATGTATTTACATCAGGGGTGCCCAATCCTGTTCCTGGAGATCTACCTATACCTGCAGAGTTCAGATCAAACCCTGACCCAACACAAGTGCTTCTGAAGACCATAATTAGCTGATTCAGCTGTGTTTGATCAGGGTTGGAGCTGAACTTTGCATGAAGGTATTGATCTCCTGGAACAGGATTGGGCACCCCTGATATACAGTATTTAACAAAGGTCAAAATAAATGAGGAGAAATAATAATATACCACAGTCAAAGACATGGGATTACAATTCTCAGTGGACTGAATTAGCCAAAAAAAAAAAAAAAAAAACCCACAGTAGCCAATTTGCCGGGTCATTTTTACAGCAGTGTGTGAGAGAAAAAACACACAGAAAGGATTGAAATCACAAAATGTGTCTGTGAAATGCACATTTAGCTAACATCCTCAGATAAAACTAGTCCTGTCCGAACAGAGCTCTTGTAATCTCCTCTAAACCCATACATTGAATGTGAGCCGCATCTGAAAAAGGTGTGTTTGCACAAACTTTAAAGTACTTAAGTACCAATGAATCATATGCTCAAAGGTTGATTGTTGACATTTATATATGTATATAAATATAGCATAAAATGTATATATACTTCATTTTACCCATGTTTAAATATCACTGCCTATTCAACTTGACCTTTCCTAATGAACAACGAAAGTGTACAACTCTAGTAAGCTGATCACAAATCATTTACATATTAGAAGATTTATAGTTGCAGTAGCAAAAATATACTGTTTAATAAGCACCAGAAAGAGGCTGGAAAATAGCCATGTAAAACTAGAACTGTTTTTGGTGCAAGAAAGCTCAACTAACATTATAATTGGACTTCAAGTAGAAAAATATGTTACAATATAGCCCTATTAATTTTTTTTGCTTAATTTACTGTTTTGGAAACAGAAAACATTTAAACTTTATAATTTCCTATGGATGATGTAACAAATCTATTGTTAGGGTTGCTATTTGCCCTAACACGCTGCTGCTGTTGAAAGTGAGCACAGTTTCAGTGATATCAGTAGACAGGTGACCCAGAATCAGACAAGGATATGTTCTCTCTGTTTACTCAAATACAGTTAGTTCTGTTTTAAATTCTCTTTTCTGCGTAAGTGACTCCTGCTGTGCATTTGGTGGGCTCACATTAGGAAGAGGGGGTTTGTTCACATGTTGTCTCATCCGGTCTGATGTTCTGTCATCCTCAGAGCACAAGCCGTCAGCACTTGTCTAGATTAAAACCAAATTCCACTCCTCTGACACTGCTAAGAGCTTGAACTGTGTAGGATGCATGTATGTGTGTGTGTGTTTGAATATTTATAAACCATGGCCTCCAAACATTTCGTTTTAAGTTCTAATTCCCCTGATTTCAGCAATTGGCTGGACCAAACACTCTGGCACGTTATTTAGCAAACTGCTGGGTTTTTAATGCTGCTTGATTGCTGGGGGTGAGGCAGAGGTGAACTAATTACACACCACAAAAATAAAACAAATATTCCCTAATATGAATTCAGATGATGTCTAAACCACTGGTTTTCCTAAAGTAACAAGGTCCCACACCAATCAATAGAGTTTTAGGAGACGGCATCTCTTTGGCCACCCTCGAGTCTGTTGCGTCATTGTTGAAGTCTTATGGCATTCCGTAAATGTGATGGGAGAACAGTGAAATACATCCTTCTTAGCAGCTCTACTATTCTTTCACAAAATGTTTTTGCCTGAATGGGTGGAAATGGATGAAATAATGCCAAAATAACAGCTCATCCACTTTCTGTTGCATTCAGATCAAAATGACTTGAAACAAGCAATGATCTATAAGTGAGTTTTTAGTGACCACACAGCTTGGTGAAATTAAAAATTCATCACCATGCCCACAACCTTCTCCATATTATTTGTGCTTACTGAGGATTTGTTAAAATGCACTTTAATAGTATACACAGTAATATACAGTAAACGTGCTATAAAAAAAAAGTGGGTCTTGGGATCAGTAAGATTTTTTTTTAAAGAGAAATCATTCCTTTTATTCAGCAAAAATGAATTAAATTGATCAAGTGTCAGTATAGACATTTATAATGTTACAAAAGATTTATGTTTCAAAATAAGGTTGTTCTTTTGAACGTTCTGTTCATTGAAAAAATCTGGGAATGTATCACGTTTCCACAAAAGTATTAAGCAGCAAAACTCTTTTCCACATTGATAAAAAATAAGTTTCTTTTGCACCAAATCAGCATATTAGAATGATTTCTGAAGGATCATGCGACACTGAAGACTGGAGTAATGATGCTGAAAATTCAGCTCATAATTTCAGAGTTTGTTTTGCTCGTTGGTAGTCCCTAATATAAGTTAAATTTCCAAATTTTCCACACACAAACTAAGAAACTATGTAAACTTCAATGAAACATGAATTTATATTAGACTAAAGGAAAAACAGAGAGGGGCTTTGCCTCCTCGATTCAGAAGACCACAGGGGTGAGCATATGTCCGACTATTAACAGCCTCTGGTAAATCATTGATGCTGTTTTGATTGGATGTGGTTTTGAGAACTGGCTAATTGCTGAATTCTCTTTGGATTAGGGTTTGCTTGAGCTCAATTAATGCTGCCTTTTATCTCATGTTAATACAGTGGTTTTGAGTTTTATACCCAGCAACTCACTGAGCTTTAATTGGGTGCTCAGATATTGCGGTGCGTTTCAGTTCAACATGAGATGACCTCACATAATTGTAAAATGTATATTGTGTACTCATAAACATCTGAACATACAGATGACAACTGGAAAAGTGATAGAAGGACAGAAGGATTGAAGAGGAGAGAATAAAAGAACCTGTTTCACATAGTGACTGTAAGCCATTAAAAGGTTTTCAGAGAGGTTATATAACCTTATTAGTTTAACACATAGACTTACCTCTTATTAAAACCCAAAGTTGTCCTTTTAAAGTGGTGCTTTTATTCTCAATTTTCCCCTTTTAATCCCAAACCCATCCGAGGGGCTGTTTAATCTTGGAGTTAAGGCAGTGGAGGAGTCAGCCGTGGGTCGTGGTAATCCTGCCTGCCCTGAATATCTCTTTCCAGAGGCAGGACTTCTTGCAGGTCCACGCGCACAGAACTGAGGGATTTCTATTTGATAAAGGCTGTCTGCTTTATATAATCTCTATATGGAGGAAGACTTAGCATGCAGCCATCATATGAGGGTTGCAAGCTGAACCCGCAAACCTGAGTACAATACCAAACATGAATTAAGCAAATAAAGGACAGGCAGGGACACGGGAACACATGCGTTTACACGAGTTTATCCTGCCCCTTCAAAGTTTGGATGATACTCTTGATCCATGGAGTATGCTGTGATGTATTTGGTGGTTACTAATAAACAGTGTTGTGGGAGTGATATTTTGTTTTGTATTCAGGAACTGAACTCATTTCATAGCAGATATTTGTGATGCTGGGTTATATTGAGGAGATCACAATAGGGGCTCTCTGATGCAGAGGGATTTTATGTTCACTGTTGCTGTTTTTTTTAAAAACACTTTTATGCTATTAGAGTGTTTTCTCTGAAACCAGTTGTTCTTAAAAGCTGCTTTATGATGGTTGTTGTTCTGGCACACATCATTCTCCCCTTCGGCTTTCCCATTCTCTCTTTCCTACAGAATCCGATGTCCATGGCTGTGTGCTGCTTAACACGTCTCGAAGGGTGAGACTTTTTCATTACCACTGTTGGGGAAAGTTTCTTTTAAAAGTAATGCATTACAATATTGTGTTACTCCCTAAAAAAGTAACTAACTGCTAATTACTTAGTTACTTTTTGTGGAAGGTAATGTGTTATGTTACTTTTGCGTTAGTTTCTTATCTGGGCTGGGCTTGATTGTAACAAAAAAGTTTTATTTATGGTAAATATAAAGGGTGTTTCACACCAGAATAAGAAATGAATAAGCCTCAGGCCAAAGGAAATGCAAATTCACGCCTGTACAGTTGAGGGTGCGGCTCAAGCAAACATATCAGCTGTGCTGCCATTCTGGATTGCAGAAAAATAGAAAAAGAAGGTTCAACTCTTATTTCACCAATAAAAAAGAAAAAATTAAACACAAATGTGAGGTTTATCTGAAGTCATTTTTGCTTATCAGTATGGTTAAATTGGATCATCAAAGGTCAGCAGCAAAGACATTGCTTAATAAATTGAGATTAAATACATTAAAGTATATTTGTGTAATTTAACAATAAATTATTGTAGGTTTGCATCATTTTCTGAGTTTGCATTTCACTGTTTACTGAGAAATACTGAATTTGATTTGTACATGTGAAATGAGTAAATGCATGGGTAAACTTATTTATTAAGTCAATAAATTGGAAAACAAAGTATCTTTCATTACTTATTTGAAAAGAAGCACCTCAGATATTTTGTTGTAAAATTAAAAGTAATGCATTTACTTAACTAATTGCTTGAAAAAGTAACCTGATTACGTAACTCACATTACTTGTAATGCGTTACCCCCAACACTGCTCATTACATCCACATGCCAAACATATATTATTAAATGCATAGTCCCTGTCCGAAGTGACATGCACACCTGTGACTGCACATTTATTGAATTCTATTTTGATGTCTACATACAGGAGTCTGATATATATATATATATATATATATATATATATATATATATATATATATATATATATATATATATATATATATATATATATATATATATTTTCATTTAAGCATTCAAATAAGAACGCTTTAGTATTTTTTTAACAGAGCTTATGAAATGAATTTGAAACAAAAAAAGATCATACTGGATAACACAATCATTAGGTTTTACTTAATACTACGGCATTCTGAAATTCCTATTAGTTTACTCTTCTTTAACTATTTACACAAACTGTTATGCTAACAATTTAATTTGTAATTAATAATATGTTAATACATTAGACAAGAATCCAAAGTATTTCTCAGACTTTTTGAACCCCATTATATATACAATATCCCATTCATACATTTAAAATACAATGCAGTTTGCCATGGCTTATTGTTTTAATCAGTGTTTCTAAGATCTTGGATAACCTGAACCTTGGGAAATTTTTAATTTGCTTTTTTCTAGGAACATGGACATTTCTAAAATGAATAAACTGTTTCAAATTATGTTGAGCTGTAAAATAGAACAGCTGCTAGAAATTACTTTTGTGTAGAGTAATACTTAGTCACAAGCCATTGTGATGTGCAATGTGTGAGTGAATCGTTCTTTTGAGTCATTTCTTTTTTAGTGATGCAGTCAAAGTGATGTTTTTTTAATATACTTATGATTATTGTATATACAGATATAAAATATATATTTAAAAATATGGTATCCAGCATTATCAAATGATTAAAAAAGTAATTGTTTAAAAAATATCGGAACCCTGTTAAATATGTGAATATTAGAAAGTTGTATACATGTTTTCTTTGTAGACATTTTTAGCATTGCTTGCATGTTCCTCTATGTGTTCTCTCAGTATGTGAAGCTGATGAACTTTGAGGAGGAAGTGCGAGCTCACAGAGATCTGGATGGGTTTCTGGAGAGGGCCAGTATTCTGCTGCACGAGGACGAGGCCTCTCTAGATGATGTGTTAAAGACAATGCTCCGCCACGTCTCACAGGACCCTCACACCGCTGAGCCCGGCTGCAACTTCGAGGAGATCATGAGCTCCCTCTTCACAGACGCTGGGTCACAGGAAGTCAATGGTGAGTGTGTTTGTTTCTATTTGTGTGGTATTTCATGAAAAGCTTATGAAAGGTTGCTCAGTACCTCAGAGAGTTGATTTGACTGACACCTCAAAGGATATAAGCACAACAGTTTGACGTTAGTCAATGTTATTTTAATTTAAATTGCTTTATAAATCATAATACAGATTTTACATAAAAAAGGGTCTGAAGAATGAGTAACAGAGGGAACTGTGCAGAGACAGAAGGAAAAAGAAGTTTCAGCAATAATTAAGTCAATTTCCATCCCTGCTGACCCAATAGCTTTGAATCTCACTCTAGGATGTGTCAGAGAGATGACTTGCTCTGAATGACCCCATAAAGGGAAGTCAGGTGATAATAACACTCTTCTGTCCAGTCATTCACACATTAGACTCACTGGAATGGTCAAGCCTTCCCAGATGGAGTTGAATAAAATAGAGACGAATCACAAAAGTTAAGCTGAGGGTTGAAAGAGCTTTGAGGCAGGAGCGGCTGGAAGAAAAATACAATATCTATGAAATATAAATAAGTACAAATGAATGTATAATTCAATATTGAGTACATAAGATAATTAAAATGATTGAATAGTTAAAGGTAGGGTAGGTAATTTCGGAGGGGCTAGCAATAGCAAATTACCTTTGAAAGCATTGGATTTTCAGAGTGCCTCCTTCAAAATACATGAACACACACAGCAGAGTCTGCAAAGCATCACAAGATGTGTTAAATGACCTCATATCTCAAAGCACATAACATTACAATAATAATGAACGTAAACTACTTGCAGAGCTCTTACTTGTACCACCTGACTGCTGCAGATTTATTTTGTTGTTGATAGTGTTGACATAGAAACTATGGCTGTCAAAATTGCTCAAAAATGACGTTCGAATATTCCCTCTAAAAAACACACGAATATTCGAACATCTGGTTGCGCATTTTGTCAATGACGCGCATTACGTCAATAACAGGACAAATTAATACAAAGAGACATAACTACTTGTATAGGTAGTAAATTTAAGTTTAAACATATTTGACAGTGTATTACCAACACAAAACCAAGTAAATAAACTAATGGCCAAGACCGTAGACCTCACTCTCGCTCACTCGCAGGCACTCTCTCTCTCTCGCCCTCGCGCTCTGCGCATAACGGTTTAAATTAACAACAATAAGCACATGTTGAGTGCTGATCAAGAGTTTTGTGCAAGCAATTTAAGGTCGCGACTCTTGTCCCAAATATAGCATGCTTTATTCAGTGATTGAAACAAATTTATTAACATTAATTGAAGTTTTACAGTATAGAACCGACATTGAACGCTCCGAGCGAGCTGTGCTGTGGTAAACATGGAACTTTTCTGTTTAACGTTAAATAAAATGAGGCACACAATTCCGAGAAATGTGACAACAAAGAAATTTTACCCTGAGGTTCATAAAAAATAAAGTGCTATTAAAAAAGAAAAAGGCTACTTACATTCTTGGTGCTTGTATTAAAAAAAGGTCTTTTTAGTGCACTGTCAACTTTCAGCAGTGACGCTGTGCTAGACAGTGCGACTCGTGTGACCTGTCCCTCAGGCAGCGTGCGCGCCCACTCGCAAAGCAGACAGCCGCGCCTCTACTTCCACGGGCGTGTTTTTCCATATTCGAAATTCACATTCGAATATTAATTTTCACGTTCAAATTCCTGTTTTTTAAAACTATTCGAATATATATTCGAATTTAGAATATTCGTTGACAGCCCTAATAGAAACGCATAAATCCGAGTCTGAGGATGTGAACAGCTCCGGGTAGAACATCACAGGATGCCATCTCGTTATTACGGTTACAACATGACGTGAACGCAGCATAAGCTCGTCGTTTTGGTTCAGGAGGAACTGTAAAAGGCGGCTGCTGTTTGTTTGCAGTGCTCGGTGACTGTCTACAACTCTGCATAGCCTTACAGAACGCGCTGATGACGTGATGTCTGCGCGAGCAGGGTGCACAAAGGTATGGAAATACATATGTTGACAGACAGGTAGAACATCGTATCATTGCATTTGGAAGAACATTCTTTTGGTCCTGAGACTTCCACAGAAAATATATGTGGCAAGCAGGAAGGGGCCGAGAGCCGTGGGAATGGAGCAAGGCCGGTGGCACGAGGGCTAATGAGACTGTGCTCTGCCCTCCGGGGGGTTTAAGGGCAGACGAGGAAAGAGAAAAAGAGACGGAAGGATAAGGAGAGACAGAGACGAGAAAGGGGAGAGAGGGAAAAAAAATCTTGTTCGGGTTTCCATAACACACTGCCATCGGTCCTCCACCAGCTGTGTGAACTCCTTCGCGATACCTGGCAGTGGCACTAGATATCCCTCGCTGGACGGAGCTCTAACTTCTCCGATGTCTGGTGGACGGCAACGGCTCCTCCGTGTTCGGGTAGCCGGCGACGAGTCCCCTGTTCCTTACTCCTCCCCCATCATCGCGGACGGCAGCAGGCTCTGGCCTCAGCCAAACGACGGCGACTCCTCCGCTCCATCTCAGACGGCAGCCGCCCCTCCACAACCCAGGCGGCCCGCAACAAGCTAGTCCATCCCCCTGGCAAATCACTCAAGCCCACCACCTCGAGCGTCCATGGCGGTAGAGTCTGCTCAGCACGATGGCACCACAGATTTCCCACAGCGGCGAGGACAGCATGCGTAAAAGTCACCAATGCTCTGCTGATTTTATAGCTGAAAAGTTCCAGACTTTCACTGGCATTAATATCAGCCAGAAAACTGTGCGACGGGAGCTTCATGGAATAGGTTTCCATGGCCAAGCAGCTGCATGTAAGCCTCACATCACCAAGTACAGTGCCAAGCGTCGGGTGAAGTGGTGTAAAGCACGCCACCACTAGACTCTGGAGAAGCGGAAATGTGACAAATCAAGCTTCTCTTTTTTGGCAGTCTGATGGGTGAGTCTGGGTTTGGCAGATGCCAGGAGAACGTTAACTGCTTGACTGCATTGTGCCAACTGTAAAGTTTGGTGGAGGAGGGATAATGGTATGGGGCTTTTTCAGGATTGAGCTAGGCCCTATACTTCCATTGAAGGGAAATCTTAATACATCAGCATACCAAGACATTTTGGACAATGATATGCTTCCAACCAAAGTCCCTTTCAAGGAAAATTTGTTCACTTGGCGACCATATTTGCAATGCCACTGGGCAGATTTCAGGCATCCAAGACCAAGTCCTATCTACTTCAATGAGGGAATCCTGAAATCTCAAAAACTGCTGGCCAAAGTCACATTTAAATAACATATCAAATCAGCAACTGAATCGGTTGCTGAACTGTCCCATAAATGTTGTTTCTTATGCTCAAATAGTGTTCAAAAGCTTATATTATAGGTTAGATGAGCCAAAACACATGTATAGTCCGCTTGTCTCAGAACTTTGACTGTTTTTAGAGCAACTGGAGCTTCTAACGACAGCTGTGGGGATGCGATAACTTTACCAATTGGCAATTGGCTCATTTATTTATAGGTGGGACTTATTCCACCATATTGCGCTTTGCACTTTCTCCGATTCATAAGTAATATGAGTGCATATTAAAAGAGAGAGTCTTTTTCTAAAGTATTTGTGGGAAGAGTTTGGGGAATACCTTTTTCTAGTCCAGCATGACTGTGCCTCAGTGCACAAAGCAAGGTCCATAAAGACATGGTTGAATGAGTTTGGTGTTGAAGAACTTGACTGGCCCACACATAGCCCTGACCTCAACCTCATCAAACACATTTGAAATGAACTGGAATGGAGATTGCGAGCCAGGCCTTCTTGTCCAACATCAGTGCCTGCTTTACTGGATGAATGGGCAAAAATTCCCACAGAAACACTCCAAAATCTTGTGGAAAGCCTTCACAGAAGAGTGGAAGCTGTTATAACAGCAAAGGGAGGGATCAACTCTTTATTAATGTCTATGTATTTAGATTGCAATGTCATTAACAGTCCCTGTTGGTGTACAGTCCCATGTAGTTATCCTAATTTTGTCTATATAGTGTATTTTAAATCGTGCAGGTGACTATACAATGAGAGTGTTTTTGGCTAGATGAAAGCTCATCTCTTGATTTATACACGTTTAAAACCCCTGTATTTACAGCGAGTACATTTTCTTTGTCATCTCTTATGAGAGATGAGGGTAAATGAAACCTTTCGCTTAGAACACAGGTTGTCTTATTATATGATATAATTGAACGTCTTTGTTTATCACCCCTGATAATTCTCACCACTAGACAATCAGTTATTTTCTATCCTGATGATTAGATGTGTACTTGTTGCTCACATATTCATCTGATACTTGTCTGAGTTTTTCTAAAGGATTTCTTAAAATAAAATTCACTCTAATAAATGAAATAGTCTTGACAACACAACGTATATAATCACATAGCAGCATGCAAATCTATCGGGCTGCATGAATGTGTCATTTCCCTTTGAGGTTTTCACAAGTTGACAGCATGCTTTTTTTGGATTGTATTGATCGTTTGCGGCTCACAAGTAATCTCTGTGTTCTTATCATCATTGCCAAATTCACACTGAATACACACAGAATATAACTCGTTATCCTATTGCACCAATTAAGCCCAGCCCTGGACTTTACTGTACCGCCACTTTGATCCGGACTAACATCGCACCTAATTTGTGCCCGGATTGTGTGAATGGTGAGATGTAAATTATGGTTAGTTGATTTTTTTCTTCTTCTTTTTTTTTTAAGTCTAAGGATGATACATTCTCTCTTGTCCCTCTGTTGCTAGGATACATAGCTCACATGTGAGCGAGAATCATATTAATGATATGAGCCTGGGAACATGCAAATGAACTGATGTGTGATTGGATTATGAAATGTGAATGTCATGAATATGATAATGTATGATCGTTTGGATGAGAATCCATGAATGGGATCTAATTGTGAGTGCATTGATTGTATGTGAACGCGTCAGGCATTTAACACAAACACACGTACACTCGCACATGCAACCTAAAGTCTTATCAGTCTGAAGATCAAATTAGAATGAAATGGGAATAAAGATCTCATTCAGCTAAGATGCAAGCACAATGAAAGATGGAGAAAAATCATATTTCATCTGAGTAAAGAGACCTGAGCATCTGCCTGACAACCCAGCCCCAATTAGTGAGAGAGGGAGGTTCGGTGTATCTGTGTGGGTGGTGGGTTATCTGAATTTGTGTCTGAGAGACATTTCACTCTTTCTGCTTGCTTTTAGGGTTCATAACATGTGTTTCTGTGCTCAGCCTAACTTTAACTCTTTCCTTTCCAAGCTGAACTCCGTTTCTGTGTGTGTTTGTGTGTGCGTGTGTGGGTCTGTTTTGTCTCTGATTCTCTCGCACAGACAGGTCGCAGAATTTCATTTTCTATGACGACGGTAAGAATGATATGATCAGATGTGGGATATTACACACAATTCATGTGTGTTTTTCCCTGAGTGCTGGTGTTTCCACTGGATGTGATTGACATGTACCATTAGTCCAACAGACACGCGAGTCTCTGTTTTCTTATTCAGATCCATCAATTTACTGCATTTTCCAGTTGATGCAGTGACATAATCCAATTCGAAATCAGTATCCACACATTTGAAATGACAAGATTTGGTGTTGTTTTAAAAGAGCTGATGCTGAATACAGAGTGATTCCCTTCCCCGTGGTGGTGTGTTAGATTGGGCTGTATCATCGTCTCTCTCTCATTCCTGCCTCATTGCCGTTCGGCTGATTGGCTGTGCATGGATTCCACTGTTGTGATTGAAAAAGTCCACTGTCATTCTGATGTCTTTTTCTGCATAATATTTATGCGGCACACACACACACACACACACACACAAGGAGTGAAAATACTTTTTAATTTCTTGAGGAAAAGTCTTTAAAATGTGTGAATAAAAGCATCTCATTTCATCCTGATGCCCAGGCCTCAGGCAGTTATCAGAAGGGGTGAGGTAGGGTTGGCCTAGATGATTGCCTGAATGTTAATGCGTGTATTTCAGGAGAGGACCATATAGCTGAACAGTTTATTTGTTAAATCGGTTAATATTCAGAATACATCTCATTTGTTCGGAAAGGCTAAAAATACAGCAATAAATAATTAAATAACCACAATTTATTTTCCATATTGTTACTCTCTAAATTGACCAAAGTAATGATAAACATCTAATTTATAATGCATTATGACAGTTTATATATTTATATATATAACCATAACATTATAAATATAATAATACTAAATGTCATCATAGATAGAGATAAAGATTATAATATAATAGCTTCTAAAACATTTTAAAGTGAGTAAAATGCAACACAAGGAAGTCTGTTAATACTTTTGTGACAAATTGTTGACTGTTATTTTAGTATCGAGATACTATTATAGTTTGTTTTACTATTTTGAATTAGTTTTGATTTTTGTATTTTCTGTTTTTAAATATAAATGTAAAGTTTTTGTAATTTTGTTGTGTATTTTTGTCATTTTTGTTAGTGTATTTTTTTTTAAATTACTATATATTTTTTATTCATTTTTATTTGTTTTAGTGTCAGTGTTTAAAACAAGTTATACATCAAGTTAAACCAAATGAAAATGATAAATGTCGCTTTTGCAACTACCTGAAATGAAAAAAAAAAAATTTCTTTCAGTGAACATTTATTTTTCTTTCATAAACAAGTGACAAAAAATATTTTTTATGGTTTAGTTTTAGTTACCTATAATTACCCTGATTGTTGAGTTTACTTTAAACTGTCCGTTTGAACTTATTCTCTAGAGGTTTGCATCAGAGACAGTATTAAAATATCATATCACCCTCATACCAACTCTCATCTCAAGTTGTGACACAACGAGCAAGTGCTGTCTTAGAAATGTAATGGCAAAAAAATGTTGAAACATCACAAAAATGTTCTGTTTTTGTATAAATAACAAATGAAATATTGTAAATGTTTAATATGTCATAAGTCAGTGTATGCCTTTATTGCCGTGCACAACATGCATCGTTGTACTTTTTTTGTTTGTTTGTTTTTTCTTCACGAACACACCAAGTACACAATTATCTGAGCTATTTGTCCCCATGCCAATTCAACAGTCTTCATATTGTCCTGTATTGCTCCATTGATACGTTTCCCTATCTTTTCCTCTCCTTCTCATTCTTTCTCTCTTCCTGTCTATTTCTCGATGGTGCTGAGTGTGTTGTCATGGTGATACCCATCTGTCCACGGTGTGAGTGTGTGATGTCTTATTGATGAGACAGTGTGACTGTGTGCCAGAGACATCCATCCTGCCTGCTAAACAGCACACACACACATACATAGACACATACACTCACATACACATATTGTTTTTGCTAGTCATGCTGAACAACTCACATCTGTCACCTCTGCTGGACAGAGGGCATATACTCACAAACACACATACATGCTTTCACACTGCTTGTTGTTAATATGCTGGACAGCTCACACATACGAGAGAGAGAGGGCGCATACATAGACACACAGATTGATTAATTTGAATTAAACATTTGGTGGTGTTCTTGGAAAGGTCTTCATTGTCACTCACGCTGGCTGCAGTGATGTGTATTGTCCTCTGGTGAGCTTCTGCTTATGTTCTACCTTGATATGCATTAGCCTTTTCAAGTATTACCTGTCTCTCCATCAATTCACATCCTCTTGCTTGTTTGTTTTTGTTTGTGTCACCATATACAGTGAGAGTCAGTTGACTTAATCTTGGTGTCAAACTTGTGAGCAGTCTCACTACTGTTCTTCATGCTCCATTCGCACTTGATGTGCAGTACTTTTGAAGTGGCATCCAGATTGTAGTTAACTTGAAATGATTGTTTAGTTTCTTCTTCATGTTTCTTCATGTTTTCTTCTAGTTTTCATGACTGACCCCTTGCCTTCTCTCCTCACAGTGCATCTATTGTCAGAGACGCTGCAGTGTGTGACGGCCACAGCCACAGGGATCCAGTACCAGCAGTCCTGGCTTTGCATCCTGTGAGTTACCTGGATCTGTCTTACCTGTAACTCTGAGCCTGGAGAGTTTCTAGAGCTGGGGTGTCTGAAGAAATGCCACAAGATAGGAACAATTATTTTTCCTAGGGCTGCCAATTTAACATCGTGTTTTTAATTAAAGTATAAACACTACTGTTCTAAAGAATGAGATTAGTAAGATTTTTTTTAAAGAAATCAATAATTTGATTCAGCAAGGATGCATTAAATTGATCAAAGGTGCCAGTAAATATATTTACAATGTTACAAAAGAAAATAAATGTTGTTCTTTTAAACTTTCTATTCATCAAGGATTACTGAGGGAAAAAAGTATTGCAGTTTCCACAAACACATTAAACGACACAACTGTTTTCAAAATTGATAATAATAAGAATGCTTCTTGAGCAGCAAATCAATATTAGAATGATTTCTGAAGGATCATTTGGCACTGAAGACTGGAAAATGATCCATCACAGGAATAAATTACATTTTCTAAATTATTAAAATAGAAAACAGTTAAAATTGTAGTAATATTTCACAATACTACTGTTTTTACTTGCAATTTTCAAATAATTGCAGCCTTGGTGAACAAGAGACTTTTTTTAAAAAGGGGGTAGTGTATATCAATATTTAACAATACTTTAGCTTATGTATGATTTTAGACAAATACTTTTGTGGTAAAAACTTCTAGAATGCCACATTTTAAACCAGAGATCAAATGTAAACACAAAGTCTCTTTACTGAGAACTGTGTGTGCAGTTCAGTAACGATGAAATTGGCATCTATTCAGTGTATGAGGAATAAAATAAAATGAAGATCTTGCCAGAGGCTCATGCTCAGCTAGTAGCGGTTCTGCGATAGCTGGATTTTTGCAGCCCATCCACAACCCAAGAGAGTGATGCAAAAAACAGCTTCGTTTATTATAATGAGAGCCTTCACAGGAGGACAGATCTTAGTGCTCAAACCATAGTGTAAAACTGTACAGTGGACCCACTGCTGCCAATGTTGACAGTGATTATAATGGGAACATTCTATTTTGTCACATCGCACAGCCAGAAATGTAGATGGGGTGTCATTCCACACTGTTCATATTTGAGTTGGTTTGAGTATCTTTATGTGAGTGCAGATCACTGCAGAAGAATAAGAGACATGAGGAATTACTTGCTCCCTAAATACATACATATACATATGTATATACATATATACTGAGATGCGTATGTATATATATATATATAGAGAGAGAGCGAGAGAGCGAGAGCGAGAGCGAGAGAGCGAGAGCGAGAGCGAGCGAGAGAGAGAGAGTAGAATAACTTTTTTAAGAGTGTAATAGTGGTAGATCCTCTTTGCATCAAGTATAAATAACAAAGAATATTTGTTATTAAAGTGAAATTAGTGATAGATGCTATTCACACACAGTGTAAATACTATAGAGGTAACATGGTATTTGTGCTGAAGTTAAAAGACCTTGAGAGCCACCGACTAGTATCGCTGAAATAGTTAAAAACTTTCTTGGTTGTAACACACACACACACACACACACACACACACACACACACACACACAAAGTCCTTGACATGATCTTTTTCCGGATTTGGATGACCGTAAAATCCTGTCTCTTTTGTCTCATAGCATCTCAGACATTTACATGTTTCTTTGTTCCAAAGATGTTTTTTGTTATGTTTATGAAATTCTTTTCTTCTCTTGTAATTTGACAAGATGATGACTTTAGGATTCCCATGTGTCAAAATCTGCTACCTGCTATTGAGTCATTTATCAAAACAAAACGATCCCCAACAAACCCTATCTAACAGACATTTGCAGGTCATGATTAGATTCTGATGAGTCATCTGCTTTGTTTCAGAGTTCTCAAGATCCGCCAACACTTGTTCTTTCTCAACACTTTTGCTTAATAGCTGCCAGAACTTTTATCAACCGCCTCCAAACTGTAGCAGTGTCAGGCAGCAACCAATCAGTGCGCAAACTAACGAGTGTTATTTTCTCTAAACCACTCCCTGTCAAACTTAACCAGCTGCTTTATTTGCTAGTATAGATAGTGCTGCGCCACATTTAAATGAAGTCATTTTCTTTTCTTTATATGCAAATAAGGTGTTTTATTGAATGCTGCTACTGTTACAACCTACTTAAAGCAAGTGGCAAACTTAATTTTATATAAAACAGATACTTATGCAGATTTTTTAGTAATAATGGCAGCAGTGATTCATTCAATTATGACAAAATTAAGGAGAACAGCATTTTAACCGGGCTCATATCCAAAAACATGGTGTAGTGAAGTGCACTTTGTGCATTTTAAAGAACATAATCAGGTGACCCGTAAAAAGCACTTTGCACATTGTAGAAATATTTTTCTTTCTCTACTTGTATTAGTTTTTGCATTGTACTATTTTGTTCTACTCTATAATCTGGTATTGGAGAGTGGCTAATATTGTCAATTCCTAGATGATTATTTACATATTTACTCGGTTTAGGATAGATAGATGGATGGATGGATGGATACATAGATTTCTATTGTAATTAATTATTGACTGTTAATTATGATGAGCTGTCCGGGGGAGGGGTCAAGTCAAGTCTCATCCTCAAGCACTTCAATTATTGACAGCAAGCTAAATCTGTTTACTTTTAACACTCTAATTTATTATATTAACTTTATTAATTCACATGAGATCATAAATCATTGAAAAAAAGTCATTAAAGAATCAGTCTTAGACCCTCTCTAGGGTCAGAACAAAGACTCAGAAAAAGTTCATCCATTTGCAATGGCCCACACTAGCCTAGTGAGCAGAAGATTTGTTTTTCTTTGAATTATGTGCGGACAATTTTATGGGCAAGAAAGGGAAACAAGTGGCAATGTTGGATGACCCACAGCAGCTCTATGGCCTTAAGGTTACCAAAGTCCTTACAGAATGGCACAACAGCTTTCGCATGTTTTAGATGAGACTATCCCATTTTTCTTTTCTGAATTCTCTTTTGTCCTCAGTACATTGCCTGAGTTTTATGGCCACAAGCAGGTGTTATGAGTATTAGCTGGACCAATGAGACCGATTCAGTGCCCCTGTTGCCAGGGTCTGAGTATAGAGCAGATTATTAGTGTGTATTTTAAGTAAATTAGACGTGGAACAGTGTACTGTTACATTTTGTTCCTTAGGCCAGCTTTTATGGTAATATTTGACTTGATTTATTTATGCATTGTGTGGTTTTATCTTTTCCCTTTTAATATAGTTGATTGTGTTGATATTAACCTCATAACAGGTGGCAGCAAGCCTGAAAAAAAGGTGTACACTTCTTAACTTTATAAGCCTGAAAGAGAATAGGAAGGGCCTTTTTCCCAACCGGCCCACAACCAAACATTACTTTTACACCCCTGTTCAAGAGCTTTCTGTAATCCCATTAGACCTCAACCAATGGATTTGTTAATGTGTTTGCTGTACTCCTGTTACATATTGAATTAATCTGATGCTGTGCCAGGTACATTAAAGCACTATGTAAATTGTAAAGAGGATTAATGATGATTTATGAACTCTGATTTGTGACAGCTGCAATGTGAAGAATCTGCAGAGGCGGCACGTGTGTATCTCACGCCTAGACCGTCCACAGAACTGGGGGGAAAACTGTGCAGAGGTCCGCTATGTTATCCTCATTCTGGCACCTTCAAAAATGGTAATATAATCATGCATAAATGCACACACACATATTGAAGACAGTTTATTTGCCCATTGTGGACATTCTTTTTATTTATTTTTTATTTTTTTTAAGAAATAGCTTGCAAACTTCTTGTCTTTGCAAATCTGAAGTTTTTCAAACTGGGACCCAGGGAACCCCTAGCAGCCCCCTGGGGGTCAAATTTTATTTTAACTAAATGTATTTCACAACTTTAATATATTTATTAAATAATTTTTGGTTACAGTTCATTTTATGGTATCCTTGTTACGGTGGAATTATAAATGAAAGTATTGAGTAATATTTATGAACAACATGTATTTACAATGAGGTTATGGTTAGGGCTTGGTTTTGGGTTATTTGCATGTGATTATTCATAATTTACTCTTGGTACTATAGTAAGTGCATGATACGTGTAACAAGGACACTAAAATAAAATGTTTTATTTTTTTAACACATTTACTGAAATTGATATTATCAGTATTTCACTTTGCTTTGTAAGAACTGGTCATGAGATTATTCATTGTTTCTTTTGAGTAATCATAATGAGATTATTCTACTGACAGTCCTATTTTTTAACAGTAATAATAATAATCAGAATATTTTTGTCAAAACAATCTTCATTTCTAAGTGTTAGTTTCTCCATTATGATGTACATGTGTTATGTTCACAAATGCTGTATTTGAATTTTGTCTTTAATATGAAAAAAAACTTGTCAACTTAATCCAAAGTAAATATTTTTCCTGATAATATTTTAATTGTAAAAAGTAATAATAATAATTTTGGAAAGAACATATCATATAATATATAATATAATATTACATTTGGTTTTTTTCCCCCACACAGTTTAAATGGGTATTTATACATTAAAATATATAGTTTGTCTTCATATTTCAGAAAAGGTATCATATTTTTGGGGTCCCTGGCATCAAAAAGCAAGAGCAATTTGCTGTTTAAACTGTTTGCTATTCATGAGAAACAGTTGAGATATTAACAAGATCTTATTCATGGCAGGTTCAGACACAATAATACTATCACGTTCAAGTCTTAAAGTCCTGGTCCTGCATTTTGTGTTCCCCTTGCAGTCTCCCTGTAAAGGCCTTGGGGCCCCTGGCTCCCTCCAAGACCATTTTGTGTATCTCTTTGTGTCTGTGTTTACATCATAAATCTGTGTGTTTGTGTGTATGTGTTTACATCTGTTTACATCTAATCACTCTCTCTCTTTCTTTCTCTCTTTCTCTCTCCCCTTGTGTTCTTGCATGCACTCATCTATTTCTGTTCTCTGTAGTTCACCAGGCAGTATAGCAAACTTTTTTGCTTTGTAATCCTGTGCTTTTCTCAAAAGCAATACAATTATATGCGCGCACACAAAAACGCATCTTCTCATTACATTAAAAGCTGGATTATCATGCTGGCACATGTAGATGCATCCTCTTTTCTTGCCGTGTGTTTTAAAACAATAGACAACTCAAATGTTATGTAACTTAAATACCAAATGGACTCAATCCATATGATAAAGCAAAAATCATAAATCCAGAGAACTGGTCAAAAGTGCAAGTACAAGAGTACATATTGTACTCTTGTATTAGCAGAGTAAAAGCATTTAACTGGAAATGAAGTTGAGAATAAATCTACAATTTAGACCATGTATCAGCAGCATAACTGCAACTGCTTTATTTTCTGCTCCAAAAAATTCTGGGTTACTACTTTGAAGACTTTATGCCAAAAAGGTTCTATATACGGATAAATGTCTCAATAATTTCATATTTAATGGGTCGTTTAAAAAAAAATTCTGGTGATAAAATACATTTATGAGCTGTTTAATTCATAAAATTAAGAAAATGAATTAAAAGAAATTAATGAATTAAAAGTAAATCGATAAAATTATCCCTTAACAGGAACCCCTAAAATGATCTTTATAGAGTAGTGGCTAAAAAGGATGTCTGACCTTGGAAAATTGAAAAATCTTCACCCTTTATTCAAATATTATTAGACATTTGTTTAAGATTTTGTTAGCATTTTACGTAATTGTGCTAGGGGTCAATTTGTGATAACGCAATGTGACATTATTTTTTGGCCAGGCTGTCATACAAAAAAATTAAGAACAAAAACGAGAGAAACAACAAAATATTAATAACTGATAATGCTGTAGTCAGTGCATGCTTTTCCTGTGAGCTTTTTGTTTTTCTGTGCAATTTTTTTCACTGTAAAATAAAACCTGTAGCTGTAGTTTGCCTTTTTTTGCCAAATAATTTTGTCATATAAATACTTTAACCATTTTGTATTTTGTTTTTCCCTCGTGTTTAAAATATTTAAGAAATAAAAAATGTTTTCCTCATATTTTTATTTTTTTTTGTAATATTTATTTGTAAACTTTAAACATTAACAAAAAGCTTCATACAATTAAAGTTATAACTCTCCCCCCTCAATAACCCTTTCCGCCAAAATAATTACCTATACATACAAATGTCATTATAACAATAACAATAATATTTATATAATAATAAATATAATAAATATATAATAAATTAATTAATAACAATACAGAATTGGTAAATAAACTTTAAGACAAGATCATTTACAAATTAACATAATATCCTTCAAGGAAAAATTTATTAAAATAATTGTAATAATTAAAAAATACATACATAATAATACAAATCAAATCTTTGGCATATTCATGGACTGTACATATAATTTTTTTACTATATTTTGATGGTTTCATCATATTTGTAGGGTCATTAAAAACAAATATCCCCTTGGGACATCACTTTTGTCCACTACTGTATGAAGTGCCTGACAGGTTTTACTGAGAACCTTTTCTTCTAAAACTATGCCTACTGGACACGACAAAGCGACTGTTGCAACTCCATTTGTTATTCATATCGGAAATAGCACGAAAGCTTGGAGTGCATCAGAAATTGAACAGGGGATCAGTTTAATGTCTCATTCAGTGTAGACAGCATCACTGATTATAATGGGTCCTATGCGCTCGTGTCTGGTGTAGATACAGTGTAAGAACTATAAATGATTCATGATCACCAAATGTAACACATGTTTGATCTCTGTCTCTCAGAAAAGCACTAAGACGGCGATGGAGCTGGGCAGGACCTTCGCCAGCATGTTCTCAGACATCTCTTTCAGACAGAAGCTGCTAGAGAGTAAAACTCAAGAGGAGTTCAAAGAGGCGCTGGTCATCCAGAGGTACCACCTGACCGCAGCCAAGCGTAAAACCACAGCTGTGGAGGGCGAAGAGACAGACCCGCACAGTCAAAAACCACTGAAGGTGTGTGCAGATCGCAGCGTGTGCGGCGATGCTTAAAGTTCAGTTTTAACGGTTGCCATTGTTTCCAATCTCTCTCTTCGGTCTTCGTCTATCGCTCTCTCTTTCTCCCTTCACCCTTCGCCCTTTGCTGTTTGACTTACACTCCAGTGATTAAGTTCTACTGAGCATGTAACAGCTAATGAGAATTTATCTTGTTTGTTACTCTGGTTTGACGCACACACACAAAGTCTGATTCGGCATATGTGAGCATTAGACCACCCTGGCTGAGGTTAGCCGCCTGTAAAAGCCCTCTGTTTTCTTCTCTGTAAAGACAACAGCGGAGACCCAAATAGTTGTGTTTTTGTTTTGTTTTTTGCATTTTTCACTCTATCACACATCCGAGGAATGGTAACCAGGTGGAGAGGATCATTACTTTGTGTGTGTGTGTGTGTGTGCGTGTGTGCGTGTGTGCGTGTGTGCGCACACTAAAAGCTATCCATCTCTGGCAAATGCCCAGGAAAGGTCCCTTACTCTTTCTGTTTCAGACACAGGCTGTCATGATGAATGAGTACGGCTCAGTAATGAACACTTAAAGCTGTACGACTTATTTAAACATATCCTGAGACAGGTTCTCTCTGACTGACAGAAAATGATCTTGTCTGTCTAATTTTGGTCATTAATGTGAGACGGACAAACTGCTCCAGCGCCAAATCCTGACCTGTAAAACCTATTAAAATTTGATTAATTCAACAAGACTGTGCATTTGTGACCTGTGCCTCGCACCAGTGCCTCCTACCTTGCCGTAATTGGTCTAAACTAAACAAAACAAATCCTATAGTACTTTACAATTTTTCTGTTTCTATTATACTGTAAAACTGTTGGTTCAATTTGTTAATATTCGTTTATGAATTTGGTATCATAACCTAAAAATTGTTAGCAAAGTTTATTCACTTTAATTTTTGAATGTATTATTAATACATTTTAAAATTTCAAATTGTATAAATTGTATTTTGAACAAACATGAATTAACAATAAACAATAGTTATACAGTACCATTCAAATGTTTGGGGTCAGTATGATTAAAAAAAAAAAAGATTAATTTAATTCTGCAAGGACACATTAAATTGATCAAAAGGGGCAGTAAAGAAATGTATAGCCTAATGTTATGAATGATTTCTGTTTTTAAATAAATGCTGTTCTTTTTTTTTTTTAAATCCAGTAAAATAGAAAACAATATAAATATTTTACAATATCACTGTTTTTACTGAATTTTGTCCGGTTGCGAACAGAAACACGTTGGTTATTTATGTTTATATGCAGCCAATGTGATATTTATATACAGTATATAAACAATTACAATAGTGTACACCTTTTTATGGGGGCTTTTTGTTTCTATAAGTGCTTAAGCCAATCTAATTCAGTTCTCTGAAATGCACATGTGCCAGATGCTACATTTCTGATGCTACATTAATGGATATTTAGAGTAATGTAACTGGTTTCTTGACTTTGCTTTGCTGATGTAATTGTAATGCGTTTGCATTGTACTAATGCTGTTCTAACACTGGGCTGTCTCTCTCTCTAGTCTGCAGAATCTGTGTTCTCTCATCTTGTGTCTCTCTCTCTGCTGTGCAGGGGGCCCTGTGTGAGTGCGATTACACTGAGCTTCTGTGTGTGTTTGTGTGTGAGGATTTAAGTAGGAGAGTGTGTGTTTGTCTGCTTTAACGCAGTATATCTTCCCTTGCAGTGTAAAGCATTGTGTGCATTTGCTTCTGTGTGTGTATTTGCTGTGATTCAGCAGAATTTGATGTGTATGATGTTTAATTGGTGTGTGTGTGTGTGCTTTAATCCTGTGCCTCTCCCGCTGCAGTATTGCAGTAAAAATGTATTTAAATGTTTTCACGTTTGTATATGTAGTTATATGTATGTGTGTGTCTGTGTGTGAGAGAGTAATCCTCACTCTTTTTCTCTCTCTCTGTATCTGTGTAGTGTAGAGATTTTTTCAGAGTGGGCAGAGGAATCTATGAGGATCTGTGTCGCCGACTGCCTCTCTACCCGTCTGACTTCACTGATGGTGTGTCAAGCATAATCTTACAAATAAAAGTATTTTAAAATGAAAGAATCTATAATCTAATTTAGCATTTTTAAAGTTTTCAAAAGGATATATGCTCTTCTAGTTGTCCTATTAATTTCCTTAGCTAAATTTGAAGGTGTTACAGTAGTTCAGCTAATTTCAGAAGAGCTTGTCCACTAACAAGCAGGACCAGGACGTACAAAATGCATGACAAAATGCTACATTGCTGGGTTTTGTCGCATTATACTACACACAAAGATTTATACAGTACAGCCGAGCAATCTGAGGAAATCAAACATGCTCTCCTAAACTATCCTCTCTAACTGAATGAAAATGATCAAACTACGCTAACTGTGTTAAATTGCATGCCATTAAACATATTAATCTCACAAGTTAACTTTGACAGCAGTAATATTTTTTATATTATGTATTTATTTTATTTTATATAAATGTGTGTGTTTCAGGTTTAGTGGGTAATAACAAAGCCGTGGTCAAATTCATGACGACTTCCATCTTTCTCTACATTGCTGTGCTGCTTCCTGCCATTGCTTTTGGCTCACTCAACGACGAGAGCACTCGGGGCGAGATTGGTGATCTCTCTCTCTCTCTCTCTCTCACACACACACACACACGCACGCACACGCACGCACACATATGCACACACAGATAGACAGACTGATTTGTTCTCTCTGTTGATTAGATGTTCAGAAGACGATCATTGGGCAGAGTATAGGTGGAATCATCTATTCATTGTGTGCTGGCTCTCCTCTCGTCATTCCACTGACCACAGCGCCCATCGCTATTTTCATCAGTGGTATGTACATACATGCCTTCACATGCAACAATAGATGCACATTCAAATACGCACTCTTTGTTTGTTGAATACTTTGATGTTGAGTGTTTAGAGAGCTCTGCTAACCTCAGGATGAGGTGGAACAAGACTCTTAATCTCACAAACAGCAGGATGGGAGTCTGATATGGCCACCATTTGTTTGGGCAAGCATTGATGTTTGCCCTGGCTGAGAGGAGATTTCCTCCTAAAGCTCATTCCTGTGGCTGCAATCGCACACTGTCACCAGTGGGAGAGTTGCCCTGAAAAATGGTTTTGCTGTAGTACAATGAAATTCTGTTTGGATAAAAATGTGCAGATGAGGACAGAACTGCCACATCCATCTATAATAATGATCCTTCCCAATCAAAGATCTTGTCTTGTGGTTTCTCATGGGAATAACAGCAGGAATTCTTTAAATCTTTATTGAAATGTTTTGGAGCAGTTTTTTAAACATCAAACGATCAACATTTACTGTGAGTTATAATCCCTTGTCATTATGAGATTTGAGTTGATTGTGTTCTTTTCGCACGCTTGTGATTCTGTTTGTGTGGAGGACTCTTAATGACAGCAACGTTGCGTCATTTACTGTAAAAAAAAAAATCCTGCCCAGAAAACAAACAAACCAAAAACAAAAATACAAAAAAACTCAAAAGCTTACAATGACAATAGTGCCTCCTTAGTTAGTGCCCTACGCAGACCACATAATCTGTGTATATGGAACAGTGGCACTGGAACCGTTGTAGTAAAAGCTTTACATGAAGCTTTAACTGAAATGAAAACAACAACAACTACAAATCCAACATACAGTACATGGCCTTTGGCTACTATGGAAGCTGTTTTCCACCACAGAATAAAAATAAGTATAAAAGGTAATTGTGACTTTTTATCTCACAATTCTGACTTTTTTTCTTGCAATTTGCGAGATATAAACTAGGAACTGAGGGATAAAAAGTCAGAATTGTGAGATAAAAAGTCACAATTGTCTTCTTTTTTTTCTATTCCATGGCAGAAATAAGTTTTCATGGGTTCTACACGTGTAAGGGTGAAAAATGTGGTTTTGGCCAGAAAATTAATTATTTGGCCAATTGTGTGATAGGTGTGTTGCTGTGTTAAGAGTTTTGAAAAAGTACTTTAAGTATTGGTAAACGCTTGTTGGCAATTGTGAAAAACTGTAAAAGGTAAAACCTTCAAATGTGAGGTGTCACAGTGAATTCTGTGAATGTCAGTTTACGGCTTTTCACTGTAAATTGTGAGATGATTTGTTCTTTTTTACTTATAAAAACAGTACATTTAAAAATATTTTACTGTAAATTTCAGTATGTAAATTGAACCTTGAAATGTAAGGTTAGATCTATTACAGTCTCCCCCCGTATATAGTAAAGGAACTTACTGTTAACCAATTAACAGTTTTTTACAGTATACTCTTTTACAGTTAATATCACTATAATTTTCTACAATGCTTCTGTGTGTTTGTCTCTCTATGGCTGCAGTGATTAGGGGGGTCTGTGATGATTATGAGCTGGACTTTGCAGCATTTTATGCATGTATTGGCCTGTGGAACAGCCTCTTCCTCATCATGGGAGGAATCTTCAACCTCAGCCTGCTTGTTAAGCTTTTCAAAAGGTCAGACACACACCTACAAATATACATACTCATGCAGATGCCACTGCTTGAAGACTGAAATGTTTTTGTTGATGTTTTTGACCCACAGGTCGATAGAGGAGGTGATAGCTTTGTTCATTTCCATTGCTTTTGTAGCAGACGCAGTTAAGGGCACTGTCAAGAGTGAGTGCTATACATACACACATACATATACACAGCCAAACCTTTTGAAATCATCTGGATTTCTGTGTGAATGATTCTTAGATTACAGTCTGAACTTCATAAGAAATATAGGGAAACTGGGGCTAGTTGTCACACTGTAAAATAAAGACATTTAACATTTTACATTGTTACTGCCCAGGAAAAAACGATACGGTTCATTTAACATGCATATAGTGATAATGGGAATATGCTGTCACACTACAGAATCGGTTTCATTAGTTTAATTGATACTAAAATATTATAACTTGATGACAGATTGCTCAGAATGCCGGACTTCTCCAAACATTCAAGTTGACTGCAAGTTAACTGCAACATCGACAAGTTAATCAACAACTGATTGATAGAACTAAGTTCCCCAAAGAAAAGATCTGCCGCTGCTTCCATTCCATATAGAAAAATAAAAATAAAAATGAATCATACTTTACAAAAAATGCTATAGTCCACAACATATCTGTATTCTAGTATAAATATGTGCCTTAAACACACACAGACAAACCATTTTGCAGTTCCATGTCTTTATTGAACAATTGTGTTAAACAATCAAGATAACCTCTACTATAATGACCTCTTGAAAAGAAGGTAATTGGACTCAGCTGTGGCTTTGACCTGCTATGCTCAATGGAAAGCAGCATGTTACTTGTTTCTTTCCAAACAATTGTGCTCAAGTCAAATCTAGTCTGATCAAAAGGGACTTCAGAAAACCTCATAAGAACTCATAAAACTCAAGGTTTGCAGAGGATTTGGAAGATTTATGCCTACAGTCTGGCAGATCAGCACCATCAGTTCAGAACCATTGCCATTCTTCCTAGTAGATAAAGCCAGTCTAATGTGTGCTGAAACAGCTTCAATAAATACAAAACCAGGGTAATTTGCCTGTAAAAAAATAAACATAACCTAAGAACTGCTGTATTACAAATACCAGTTTCAAAAGGACCTTTAAAGAGTTGACACTGAACCAGATATTGTTACTTAAAATATGTACAAATGACTTATTACTAAACAATTTATTCAGTAATGCACCACAAATACAAAAGAATTAAAGTTTCGTAATGTGATGAATTAAATTGCCCCTATTATGCTTTTTAGAATATTACCTTTCATGCAGTGTAATATAGCTGTTTGTGGATGTAAAATGTCTGCAAAGTTTTAAAGTGCACGTCTGCACGACTAATAAAATTATTGTCACCTAAAAGAAAAAAATAATAATTCTGAACTGCTGAAACGAGTCGTCAGCAATTCCAGTCTCACTTCCTGTTACTTATCTATGTGACAATGTAACAGATTTGCATAATGCCAGCCTGTGGTCTTCATTGGCTGCTCGTGAACAATGTCTACTTTGACCCGTCCTCAAACACTGTAGATGTAGCTGAGGCCTGGAAGAGTTTAGTTCATGTTGTCGACATGAAATTCAGATATGATGAAATATTCAGATACGACATGAAATTCAGATACGATAATAGGCGTTTAGTTTTCAACACATGCACAAGTGTATGACCAATCACAACACACTGGGCCGTCTGACCAATCAGAGCAGAGAATGCTCACGGTAAGGGGGGTTTAGAGAGACTGAGATAACTTGCTTAAAACAAAACGTACTCGTCTTACCAGGAATATAAAAAAATAAACAATAAATAAAACATAAAGCAATGCAGCGCCAAGCGTGACGCAAGTGTTTTTTGCTAGTTTCAGTCCAACACAGTTATCATTTTCACGTCCTGTGCCACGTTGTTTAAATAGCAAATGCATTTGCACCCATTTGTGCACCCATGGGTGTGCTGGTCTGAAAACGAGGTGTGTTCAGGCGCATTGTTGGCGTGTTGCTATTTTGAGGCAACAGAAATAGATTGCGCCATTGACCAACTGAAACCTGGTCTAAAGTCAATGGCGCAATATTTTTTTTGTTTGTTTTTGTTTGTTTTGTATTTAATGAGCGCGTTAGTAATTTGCGCCTATAGGCGGGTCCATAATGCACGCGCGTACACTCTGCTTATTAAACACACAGGGACGCACAGAGGCACACAAACATGCCAAATATTTAAAATAAAAGGATTACAATGTAAAAGATTATTATTGTGTACATAAAGATATGGATAATGGCCAAAACACACCCATTACTCATTATGAGAATAGGGACAACCCTTTTAGACCATGCGTCTGGCGCGCCGACCATTTTTCCCATCGTTAAACTAGCAAAAGTGGATTCGGACACGCCCTAAGTGAACTTGCGCCGTGCGCTTTAGACCATGCGCTTAGATCGTTACAATAGGGCCCAAAGTATTAATTTAATTCAACTAAACATTTAAAAGTATTCATAGGTCATCAAAATGCAAAATAATTATGTACATATTTTTTCAACTTAATGAATTGGCTTGTCAACTGTATTAAGTTTGATGCAAGACCAGTGTTGCATTTTTTATCTCACAATTCTGACTTTTTTTCTTGCAATTGCGAGATATAAACTAGGAATTGAGAGGAAAAAAAGTCAGAATTGTGAGATAAAAAGTCACAATTATCTGTGACTTTTTCTATATGTAATATCTTTTTCTATTCCATGGCAGAAATAAGCTTTCATGGGTTTTCAAGACCAGTGTTGCATTTTGAGAGAAGTGTCATTTGCACATGTGATAGTTGAAGCAAGATCAGACATGGCATGTTCTGAATCATTGTAAAACAACCTGGAACAAAAACAACAACAACAACAAAAAAACCCCAGCTAAGACACTATTCATTTTCAATGTGAGTTTTTTAAAATACTTGAAATAAATGTTAAGAACACAAAAATCCTAATACCACTGCCAGAACCTCACTGCAACTGTGAAGGATTGTGGGCCGAGTATAATGATGTGGGGCTGTTTTGCTGCCTCAGGGTCCGGACGACTTGGAGTCACTGAGGAACCAACAAATTCCAAGTTATATCAGGAGCAGAATGTCAGAGCGTCTGTTTGTGATCCTAAACTCAAAAGAAGTTGGGTCATGCAATCCAAAGCACAGGAGTCAATCAACAACAGAACGCTTTAAACAAAAGAAATTCAGCACTTCACAATGGCCAAATTAGAGGCCTGACCCCACTTCCTTTGAAATGTTCTGCTGTGATGTGAAACAGGCCGTTCAAGAAAGACATCCCAAAAATGTGCATGCGCAATGCACATGTGTTATCAGCAGAAAACATTGGTTGATGTTATTGGCAGTAAACAAGATTCCACAAAAATTCCATCAGTAATCGTGATTGTTTAAACCAATTATTCAATAAAGATGTGGCGCAGGAGAAATGTTACGCTTGGGAAGACATTCAAAACGTTTACACAATACATACACCAAACTTAAAAGATGATTTTAGATTGATATATAATGTACTTTTATAGGCAGTCTTACCAGTGCAATAGTACCCTTTGACCTTAGAAATATAAAATAATATTTTAAAATATAATAATTTACATGTTTGAATAGTTTCAGTTGTCAAGATTTAAGATAATTAAGATTTAATGTGTATTTGTGATTAAAATTCTTTGACATGAAACCAGAGGAGCATTATCAGGATATTAAAATTGTCATGTGTTTTTTTTTCTTCCCCGTCAACAATCGTAAATGTCAGCAGAAAGCATTGGTTGGTGTTAGTAGCTATGTTTCCATTACCCTGTTTTTATGCGCATTTTGAAGTATCGCATCAGAAATGAGTGATGGAAGTGCCAAATTTCTCATTAAAATCCCTTAAAACTTTTACATAATACATAGAGTAAATGCTTACATATGCTGTACTTTTAAGCATTCTTTCCATTACAATTGCACACTTTTATTTTAGAAAAATTATATAAAATAAAACAATACAAAATTAATATGTTTTAATCATTTAAATTATTAATAATTAGAATTGTATGCATTTTAACAATTATGGAAGTATTTGTAGTAGAGTGAAAGTATTTTTTAGTAGTTTAGCATCTGTATCACTTGTTTGACTTGAGAGAGGTGTCATAAGTGATGTCTTATTGTTTAAACCAATTGTTTAATAAATATGTGGCACAGTAAAAATGTTACACTGAGAAAGTCGTTCATTTTGACGATTCAAAAACATTCACACAATGCATACAGTTAGCGTTAATTTTAAACCTAGATATACTGTATAGAAATTTTGACCTTTTTTTACAGTATATAAATAGTAATACCTTATCTTGGTATCTCCTTTACAGTCTTTCAAGAGTACTATCATGCTCCCACTTTGGCCAATGGGAGTGCGGCAGAGCTGAATCGCATCAGTGGAAGTGTACATTTAGGGGAATTGAACCTGACTGAGGCAGGGTCTGTGTCCCTCCCAGAATCCTTCATTCTGTGCACACGGGCACGGCCACTACTTTGTCTCCTCCTCATGATGGGCACACTGTGGGTGGGATACACACTGTACCAGTTCAGGAGGAGGTGAGGATCTCTTCTTGTCTCTCTCTCTCACACACACACACACACACACACACACACACACACACACACACACACACACACACACACACACACACACACACACACACACCTGTGCACACACTGAGTATTTTGTGATAGAAGACTGTTTTGACACCCCCATCTTTCCATTTATTCCTGGCAGTCCGTTTCTGCATGTGAAGATGAGAGAGATTCTGTCCGACTGTGCTCTGCCTATCTCAGTGCTTGTCTTCTCTTATGTGGGATCATACGTTTTCAACGACATTGCCTGTGAGTCATGTGACACTATTTGTCTTCATGTTGCACACACATTGACACTAAGGTACACATTTCTTCAAGACAGTTTTCAAATAACAGGAAATCTAGTTTTTGTTCTACACTGTTTAATTTCTCCAGAATACTAAACTGATCCTTTTTTCTGGTATTAGCAAGCAATATGGGTTTGTTTTTGCTATTGTTATTTTTTATTAGCAATTAAACATTTTTATTATTTTATTTTATTCTCATTTCCCTAATATTTATTATTATTGTTTTTGTTGTTATTATTTAATTGTTTAATTTGACATGAAACATTATTCTTTATTTTATTTATTTTATATTAGTTTTTGTATTATATTATTTCACATTTAATCATTATTTATCATCAATGTTTTTGCTATTATTATTATTATTATTATATATAAATAATATTATATGCATTACATTATTTCACGAATAGTCAATATTAGTGTTTTTGTTTGATCATGATAATAGTATTTAATATAAGGTTAGTAAGTGAGCTTATTCATGCTATAATTTAAGCAGAGAAAAACAAAACATTCATAATGATAAAACTGCTTTATTATGTAAATGTCTTTAATCATATTGAGAGATTATCTTCAACATGTCAAAATGCAGCATTTAAGCAGCAATTTTAAATGAGATGCAAATAGCAGAGAAGATTCAGTACTGAGAATCAGTTCAAATTTTGGCTCAGTTTGTCAAGCCAGGAAGGCTTGCCAAAACGTACGGCCCTACCAACACTTAGACACACACACACACACACTCACACACACACACACTGCCTGTACGCTCCCTCTCTACAGCCAGCACATTACAGCAAAGCCACTCCACTCCGACTATCACTACATTATTCCTCCAACTCCTCTGTCATCTGTTTGGTGTGGGAGTCTAACTTGGTTATCAGAGTGAGATTTTACTTCTTACCTCAGGCTCTTTAAACGTTCACTCAGCGTACCAATGCTGCAGTCGAGAGGCTCATATTGAAAATTAGATCAAAGCAGAAACTGCAGGGAAATGGCCAAACAATCCAAAACATATATGTACAGTATGAAAGCTTGTTTCCTCCACAAAATAAAAAATGAAAAAGGTAATTGCGATTTATTATCTCACAATTCAGACTTTTTTTCCTCAGAATTGCATGATATAAACTCGCAATTGTGAGTTATAAAGTCAGAATTGCGCGATATAAACTCCCAATATCGTGTTATAAAGTCAAAATTGTGAGGTTCACAATTCCGAGAAAAAAAGTCAGTCAAATTCCTCAGAATCGGCCTTTATAACTCACAATTGTGAGAAACTCCCCTGATTCCCACATTGTGTTTGTGGACAAAATAATCACCTGGTAGCAATTTTAAACAATAAAGCCACGAACTAAATAAAGCAAGGTACACTTCTTACACATACCTTCCTATGAACATATTCAGTGTTACTATGATTTTGTTGTTCTGTGAAAGTCAGATATTCTTATCACGCTACTGTTAATGTTCCTATAAAAATAATGTTCCTTTCATAACTTGTGTTAAATGTAGGATTTTAATTTAAATGTGGTCAGGTTTAAACCTAAACCAATATTCCAACTACAAATTGTGCTACCTGAAATGTATACAATGCTATCGTGCTTGGGCTTTTGTTTTTTTGCCATTTTTTTGTTGCAGTTTGTTCTGTGGCCATTTTTTACACATTTATTTTTTCTATAGAAATGCTTTTTCACTATAGTAAAATAACGTCACTGGTGGTGCTTTCACACCGCAAATGATGAAAATCATAGTCGACTATTTAACAATTGCTGTAGATGTAATCACACTATTCTGGAAGGTCTGGTTTTTGTTGGATGGTCTGTTATGGTGTGTGAGCTGAGGTTCACTGTGTTATGTGCTCTCTTCCAGTGCCGGTGTTTAACTTCCATGAAGGTCCAATGTTTCAAATAGCCCCGCTGGATAAGCTGTCTGGAGCAAGTGTTCTGAGTGCAATGGGTTTGGGCTTCCTCCTGTTTATCCTCATCTTCATCGACCAGAACATTGTAGTTTCTCTCACAAATGCACCAGAAAACAGGTTCATGTCTTTTGAAATTGTTTTTTTTTTTTTTTTTACATTTCACCACTCATAAGTGGCTTCATCACAATGATTATTCAAATTAACCAAACATTAACCTAACCAGGTTGTTTCTGACCAGCTAGTCACATTGCTATCAACCTAACAATGTGATAAAGTGACAAGCAACCTCTTTCATGTGTAGGAGTATTGAGCACTGGCAGTGATTTGTAGCGTCAAGGCGTCCTACAGCCATTTATTTTCAAAGAGCAACAAATGAGCAACCTGCGACCAACTTCATCTTTATGCAAATTAGCCCAGGACAACTTAAAACGGAAGGTGTTTCATTTGAACCTCTTTGATCGTGTCATCGTATCATTTACAAAATCTTAATTAAGAAATATTTGTACAATTTAAAATAAATGTTCACTATTTTAATATATTTTAAAATGTAATTTATTCCTGTGATGGCAAAGCAGAATTTCTGCAATGTTGAAAACTGTTATGCTTCTAAATATTTTTGTGACGCATTTTATTCAGGATTCGTTGATGAATGGAAAGTAGCATTTATTCGAAATTGTTATGAATTTGAATATGTCTTTACTCTCACTTTTGATCAATTTAATGCATCCTTGATGATTAAAAGTATTTCTTTCTTTCAAAATAAAACATGCTGACCCCTAACTTTTAATTGGCAATTTATATTATTTAAATGACACCCACCATGCACCTAGCTGCATATTGAACATCAAATATATTATGATTGGTCGCTGGAAGCTTGTCGCTTTGCACCTGGATAGGACACTGGGTCAAACTGTGCAGTCGTGACTGTGTGTGTGTGTGTGTGTGCCACAGGTTACTGAAGGGCACGGCGTATCACTGGGACCTGACTCTGTCTGGCTTGATTAATATTTTGATGTCTGTGCTGGGCTTGCCGTGGATGCATGCTGCGTTCCCGCACTCTACTCTGCACGTCAGACAGCTGGCCATCGTGGAGGAAAGGGTGGAAGGAGGACACCTTTATGAGACGTGAGCACACACCACATCAACGAGCCACACGCTCACAAGCAATTACAATCGCAATCAATCTGTGAAGCACAAACGTCATTATAGCAGTTATTGGCACAGTGTGCTTGGTTTTAAATGACGCCTTTGTGTGTGTTTGTGTGTGTGTACATGTGCGTGTGTGTAGTATAGTGAGTGTGAAGGAGACGCGAGTGACCTCGCTCGTGGCTAACATCCTGATAGGTGTGAGCTTGTTTCTGCTGCCGGTGCCCCTGCAGTGGATTCCTAAGCCTGTGCTTTATGGGCTCTTCCTCTACATCGCTCTCACCTCCATTGAAGGCAATCAAATGTGCGACCGCATGGCTCTGCTACTCAAAGAACAAGTGAGTGTGTGCGTGTGTGTCTTCGATGAAAACAAAGGCAAATAAAAGTCATAGGTGTTGCACAAATAAGAACACAGAAGAGAGCGGATGCTGTGCAAATAAAGCAACAGAGCGCCCTCTACTTGTCATGGTCAGAAATGACTTAGTCTCCGTTGATGCATTATGTGGCTGTTAACACCTGGTCGTTTTGTTAATTTTTACTGAGACAATCGTAAATGGTGGCTTTAAATCTGTGTAAATGCTAGGGATAGGCAAAATGTTTCATAATCAAATAGTTGGTGGGATTTCAAAACCACTTATTCACATCCTGCAAGCAGAATGTTTCAGTGTAACCTGAGTTCTTGGGCTCCGGTTGTTTGTTAAAACTATTTTTATTAATTATTAATCAACTATTAAGTTAAAGTAAGTTTAAGCATAGCACTATATAATATAATTAACTTCACTAACCTCACTAACCAACTAGGTGATTGTTGGACAATTAGTCATCCATCCTGGCACATCTCTAGTAAATGGTGGTTCTTATGTCTTGGGTGAACACCAAGGCTGAATTTATTTGATCAAAAATACAGTTAAAAACATTGTGAAATATTATTACAGTTTAAAATAACTACTTTCTCTTTGAATATTTTTTAAACTTTTAATTATTCCTGTGATGTCAAAGCTGAATTTTCAGCAGCCACGTGATCCTTCAGAAATCATTCTAATATGCTGATTTCCTCCTTAAGGAACATTTATTCTTATTCTTCTTATGTTGAAATCAGTTGTGCTGCTTTATATTTTTGTGGAAGCCATGCTACATTTTTTCAGGATTTATGATGTATGGATTTTTTGTCTTTACTGTCACTTTTGATTCATTTAATGCATCCTTGCTGAATAGATGTATTAATTTCTTTCAGAAGAATTTCTTCTGAATTTCTTTCAATTTCTTTACTTGTCGCCCTCACTAATCGACTAGTTGGTTGTTGGACTTTTAGTCAACTATCCTGGCACATCCTTAGTAGACGGTTATTCTGGCCACATATGTATTTTTTTCTCTCCCAAACAAAACTACAGGTGCTGGTCATAAAATTAGAATATCATCAAAAAGTTGATTTATTTCAAGAATTCAACTTAACAGGTGAAACTAATATATTATATAGACTCATTACATGCAAAGTGAGATATTTCAAGCCTTTATTTGTTATAATTTTGATGATTATGGTTTACAGCTTATGAAACCCACGAAATCAAAATCCCAGAAAATTAGAATATTACATGAAATCACACAGTAATTACACAGTAATCCCATGGTCATTGAACCAGGCTTTGGTTCTTTTGGCAGTGTGGGCAGGTGCAAATCCTGCTGGAAAATGAAGTCAGCATCTCCATAAAGCTTGTCTGCTGAAGGAAGCATGAAGTGCTCTGGAAATGTCCTGGTAGACGGCTGCGTTGAGTGGACAGCACAGTGGACCAACACCAGCCGATGACATGGCTCCCCAAACCAACACAGACTGTGGAAACTTCACACTGGACTTCAAGCATCTTAGATTGTGTGCCTCTCCATTCTTCCTCCAGACTCTGGGACCTTGGTTTCCAAATGAGATGCAAAATTTGCTCTCATCAGAAAAGAAGACTTTGGTCCATTGTGCTTTATTAAATCCAGAGTCAACGCAGCCGTCTACCAGGACATTTCCAGAGCACTTCATGCTTCCTTCATTCTCCAGCAGGATTTGCACCTGCCCACACTGCCAAAATAACCAAAACCTGGTTCAATGACCATGGTATCACTGTGTAATTACTGTGTGATTTTATGTAATATTCCAATTTTCTGGGATTTTGATTTCATGGGTTTCATAAGCTGTAAACCATAATCATCAAAATTATGACAAATAAAGGCTTGAAATATCTCACTTTGCATGTAATGAGTCTATATAATATATTAGTTTCACCTGTTAAGTTGAATTCTTGAAATAAATAAACTTTTTGATGATATTCTAATTTTATGACCAGCACCTGTATATGCCAGCATATGGTAGTCTGGAAGTCCTTTAATCCACACGTGTACAAATGATCATAGATGAGATACGAGGCTGTAGCAACCACGAAACTGAAATTCTAATTGCCATATGGGGGGAAATTTCACTGCTGAGCATTGGCATCATCACAGATGTGATCTCCATTATGTATGCATATAGCCCTGATTTAGATGTGATTTATATTTGTATTGTGGAGACTCATGTACAGTAAGTGAAATGTCCATACATGAATGGATCTTAGTCCCATCATCTTCTATTTCTTTGTCACTCAATTGCCCTTTACTCTTTCTCAGACATCCTACCCGCCAACCCACTACATCCGCAAGGTGCCGCAGAGAAAGATCCATTACTTCACTTTCCTTCAGATGGTGCAGCTGCTTTTCCTCTGTGCGTTTGGGATGTACCCTCTCCCGTATATGAAGATGATATTTCCTCTGCTAATGTTTATCCTCATACCCATCAGGTGAGTTCTGAAATGCCTCCAGATCTCAAGTCACGATCTCCTGTCTCTCTGTGTTGTGTGTGTATTGCCAGGCACATGCATGTGTAATAAATCGTGTTTGCTAAAGGTCATACGATAGAATGATGAATGAAAGGAAAACAAAGGAAAAATCTTTATAGTTCTTATAAATGTACTCGCGTTAGTATATGGTTTTGAAAAACTTTAATACCATTGTCAAGAATTATTTAAATTGAATGACTTTAATGTCATGTAGTACAACTTTCAAGTAAAAACTAGTAACATATTTCCCTTACTCTTTGAATACATGTGAGTGCACACATTTTGATCATTCATTTCAAAGTTTCAAAATATTTAGCAAGTAAATTAATTTCAAGGTCCAAAAATAACATTTTAAAGCATTGTTTTGTCATAATAAGGTAAAACTGTCTGATATTTATAGACACTTATTGACCTACACAGTCATGAGGGTCTGCATGTTGGTTGCTCCACATGATTTTCTTTATCGCACCAACAAATATTGTTAATATTTTTCAAATATTCACAAAGATTTAAGAAGTTTTGTTAAAGGTACACCATGTATGCATTTTGCGCTACAACAACCATAATGAAATAATCCTTCGCAATAGATAATGCTTTACAATGAACTCTGTTAGAGAGCTTATCTGTTCAATAAAATCTCTCAGCTTCGTTTTTACATTTCAAATCCCTCAGTTCTCGTCATCTTCGAAAAGCCAAGCCAATGTTGATTCTTGTTTTATTACAAGCTCTGTCTCATTCTCTTTTTGGTAGTAAGCTAGTAAGAGCTGTGCAGGTAGGCCTCAAGAGGCGCTCTAGTGTCTGACACTAGAGGCTGCCGTCTTTATCGTCCTTCTTAGCACGCCCACCACCCACGCCGGTTCGAATCCCGCTCGGATATATATGATATTACCATACTTTGTATATATGATATTAACATACTTTGAATTGTGTCCCTGCCTCAGGAACTGTCTACTGCCCAGGATCATTGAGGCTAAGTACCTGGACATTATGGATGCACAGCGCATGTGAACGCATGCACACTGAGCCTCTGAGCAAAGGACTCTGGGAATTGTGTTTCTGAAATGCAAAACTCTGGGAGGAAAAACAAACTGATTCTAGTGTTTAACAGCAGGCATTCTGGTGAAGCACTGATCGAGTAATAGAGTAATAGAACGAGAGATTAGAAAAGAAGGATATTTAAAGACAGAACAAGAGAGGGGGAAGATGAGCTGCCTGTTCAAGACAAGAGTAGAAAGACAGACCGCTGTCTGACTGTTTGACTATTGACCTCGGTCAGTCACTGCTTCTCTCATGATTTGAATAGTACACCAAAGCCCCCTCCCCCCTCTCTAGTCTATTCTGATGTATCCATGCATCACAGTACAGACCAAACACTTGTTTTAGAAGACGTAGGAAACCATCACATTTATTCTCAACAATTGTGCCATGACTAATTTACACGAGTGTTCTCTCCATCTCCGATCATAGTGTTTTTGGACACAAACACAGCTGGTTTTTGAACAAGAGACTGAACTGAATCTGTAGCAATACCTCTTAATGCTGAACACTGACTCGCACGCACGCTCACCCAGCGCAAAAACTCTCATACGTCAAATAAAAAAAAGCCGTCGATCGCAGATTTTCCAATGCATTTTGGTACATATCAGCGCAAATAAGTAATAATGTCATGAGCATGGACCAAAACTATACACTCACCTTATTAGGAAACTGTGTCTCATAGCAATACAGCGGATTATTAGAGGCTATCAATATTTTAAAGTTTTCTAAAGAGAGTTTACTTTCGAGGTAATAGACTTCTAGTTTGGATACCCACTGATGTGTTGAGAATGTATCCTAAGCGCTGGGGTTTCAGGGAAAAGGAGAAAAACAAGCAGCATTTCTGTGGACCTTACTCACTGCTGAATGGACTCTGACATTTAAGCTTTGCACATCACAAGACACCACAACTGTGTACCTTCCTCAGTCACACACACACACACACGCACACGCACACACACACACACACACACACACACACACACACACACACACACACACACACACACACACACACACACACACACACACACACACACACACACACACACACACACACAGGCATGATTATAAACAATGCCCAAAAGAAAGGCACTTACTTAAACGCACACGATTATGTCCGTCCATCTCACAATATATTTAAAACAGAGAAAGCATGCCTTTTATAAGACATTGAAACTTTTAATTTGTATTACTATTACGTAATTTGTGTTATTATTAAAAGCAACTAGAAATAATGGTCAAATGAAGGTATAGTTCCATTATATCCTTACTTCATAGTTGTTTATAGTTGTTTGCGGTCTTTCTGAATAAAACCCTCTTAGAGATCCCAAGAAATTGGAAGATGCAGATATCTTTGATGATTTTGACCCATCGAACAAAATTACATTCCCAAAATAGACGCTGTAAATGAAGGCGCACAAAGAAAGAAAGACATGGTTTGATTAACTGTGGGCAAAAAAGTTGGCACCTGTGCACTTAATCATTGGCAATGTGAGATTAGAGAAAGCTGAGAATCAGACTAGACATGGAGAGCTTTAAGCTTCAGAGAGAGATTAGGCGTACTATTGAAGAAGATGGTTTTCTCTTGAAGATCTCGCAACACTTGCGTAATCAGCATTCCCATTTCTTGCTCTCTATCTTCCCTGTAACCGTATCATAGTTATTCTCCTTGAGTCCAGACCTCTGGTGTAAAAACAACCTCCCTTCAGTAATCCTGTTTGTCATTGGACATCCCTCAGTATTTACTGTAATATTGAAGTATTCAACTTTAATTTGTGGTCGCTCACACCTGGGTGGGATATGTCGACGAGTTTTGTTCTGTGCTGTTTAAATATTGTTTTGGATTTTTTATTTTCTAATCATGAATGTATAATGTGTAGATTTTTATAAAGCACATAAAAAATATTCATTGTCAAATCGATTTTGTCAAACAGATAAGCTAAATTTGTAAACTGCAATATGTAAAAACTAAGGTAAATAAGAGACATGTTTATTGGAAGGATGGTGTGGGTTTAATAGGGGTATGCTATACACTGAAATCTAGATCATTTCAAGCTGATTGCCAAATAAAGAGATATATTGATACCCATCTGTTTCAGCGCTCCTTTGTTTTCTATTTATGTTGGCTACAGTTCATTTTCATTACTAAATGCCAGTGTTTTTTTAGAAACATAGTCAAACTGATCTACAGTAATCATGTGACTAGTCACTAGTTTGTTCTTACTAAAAAATACCACAATACTTTAGAGTAATTTTGTAATGTAGGCATTAACTGCCCTCTAATGGTCATGTTAAGTGTTGTTAACATTATCTAGAATCATAGATGGAAAGCCTGATTTATAATAATAATAATAATAATAATAAGTAGAACAAGATATTAAAAATATGTTATCTCTTGGCTGGATGTTTTGTTTTAATCAAATGCATTTTTTTTTGTATGTGTTTAAAAAATATAGATAGATAGACCACCAATTTGTAAACACATTTCTACATGTAATTTGTGATATTTCTGCTATTCAGTTATTAAAGTAGCCAAATACTCGTCCCATCAGTCAAATCCTCAGTTCACTCTAAATGCTTCTTGAATAAATATTTTTTTCTTGAATCTTGAATATAGTTAAAGTGATAGTTCACCCAAAAATGAATTCACATATAACATTCCTCAACTCACACATCAGTTGTGGTAAACAGTAGCTCAATCATGTTCGCTAGACATGCGAGAACCAATTCATTATCGTGTGTTACACAGCACATTTGGTTCCGCAAGAGATTTGTTCTCGCGCGTCAAGCAAGTTCGGTTGAGCTTTATGTTAGCTGATCAATGTTTATATGTGAATAAAAGCCTAAATTAAATCTGTTCGTCATATAAAGCGATCAAGTCTCTTCAGAAAATTTGGTCTAAACCATTCCATTGATATGGATTAGTTTTATGATCTCTTTAGGAACTTTTTGAAACATCAAAATGGTAGTTGCGTATAGCTGTAGTATTGGTCCATGGAGAGACAGAAAGCTCTCAGATTTCATCAAAAAGATCTTCATTTGTGTTCCGAAGACCTTAAAAAACAAACTGGTTTGGAACGACAAGAGTTGAGTAAATGGTGACAGAATTTTCATTTTTGGGTGACCTATCCCTTTAAGAACGGGTTTGCGCAACCGACTCGTTTAAAAGATCCGACTCAAAAGAACGATTCGTTCCAGAATTCGCTACTGTATTCTGCTCTGCTATTGGGTCCAAGAACACACGCGGCGCCTGTTATGAAAACACCTGAACTCGTACTTATCTGACAGGTGTTATTTTGACTCAAATGTTTGAGCGTCCTTTAATATATTGTTTAACGTTACTGTCCTTTCTGTTTCGGTTCTGCGCGTGCATGTAATGTATACAAGTGTGGCAAGTATTTTATTGTTGTGATCGTGGACGCGCTGTGTGATGAGGCCGCAGAGGTGGGCTGAGTTTGCAGTGATCAGTAGCAGATCTCTCCTCCTCTTTCTACCGGGGGGAAAACACGTGTGTAGCAGCAGCAGCAGCAGCAGCAGGCGGTACCACGGCACTCTCATGGCTGAAGAGGCCAAAAAACTGGCAGCTTATGCTGCTGTAAACAACCACATACAGGTAAGACTGTGTATTCACCTTCGTTGTGACACATTTCCATCAGTTACGTCAGTTTAACTGGCTGAATGGGCGCATTAAACACGTTACGAGACACACGATGCATATCGACTTATCTAGCGTTATTCAGTTAACGCTACTCTCGCATCAACATAACTGCAGTTCAGCTGTTTTACATTTACTATGACTATAGTCATATGTGCTTTGACAGTCACAATTTGTAGTGAGTATCCGCTGTGACACTTTAGCTTTAATCATGCTAGCTGGCATGTTACATGTTAAATTGTAGTTAACTCACCAAGAAGTTGAGTACAAGTGTAACTCATGTGGCTTCAGTTAAGTAATTAATGCAGCAGTAAAGTAACGTTAAGCTAGGTGATATAAGGATGCTAAAGCAGCTCAAATTAAACCTTTAGAGATTAGCATCTTTGGAAATAGCTAACGGGACTGTGTCTACTATAAATAATGAATTGTAGTAAGTTACACTAGGGTCCGATGAGTAATTAAAGGTTTAGTTCACCCAAAAATTAAAATTCTGTCATTAATTACTCACCCTCGTGTTGTCCCAAATCGTTCATCTTTGTAACTCTAATGAATATCTTTTTGATGAAATCTAAAAGCTTTCTGTCCCTCCATTGACAGCTACACAACTTCTTTGACCCTTCAAAAAGTTCATAAAGAGATCATAAAACTAATCCATATTATCTGAGCGGTTTAACGTTTGTCCAAATTTTCTGAAGAGACTCGCTCGCTTTATATGATAAACAGGTTCAAATTAGTCTTTTATTAAAATATAAACATTGATCAGCGAACATAAACAGCTCAACCAAAACTGATTGACATGCAGGATTGTTTCCTGCCGAAGCTCAAACGTGCTGCGTAAAGGGGCTATATGTAGTTTTCAGCGGCCTCTAGCGGTGATGTTTCAGATTGCAACCATTAAGTTTACAAGCGAATGCTCGTGCGCGTTTTCGAACTCATATCATGATCGAGCACTCTGGGTACCGGCCTGACTGAGACGCAACACACCAGAGAAAGCATCATACAACATGCTGGAAACTCGGGTAAACTCCCACTGCAACGTTACAATAATAGGCTACTTTTATCAGCTTGATGTTGAACTAGTGCTCCATGCTCGTACAATAAGTATGGAACCCTAGCAACCGAGCCGAATTTTGCCACTGCAAGCACCAATTCACATTTTCTTCAGGAAATGTAGATTCTAGGTTTGTAGATAAGGTTTCTCCATGATTCAAATGCCCTGCCGATGTTGATCCGCGTTTTCACCCAAAGTTCATCCGATTTACGTCGGGCCTTACGAGCTTCAGCAGAAAAAAACTTTTTTTTGTTTTTTATCAATATGTGGAGTCTGTGTTGTGCTGGGAGGTCGTTTCTCATAAGTTGCATAAGTCCATGTCATAAGTTGCAGTGTCGTCACTGTTGAGTACAAAGTCAGTAGACGAGGCGAGAGGCTCGGGAGCGCGCATGCAGGTGACGTCACTGGATTTCGCGGTAAATCCGACCCGGCACCTTCACATAAAAATAAGAATACTTGCTTTCTGAGGTAATAGCAAAACCCGCAAAGTGGATCATTTTAATGTGAGATTACAACCCCTTCACACACAGGCAATAAAAAAAGGATTCATTTTAGTAGAAAAACTACATATAGCACCTTTAATGTGGGACTGCGTTTTGTTTGGTTATGTTATAAGATCATTTTTTCTTTCAGAACAATCAGGTAGTTGGGGTGGGCAGTGGCTCGACTATCGTCTATGCTGTGGACAGGCTGGGTAAGACATTTAATATTATCCACTTATGCTTATATGATAATTACTAAAGGATGGTATTTTCTTTCTAGCTGAGAGGGTAAGAGAGGAGAAGCTGAACATTGTGTGTGTTCCCACGTCCTTCCAGGTCAGTATAAACCTTAATCTGTTAACATAACACTCTTTAAACGCTATTAAACACTAGTGTTATAATGGACTCATTTGAATTGTTGATCTAGGCCCGTCAGCTGATTCTGCAGCATGGTCTCACTCTTTCTGATTTAGACAGACATCCTGAGGTGAGTTTGGGAGGGGGAGCTGGACCTCTCGTACAAAAATGACTGCTCAATATGAAAGTTCAGGAAGACAGCAGAACAGTTAAAAGATGATTTAGACTTAACAAATTTTTAAACTTAACAGCTCAAATACCACCTGTTTAGAATAGAAGACTTAAGTATAGACCTATACATTGGGCAGGCTGATTAATTGGGTGAAATTTGACTTGATGCACATTTGACTGATTAAGAAATTATCATTCCACCTAGTGTCAGGCTTTGCTTCAGAGGTTTGGGTGGAACTGACAGAACTGTAGTTTCTTTCACTTTTTCCTCTCCATTTGGCCTAAAACACTGTGTTCGTGCTGCATGTCGACTACGTTTTTTCAGATTTTCCAGCATGGCTTTCATTCCATATTTCAATTTTTTTTTTTTTTTTTTTGCTGAATGTTTACTCTTTGAATTCTTGTTACTCTTTGAATGTTTTGTTTTTCTACTCAATAAGGAGCCAAGTTTAATTGAAAGCCATTTTGCCAGCGGTGAAGTATGCGTTTAAATTTAACGAAAAACTGTTACATTTTCTCTCAATATTGTTGGTAAGAATAATGGCGACCAAACACCATATATATATATATATATATATATATATATATATATATGCACAAAATAAATACAAAAAAGCCAGATGACATTTCAAATAACATGAGTGCCTAAATAGAGTGCAGAAGATGACGAATCATGTATACAAGGGGATAGAAAACAGAAAAATCATAATAATAAAAAAATCATAATTACAAATATGTCAATCTTTAAATTCTGTTGTCATGTCAGTTTTGGAGAAATATTATGCTTGCTTTCACAAATGTAACAGATACTGTCATTTGAGATTAACTGAACACAGAACAAAATCTTCATATCCTAAATACATTTTCAAACTTTCACTTTGAAATCTATTGTTAATGATTTCAAATAAATCCTATTTTGGACAAATTATTTGATAATTATTTGCCCTAAAGAGTGTTTTTTGTGACTTATAGCTGGATGTAGCAATTGACGGAGCTGATGAAGTTGATGCTGCTTTGACTCTGATTAAAGGAGGAGGGTGAGTTTCAAGGATACTTTCCAATTCCTCTTCCATGTTCTTTTGAGTGAAACCCCTAAGGTGTCATCAGGTCTTGTGTCATGTCCTTCTTTTCCTCCTTCAAAACAGAGGATGCTTAACCCAGGAGAAGATTGTAGCTGGTTGTGCCAAACACTTCATTGTCATCGCAGACTATAGGTATGTATGTGGTGACGGGCTGATGCTTTTATCCAAAGCGACTTGCGTTGCAGTCAAGGTTTACACTTCATCAGTTCATGCATTTCCTGGGAATTCACCCATAGCGTCGTGCTCTACTGTTTGAGCTACCAAATATATATTTAACAGCCCATAATTACTACTGATCACGAGGTGCATGTAGTGAAGCGTTTAACAGAAGTCATGTGTCATTATAACCCAGCAGGTGGTTGCTATAATTATGTAAGAGAGTCTTCTACTACATGTACAAACTAGAAATTTAGACGTGCTCATGTGATGTCATTTTGTTTTTTGTGTGGGTAGAAAGGACTCAAAGGCTTTGGGGCAGCAGTGGAAGAAAGGGGTGCCGGTGGAGGTCATCCCCATGGCGTATGTGCCTGTGTCCAGAGCCATTGCCCGGCGCTTTGGAGGAGAGGCAGTGCTGAGGATGGCAGTCAGTAAAGCTGTAAGTCTTACTGATCCATCTTGAGTTACAATTGTGTTATGTACACTATTGAGGGTTCTTTTTTGTTTATTTGCTATTACATTACATTAAGAAATTACAATGTCCTGCTCTAAAATATGAACTCCTCTTTATCTGAATTCATTTGAACTGCATCAACCCAAAGAGCTTCATTTATCATAGAAAAGAACTAAGGGTGTGTTCACACTTGGCTGGTTTGGTTTGATTAAAACGAAATCTGGTGCGATTGCGCTGTTAGTGCGGTTCATTTGAATAAGTGTGAACGCTGCCATCCGAACTGTTGCACATCAAATAAGCGGACTAAGACCCACTTTTTCAAGGGGTTTCATCCACTTCCAAACAAACTCTGGTGTGCACCAGTAGACCATAGACACCCGAAAACAGGATGTGATGTCATAACGTGACCCTAAAGAGGACAGAATGCTCAAAGATACCCGGTTCCTTTCATCATAAGAGCGATGTTGCTCATTACAGTTCGGTACAGGAGTCAGAAACGCCGTCTCCTTGCAGCAGATCTTCGTGTGCAACAGAGGAAACCCTACTGCTGTTTTGACTCTTAATCATTTTATAAACTCTTTGAGTTCTCAGCTGGTAAAAACACTATCATATGTACACATACAACGAGCGCATTAAGCCCAGCACACAGCGCTGTTTTGGGTGTTCAGTAAGCTCCGTTGAAAAATATACGTCATTAAAGGCTTTTTTTTGTTTTGAATTTTTAGGTCTAGAGTTCAAAATGACAGTGTGAACGCTAAGCAAACCAGGACTAAATATAAGATTTTCTTTTTTGGTCAGGACCAAAATAACCAAGAGAATCGAACTACAAGTGTGAACACAACCTTAGTATATATAAAACACAGTATACACACACATTATTTGTCATGCTCCCTATCTTGACGTTTTTGGATATGTGGTGTATTCATCTTATGATTCGATTCTATTAAATTTAGGGTCCAGTGGTTACCGATAACAGCAACTTCATTCTGGATTGGAAGTTTGAGCACGCTCAGAACTGGAAAGAGGTCAACACGGCCATTAAGATGATCCCAGGTGTGTACAGATGAACAGAAAACCACCGTTCTTCCATCACCTTTCTTTTCTCTACATACCAACTGTTCATTTTTTAATTTTTTAAATGTTTTTGAAAGAAGTCTCTTGCTCACCAAGGCTGCATTTATTTGAAATATTATTAATTTAAAACAACTGTATTTATATCCATCTTGCCGGCCCTAAACCTTTGAAACGGTAGTGGATATATTCCTAATATATATACCACCAATGAATGTTCTCTCCTTTTATGAAGGTGTGGTTGAGACGGGCTTGTTTGTGGGGATGGCTGAGCGGGTGTACTTCGGTATGGAGGACGGAAGTGTCAAGACTAGAGACCCTCCTGTCAACTGAGAAGATCCTTCCTCTGCTCTTGTGATAGACCAGCCTGCACACCTCAAGTGCCATACACATACACAGACTCTGGCAGCTCTTTCCCTACAGGTTCTTTTATTTTCTGGTACAGAAACCATCAGATGTCTGATCAGGACTGGTGTGCACACGAAATGGGGCATTTTACACATCAATGCAAAACTTCGGGCCTTTCCTGTTTCCTCTCACATATCCTCTGTCTGAAAGATTCTGCTAATGTAACCTGCAGTGACGGTCCTTACGTCTACAATGTCATTTTGCCTTCTGTGCTTCTTTACTTCTTTCCATGCTCTACCGGGAATGTTGTCTTGCATGGATGTCTATACACACGCATGAATATAGTGTGCCTACGTAAATGTATATTTTCTACAAAGCATTCCTTACAAGCCTTTCTCAATCTCATCGGAATTGATCGTTAATACATTTTCTGTGGGTTTGTATGGTCATTTTGAAACTGTTTTGGAGATTCTGGTAGATTTGCTCATGTTCCAACGTGAAACCTCAAGTGAAACTTGTGGCCTTTCCCTACACACAGTGGTTCGTTTAATTCATTGATCAATCATTTCAGAGCATTCTGCCCCTGGACAAAATAACTATTTGAAGGGGTGAAATGCCACTCAGCTTTTGATATTGATTTTGTTTTTGTATCATTTTTTTTCGATGTGCCTGTGGTCATCAGCACAGTGTTGTTGAGGGATGAAAGCAGCAGTGAGTTGGTGGCACAGCTGAAGGCCTTATCTTCTGTACATTTATTGATCTCTCCGTTCTGTTAATGAAAACCTCACAGAGGTCACTGTGATTTTGGGGTATTGTACTTCTTCAAATACCAGCTTGTTTTACTCTCCCAATTTTACTGTGATACTGAAGTTTTCAAATGTTGTGCTCCAGACTGAAATTCAATATTAAAATTGGACCAAGCAATTGTGAACTGTCATTTTTATCTGACGTTTTACTAAATCAGTATAGCTTAAAGATAAGTTACCAGATTATTTATCAGGCCACAAGAGAGCGCCATATACATTGCACAGCACAGTAGCCAACCTTCATGACCACAAAAAGTAATTGAAATACTGAAGTTTCCTAAATATTTTTAAACTTATTATTTTAAAAGTGCCATGGTTGTAAGTATTTTATTACAATCCGATAACGAGACGTAATATGTGTACATTCATTTTTAAAATAATTAAAGGAAAATGCACTTATTAAATGTAAGTGCATAAATAAAATAAACCTAAAAGCAGAGGTTTATTTTCCTATAAAAAATCCCGGAATTGAAATTGTCAAACATGACTTCACTTTCTGTCCGCAAGCACAGGGCCACGTCGTTATTTCCATCCTTATACTTTATACCCAATCAGCATCACTCAAAAAGTAGTAGCAACGCCCCTCCGTTAGAAATCACAGTAGCGCTGATTTTGATTGACAGCGTGTCAGACCAATGGATTAACCAGATTTCTTTCGCGGCTTCCGTAAACATACCAATGAAACAAGTTGGAGTCAACACTACTATTTTATTGGCTAAAACTCTACGGTGTAGCCAATAATATACTTCAAAAGACAGCCATACTCGCATTGCTTTTGCTCTAGGCTGCCTTTCCTCCCGCCTCTATTTCTGAGTGACAAGGAAAGCGCCCAATGGAATGAAGTGCATAAGAGTGGCGACACGTCAACAGACAGCACTGTAAAAGACAGTTGTAGGAAGCAATCAAAATCTGCTTAGTAGACGAGCAGTGAAGATTGACAAACGCTCACACCAATCAGCACACACTGCAGGGATTTGCTTCCTTTCGCAGCCAATGGCCGTTTGGATAGGGGGCGGGGCTTCACGTTACCACGGCACGGCCAACGTCAAGTATAAAGGGAATAACATGGTGCCGTTGATTGCATGTTTACGTTAAGAGAGGACAACAGAGAGAGATCAAATAGCCTTACGAATTTACTTGTATAACGCGTTTTATAGTCTAGTTTTTAAAATTCAATTTGTATTTTGGTATGTGATTGCCTAACTACTCATGTGCCACTTGTCCCAATGGAAAGGGGGTTTCAGTTTGGAAATGTGTGCATATCTCTGCTGCTGCTGCTTGTTCTGAGAACGGTAACGGTTACTTTGCAAAGTCAGTCTCTCTCAGAGAGAAAACTCGAAGTGGCCCCGACGCCAAACACCGAGGCGGCGGAACATGTAGCCGTTATGGAGCGGCCACATGACAACGTCGGAGGAGCCCCGGGTTTCGGAGAAGTGACCGTAGAGGACGACGACTACGGCTCGACAGGAGAGAGCGAAGAGACGACCGGAGACAGCGACGCAAACTTGCATCAACACCGGAGGTAGGCAGTTACCCCCGAGTTATAGCAGAAGTTTCCCGTTTGTCCGGGTGTGAGACGAGTTCTTTAGGTTGTCACGTTGCTTTCTTGACGTGTTATTCAACTTCAGTAAAGTTGTGAGCTGGAGTTCGTGATGGGCGGATGTTTGCAGCAGTCGACCTCTCCCTGCTGGTCCACCAATAGAGGATACATATGTGCAAACATTTACATTACCAAATTAAATCCGCGTGACAGTTGCATCATTTCTTCCATTAATTTAGTCATTTGATCGACGCTGTCATTTATAACATTGGCCACTTGTGGGCAGTTAGCAAAAAATCCAATTAGTTATCATGATATGGAGATACAGATGACTGACAGTACGCTTGACTGACAGCCCTATCGAGCGTATGTTTATGAACTTAAAGAGCATCTCTTACTTGTTGGACTGCCTTATGTTATACGCACAGACCTGTTTTTCTAGAGTTCTAAACTTGTTTTACTGCTATCACTCACAGCCTAAGGGGGACTTTCTGTCTAGGAGAAACTGCTGCAGTGTTTTGACTGTGGGCGTGCGATGTATGTCAGCCTGACGGAGACTGACTGACTTCAGTATTATTTGTAAACACACTTATAGAAGTTCAAAATGTTCAGTTTGCATTAATGGAGACGTGTCTTTTGAGCTTTTCACATTAACAATGCCGTTTTATAGGTTTGTATGGGAAATATGTCTTCAGTCATTAGTTATCCATTTATACTACACTTATTACAGAGGAAGCCGGTGTCCATCGGCAAACTGCGGTCTATGGAGGCAGTGAACGCTGCGCTGACGCACTTAAAGCCGCTTCTCAGCGCGCGACTAAAGACGCGTCTCCTGCGCCCAGCCGCGCGCACCAACTTTCCGGATGTTTTGTTTTTGTTTGTGGCGGGAATTAAGTATCACACCGCCGACTGAAGTATCAGTGTGTTACCGCATCCGAGCCATCTGCCCCACCTTAGAAAGAATCAATGTCGACTAGGAGGATGAGGAGGTCATGTGATCTTGCATTAAAACTAATTTAAGATTAATTGTTTCAGGAACTGTTTGTTTTGGTGCCCTAGTTACTTTTTTGAACCCAAAATTCTGAGCAACACATTTAATGCAGTGATTGTTTTTTTTCTTCTTTTTTTTTTAGCTGAAGCTCAATTTTGTTTTGGGTGGAAATGTTTGTTCTGCAAATATGTCAAGGACCTGATAATATCCTGGAGAACACATGATCTGCTCCACTGCAGTAAAAAAGATTCCGTCACACCTTGCTTTACCATCTGCATGCTGTCACATCGATGTGTCGCACCCATTCATGGAGGATTTTTCTAAACATGCACAAGTTGGCATGACTGGTATCAATACATTTAAAATAAGGAATTAATAATGAAGTAAAGAGAACAGATTGCAACCTGAAGATTTAAATAATATGAAAGGGAGCAACAAAAATAAATAAATAAAAAGACAACCTCACTTGAGTTACAGCGAGGAATTCCAGGGTGTAGATGGTTTGCCAGTTCTCAGAATCTGATGATTTGCCAGTTCTCAGAATCTTCTAAAACCTTTGAAGGCAAAAGGTGACTCATTCTGTTACATCTCAAACTTCTGTATTTTCTGTTTTGACTTGGGTTTATGGTTATGTTCAGGAGGTGAAGCAGACACCTTCGACACTTAATCAATTAAACAAATATAACATTTTATTGATTTCGTTTACATATATTCTATTATATTGTTTAATGTTTAAAAAAATAAAATTTCAACAAAATATATAATTTATTTTTTACATGCTGTTGTTTTTTTGCATTTATTTAAATTTATTTTATTTTTATTTTTTTTAAATATTATTTAAAGGGTTAGTTCACCCAAAAAGGAAAATTCTGTCATCATTTACTTCTAATAATTCTAATATTGTTTTTGATACTGGTAACCAAACAGTTTTGGTTGCCATTGACTTTCATTTGTGTGTATATATATATCTATAACACTCAGGACTTTCACTTTTACATTCTTTTATGTTTCACAGAAGAAAATCATACAGGTTTGGAACCGTATGAGGGTGAGTAAATGATGACAGATTTTTCATCAGAACTATCCTTTACAATGTGTTGACGTAATTTCCACTGAAACATGAAGACAGGGCGGGACATGTTGTACAGCTCCTCCCCTTTTTAAAAATAGCCAATAGCTATATCACAGCTCGGCCAGAGCCGTTGAGCTCGGCAAAGCCGCAATTGACAGCCACAGTTTAATAGATTGAATATGAAACTGTTACTAAAGCAGTTACGAACAGTGAACATAATCCTGCTGAGGATGTGTAGTTTGAAAAGTGTGTAATTTATGTTGGTTGCATGACACCGTTGTTATTTCTTCTACTCATCAGTGCTGTTTCTAATGCTGAGTCTGTCTAACCGTTTCTCCTCCATATTGCTTTAAAATATAGAATTCTGTGTAGAATTCAAATGGGTCGGGGTCCGATACGTTTTGTGGTCTGTGCCGACTCGCACATGTGATTTGCTCTGTGCTATCGTGTCTCTGGACCGGAGCAGACTGTGTGCGCGCTGCCGACGGTTCATTCATGAAGTCGCGAAACCAGACTTCATTCACCCCAATGGAAAGCATATTACACTGTCTGAATCATTCCCTATCCCCTATATAGTGCATTATGTGCCATTCACCATATAAAACATAGTAATTAATTTCAGCTTCAGCTTCAGAGTCTATTTATAGTGTAGGGGTGTATTTGATTGGACAGAAAATCTGATGAGATGCTGAAGTGCAGAGTGAAGTCATCAAAATCGTTGACCCATATTGGCGAAGTGAGAGACTAAGTTTTGACCGCTTCTATCTTCTAAATGGGAATTTTGTCATTATTTTGGAGCACATTAACTTATAGATAACATACTAAAAGCCAAAAAAAAACAATGTTGTGCAACATTATGAATGAAAGAGATATGCTCTTGCTCTGGTACTGCTGATAGCAACATAACTACCACAGCTTAATTGCTAACCTGACCGACCACTTCACTTCTACTTTTGGTATATTTAATGGGTTGCTTGTGTTATAAAGTACAGTCACCTCATTACATATTTACAGTATATTAAGTTCCATATCATTTACAGTTTATGGAAGAAATAACTAAAGGTAATATGCATGCATTTTGCAACCTCTATATCAAACACAAATACATTTACCCAAGTAACAGTGTAAAAGAAAAGTCAACTTTCCATGCACTACATGTGTTGCAAATGATCAGTGCAACAATGCTTTATCTGTCTGAATAGCCTGCTGGAAATCCTGCTCTAAACACCACTTCAGTGCTGGTGTTTTAATGTGAAGTTGCTGGGACTTTGTCTTGACAGTAGTCATACATCACTGGAAGGAGAGGCTGGTCTTTGTTTCTGGTGGCATAGTTATATGTGTCATGCACACTCGAGGGAATTGTGTGTAGTGTGTTTAACACTGCATTGGTTGGGTATCTCTACAGGGGTGAGAGTAGCAGCTGCCTTCACACCTGCTGCCAAGATAAAGCACTTGCTCACACCTCTGTGTGTTTCCCCCATGATCCTCAATATCAAACAATCTCATGCATTTATGTGCAGTGTTCAAGAATCCGTCAATCACTTATAAATAAACATGCAAATGTCTGGCTTTTATTGATAATGCATGAATGCAAGAACAAAACCTTTGTGCTCACTTCTCCATAACACAGCGATGATAATCAACACCCTCAGGCCTTCCCCACGACATGGAACAGCTTTACTGGGGGATGGTGTTCTCCTGGGACAGTTTTGCGTGTTACACAGCATGGTCGACTGGCAAATGGGAGTCTAACCCTGGAGAGATCTTCTCACAACAAAAGGAAAGATTGTGGGGATCACTTGTGATAAAGACACTCTTAACAGCTTGTTCTGTTGTTAAAAAAGTCCATTGATGGCAGGAAAACTAAATAAATAAAATACATGTTGTGAAGATCTTCCAAACCAACCAACCGGGCTCAGTTCCCAGACTAGGCACCACAATTGCTGTTTAAATGTATATAATACTGAATTAGTTTGTGGTACTTGTTAGTTCTCCTTGTGGGGTTTTGGTAGTTCCATTGGCGAACATGATCCATGTATGGCCTATAGACTAATGTAGATCAGCTTTGCCTCAGTGTGTGTATTTTTGGACTGCTGGTGATTCCTGAGGGACCTTTTGGAAGGAACACTTCGCTCGAGGTGCCCTCACTGATACACACACACACACACACACCAATACACACTCACGGTGAAGCTGCTTCTCCGCTGCCTGGTGCAAACTCTGCCAGACGTCTAGCTCCAACTGCCTACTGCTTAGCAACAGCCAATCAGAAGAGCTGAGCTGGCAAACTTGTTGGCCAATTAGACGAGTGGAAGGAAAAAGTGCTCAGAATTTGAGTTGGGAGAGAGAGAGAGAGCAGGAGGGAAGGAAAGGGTAGAGTTCGTGTGCTTGTTGTTATGGGCTTTTTTTGTCTGACTTGATGGTTAGATAACTATGGAGAAGCTGTCAGATTCGTTTTATATGATCTCATGGTTGCAAATGAAGTTCATCACTCTGAGATAAGACTTGGTCATCTTGCAATCAGGAACAAACTTGGCATGTTTAATGCAAACTTTTCTACTTCAACTGACATGGATAAGCACTTTTGATATATCATATAAGCCGGTCAGGCTATAAAAATACGGCTGATTTTATGCACGGTGTGTTTAAGGATGTTGAATTGGTGCTGTTACTCTTAACCATGTGGCGACGCTCACTCTGGACTTGATTGATTTTTTTTTTTGCTCTGTTTATGGTTTGATTCTTTAAAGCTGTTTTTCATTCATTGCAGAGGACACACCTTACTGCACTGCAGCAATGGGTGGGAAGATGGGAGAGGTGTGGCAGAGGGAGAGATTGGGGAGACGAGGAGGGAGAAAGTAAAGGGGGGACATCGAGACACAAAACCAAAGGCGCTAGGACCCAGTAGACAGGACCCAGGCTTTCCTGTAGTTTGGTTCCTCACTGCTTAGCAACAACAAATCAGCCACCTAGATCAAGGCCTGGACTCGTCCAATAGGAAGAGAGCAGCACCATGTGACAGAGTTTTGATTTCTCTGCACCGCGCTATGTTGGAGAGATAGAAACAGGAGGAAGATGATGAGAGTTAAAGAGGAGTGAAATGACAGTGACCTGTGCATGATGACATTTGGAATTAGTTTGTGTGGAATTAGTATGTAATTTTCATTTTCTTGAGATCTGTGCAAGTTTGTGGTGGTGTGTTTGGCACGTGAGTGTTGGAGTGCTTTGAAAATTGTACAGGTGTGCCTCACTGTGTTTTAGTTTAATTTTATCGCTTAAACATTTGACTGAAGTTAGGCATGCTGAAATTGCAGTTCAAGATGGACTAAATTTAGCAAGGTCAATTTAGATGGCAGAAGCGCTTATAGTTCTGCATGGTGATAGCAGCTTGGGCGTGTCAGAACGTGACATGGAGTGAGAAGACAGATTAAACATTCACAAACACACACACTCTGAGTAAATGCTTTAATCAATACATGGAGAAAAACTCTGCATGATAAAGACTGCCATCAACACAGTGTTAGAATGAATGCAACTTACTTTAATGGGTTGCATTACCCTTAAAGGGACAGTTCACCCTAAAATGAAAATTCTGTCAGTGTTTACCTGACCTAAAGTCATTCCAAATCTTTTTTTTTTTCCTTGGAACATAATATATATTTTGAGTAATATCTCACATACAATAGAAGTAAACCTAAAATGGTTTGGTTCCCAATATTTTTCTAATATCCTGTGTTACTGCTGAAGAAAGAAATCAATGCTTGTTTGGGGAGACTGACGTTAAGTAAATCACACATTAGTGCTGGGCGACGTGTCTTTTTCAATAACTGCTATATTGGTGTGTAGCTAAAACAATTGCTGCAGATAGAGGGGGACCTCTATTAACTGCATACCCTTATCTTAGCCTACTAATGGTTCTAAATTTATAACACAACCATAAATAACCCACACAACTAACTCGCTTTAACATGGCAAATTACCATGTAAAGCCCTATGATTTCTGCGATGCAGAAAACTCGGACCGAATCCAGACAACAAATTTGTACATTTTTGGATGAATAAATCAAAAGTAGTGCTGTACAATAAATCAAATCACTATTATGGACTAGTGTCTGTGAATATTAAAGCTAAAATATACTTGTTCTTCGTGAACAAGTGCTGCAGTTTCGTTTTCTACACACATATTGAAGCTCGCATGATGTTCGTGGAGTTTCCAACATCTGCCGTCTCACTATATGAGGACATGAACTTCATCTGCTGAGCTGCTCTTAGAGTCACTTCAACTGCATTTCGCCATTTCATTTGATAAAATTATGTGATATCATGTCATATAAACTCAGAGGTCTTCACAACAACCTGTCAAAATAAAAGTTTGGTTTAACTTGAAGAAATTACAACAGAATCCTGTTCAATCCTATTGCACAGTAGAGTGTACTTCAAGTAATAATAACAATAATAATACAGTTCATTAAAACACACAGAAACTCAGAGGTCTTTATTACAACCCACCTAAATTAAAAGTTTGGTCTAATTTAAAGAAATTATGAAATAAATATTACTATTGCACAGTAGAATGTATTCTTGTAGTAGTGGTAATAATAACAATAGCATTTAATGGATAACAAGTTTTCATGTTTTAAATTGTAAACTTGCCAAAAATTAAAGGAATTATTACATTTTAATTTGGTTACATTTTATAATACTAGCTAAGGTTAGTTTTATAAATTTATTTGATTACCACCATTGTTTTGAAGTAAATTTGTATTTTAACATTGCAATGTTATTTATTTATTTATTTATTATTCTGTATGTTCTCCTGACAGTAAAATAAGTTACTATCCCATAAACCTATATAAAGGTCCAGTCATAAAGATTAAAAAAAAGATATATACCCCAAAACCGCCAGATTCTTAAAAAAATATGGTGAAGCAGGTTTTTGGTCATACCGCCCCCAGCATTATACCACATATCCAACAAGTTATTCACACACTGCACTTTTTTTCTTGTGGTGTGCATATGAAGGGCTGAATGTTGTAGTGAGTCTGTTTCTCGCTTTTGAGATATACGGATGTGGATGTGGACATCATGTTTGTGTACTGCGGATGTTGTCTGGGGAAGATGGTACCTTGAAATGCATTGCCGAACGCTTTGTGTAACACTCCATACCGAGCTCTGCATGCTACTGCAGTGCTATATTTTATTGTGTGCTATCTCAAGCAGAAAATCACTTTCACTTGGAAAACTCTGTAGAAACTGTAGTCTTTGCCCCTTCAGAGACTTCTATTCAACAGTACTTACACTTCTACAGATCAGATGCATGTGCAAAATGCAATATAAGCTGGATTGTGATGGTTTTAACTCCTCTAGATCGCTTTACTTTTTCCACTTAATTTTTATGAAATGGTTTTTAATGGAAGATAAACTTTAAAAACATTTTATAATTTTGTATTTATTTACTTTTCCATTTTTCACCTGTCTGTCCATGAATAAAGTGACCAGCTGGCGCAGTAATAAATTATAAATAAACAAACAAACAATATTAGCTGGTTGTCTTCATGTTACAGGAAAAGGCAATCTAAAATGTACTCACTCTCATGTTATGCAAACCTGTATGATTTTCTTGCTTCTGTGGAACACAAAAGGAGATTTTGGGCAGAGTGTCAACTGGATTTTAAAGAGCTTAAGTGAAAGAGGGGGAGGGGGGCACTTTTTTCAGTCTTTTCTTCTCATAAAGCTATTGTGTGGGTTCGGGAGATCAAAGATGCGGTCACATTAGCAAACCTCTGCAAAACTTAGCGAATTGTCAGTTGTGTAGGAATGCATGAAGCACCGCTGACCGAGAAGTCACTTCCAAACCAAGCAGATTTCTTTTATTATTCAACGTCATTGTTTTCCCACACACCTATCACCTGCAGGTGTGCGATGGTGTTTGCGCTCTGATTATTCAACGTCAAAAACTTAGTTTAACAAGAAATTCGTGTGAGGGCTGTTCCCGGTCGCATGAATTCCTATTGAAATGATTGCATTGTGCCTGCTGAATTTTGCGAGGGAATATGTCACCACGACCTTAAAAAACTGCACAAGTCGGGAATTTTTTGTTGTTTCTTTTTGGAGCTTGACAAGCATCAGTCCCCATTCACTCTTTTTGTATGAAAAATAGCAGCCTGGGGACATATTTTTAAATATCTTCTTTTGTGTTCCACAGAAGACAGAACGTCATAGTGGTTTGAATGGCACAAAGATTTTACATTTCTGAGTAAACTGTTGCTTGAATCACATTGTTGTATGATTCATTACTGTATCAGGTTTCTGCATGTTGTCTTATCAAACAATTGTCTGCACTAAGTCCTTTACTCTGTTAGCCTGTCATGAATTCTGCGGCTTCTCCGCAGGGGTGCGCCTCTGTTTTCACAACTTGACCACGTGCTCCCCATGCTCCCATTGTGCATGTGTGTGTTTTGCAGTGGTACTTGCTAACTCACACTTAGCTGATAAGAGCTGCTTGGTGTGGCATGGTTACAGTGGGCTTTTTATGTCCATTGGCTGGTGTTTTTTAAAGGAGTGGTTTCTGATTGAAAGTGCAGCAACACATCTAATCCCTGATTGGCTGAGGGAGGAGGAAAGCCTCCTATGATTGGACCAAACCCCTCAGATACCCTAGTTGTTTCTTTTTTTTCTTCTTCCATGCAGTCTGTTTACATCAGGTCTGCATTGAGATTCTCTTGACTTCCTCTGAGAGAGAGAGACGAGAGTAAGTGTGAGTGAGAGGGAGGGATCACAGGTGTGTGGAAGCACACTTAAGTATCTGTTTGTGTAAGTGCAACGTGTTAAACAGCATGACAGGAATAATGTTGAGAGAGTTAAAAGGGTGAGTGTCATTTGTGAGCATTCAGGCTTTTAAAATACTACAAGATAAAGTGAAGCTCCTCTCACAGTTTACATGCTGACATTTTATTTTATTTTTTTTTTTTTTTTTTTTTTAACCAGTATGATAACTTTCCCTTATTTTTTTTATTTCCTTGAAAATTGTAGTGTTTATATATTGACGTTCAATATAAGATTTACATTATGTAAGTGTTTTTGCATTTAACACCATGCCTTTCCCTGCTGACTGTCATAAATATGCCGGTTGAGTGGAAAGTCCTGTGACTGAAACGGATAAATAGTACAGAAACAGGTAGGCCTAATATATAAAATGAAGATGTGCGAGTGCAGTACAATAAAATAAGACATAAATAGAAAGTAAAAGTGAACATACATTAAAATGAAGAGGAAAGTATAAGAAATACAAAGGTGGCAAAAACAGAAAATGATGAGAAATTCTCACTGTTAGCTGGAGAGCATAAGTTTAGTTATTAGTCTCTATTATAATTTGGTTTTGTGTGCATTAACTTTAATTACATCTCATGGCACTTTTTATGCAGTTCATGTTACAATATAGTCTACAAAACTGAATTGGTGTCAGGCAAACTGTTGAATTGTCAATTTTTCTCAAATGTTTTGTTTTTCACTCTGCTTTAGTCCCTTGTTCTCCTTTTTATTTTTCCTACGTTAAACAGCCTGTGGAATACACTTACTCTTTGATCTCATCCAGAAAATGGGATTTGTTATTTTTCCTTTACCCCTCTCTCTCTCTCTCTCTCTCTCTCTCTCTCTCTCTCTCTCTCTCTCTCTCTCTCTCTCTCTCTCTCTCTCTCTCTCTCTCTCTCTCTCTCTCTCTCTCTCTCTCTCTCTCTCTCTCTCTCTCTCTCTTTTCTTTCCCTCAATCACTCTTTTGGCTGGGTGGGACCAGTGTAGTGTCCTCATTCATTCTCACAATGCCCACTGCTTAGCAACAACCAATCAGCCCTCACATTTTTGGTGGGGCCCTCCAGCCAATCAGGAGTGCTGTGCTATAGCATTTTCTGCTCTTCAATCCTATTGGAGAATGAGAACAAACGGTGTTGGCCCAGAGCACTGGGATGAGCAGAACTGAAGTGCCCTTAAATTCTGACCTCATCAGTGTTGATGTCTGGAGGGATGTGTTAACTCTCTTAGACTTGATCAAAGCGACTCCGTCATTCTTAGTCTTGCTCTCTACCCTTGCTCCTGTCCATTAGAAAGTTCCCTGGCACTTTAGCCATGAAGTGTCCTGTGTTGGCATCAGTTCTTGTTAGCTTTTATCACATAGTATAAAAAAAAAGTTAGAGGTAGTTTGACATGCTAGTAGTTTAATCAGCTTTAGTTAAATTAGGACATTTATAGCTTTTATTAATGTGCATTAACACATTAATAAAAGCTATAAATGTCCTAATTTAACTAAGGCCTACTCCTGGCTTAAAACCAGGCCTAAAAACACAAATAATTTAATTACACTGTTACATGTAATTTTTATCCAATTTCAAAGTGAATATTCATTTTTCATACTTTACACTTGTAGGATTGCTTGAAGGATTTAAAATGATTTTATTTTTTAGTGTTTTATTTATAATTTATCGGCTATTGAACATAACATTGCATTAGTCATAATTTAAAAGCGGCACACACTTACAACTTCCTATACTTCTCATAATCTCTACTTCAAGTGCAAGCTTGAATATGAAGGCAGTAGGGAAGGTCTTGTGAACCGTATAGAGTGATGGAAAGCCTCTTCACTGTACAGTATGTGAACCTGTGTGTATTATGTGCTTGACAGGGTTCTGGTGATCATTAGCACACTGGATGGAAGAATCGCAGCTCTGGATCCTTTGAACCAGGGACGCAAGCAGTGGGACCTGGACGTGGGCTCAGGCTGTCTAGTGTCCTCTAGCCTCAGCAAACCAGAGGTATTGCACACAATTTCTCACAGCCTTTAACTCTTTCCCCACCATTGATGGAAATTTCCATAATTTATGACACAACGCTTCCCCTCCATTGACGGAATTTTTCCGGCTTTGTAGTCTTTAAAAAAAAAGTTTTTCTTAACTTTTTGTTCAAAATGTTGCTTTTTTATGAAATAAAAATTGTGTGATCACACTACAACCGTGTGATCCATGGCTTGAAGTTGAAAACTGCAGGGTTCCCACGGGGCATTAAAGTCCACCTGTACACACGGAGAACAAGTTATTCTGAGCAAACATGCTTAGTTTCATGGATTTCTGACGCTTGGTAGCATTTTTTTGGTAACTTGGTACTGATTTTTTTGGTAACTTTGTACCAAGCATTTCTGATGCTTGGTAAGACTTTTTTTTCTAGCAGTTTCAATCCATTTGAATGGAAATAGATGCATTGATCTAGTTCACTTGTATAACTACATTGTACTGACAGTATAGTTTTATATAGTTACTGTACATGGAAGGCAACACATATTATAGAAATAACTTATAAATAATGAAAAGGGCCTTAAGATAAATGCTTTAGATAAATGAGGTTTTGAGTTACAAAAGACACCCTCACATTTAATTGAAATTGTCCTGTATCATCCTATGACAAGCGATTCATCTCAATTTAAATGTTAAATACGAGCCCACACATACATCACATGCCTTTATGACAGACAGTAAACATTTTTATGCAGGTTTTCTACTTCTCTTTTAATCTAACAGTAATAGGGAGTAATTTGTTTTTGAAAGTCAGTTGTCCATTTTGACACTTGTGTATGTGTGTGTTGCTTTTACCTCTTCCATTAAACCCTAACGTTCAGTGAAGATTCATGGGCTTTTCTCTAAAACGCACATAAGATACATTTCAATTGGATCGCTAATCATCCACATGGGCCATTAGTGCTTGGACTCTGATGATTGCCGCTTGCAGTATATTTGTTCATGTTTTAGGCATAAACTCACTTAGTTTTGATAAATTTTACAAACAACAAGACTTCATATTTGATGTTATTTTGCATCTTGCACTTGTATCTTGATTTAAGAATCTTTAGACAGATGCGCTGGAAAACAAGACAATAATGCAGAGGAAGAATATCACTTTTGTGCAGTGTGATCAGAATGTACAGCAAGTTATTTTCATATTCTAGAGGTTGGGAGCAAATGTTTTCAAAATGTTTGCATTTAATTCAACTAATGGATATCTGTTGGAAGTTGTATTTTCAAACTCTGAAACGTTGCTAATACAACTAGACATTTAATTCAGAGAACATATTGACATATTGTGTTTCCTTCAATTTCAAATTCAATGTCTTGAAGTCTTAAATTTACCTTCATAAAACCTGCAGAAACCCTGTTGGTTAGAAGTGTTAAACACTTTCTTGTAGTATTTCGCATAGTGATGCAACATGAAGGTTTTCTGCCCAAACATGCAAACGGCACATATTATTCGTGTGTGTGTGTGCGTGTGTGTGTGTGTGTGAGAAAAGGCGATGTTTGTTTGAACCTCTTTACCCCAGAAGAGAATGAGACATGGCCCAAAGGAAATTGGACCTGAAACAAGTTACATACACACTCATGCGCACACACACATAGATCACAGACTCGTACTCACTAGAGACTGAAAACTTGCCTGGAGGAAGAGCGTTTGGCAGTGATGCACTTAAGCGCCTGTGCGCATGCACACATTTATACAAACACACTGAGAAAACATTAGCGCTGCACTTACAGGCTTCATTGGGCATCTTCTAATTTGATGTTTGTACATTATTGCATATTAGTTTGATCCATGCTAAAAATTTGCAGTGTCTAAGGATGTCATATGTTTTTGTTTTTTTTCTCCTCTCTCTTTACTTACTCTGTGTGTGTGTGTGTGTGTGTGTGTGTGTGTGTGTGTGTGTGTGTGTGTGTGTGTGTGTGTGATTGTGTTGACCCCCTGTCTGGTTTGGTGGTAACCTGAAATGCCTGGCTGCTGTGGGAGCAGCCTCTCCATTGGCTAGAATCTTCCTCTCCCCTCCCCTTTTACCTCTGGGTGCCTAGCAACCAGCCATTCTGATTGGCTGAAGCGGTGCCTTGCAAGGCACTCTGCTCAGTGATTAGAGCAGTCTGCCCCTTTTTGATTGGCCCTCGCCATGGCGCCAGTAGAAAGCAGTCACCTATAGCATGCCTCAACAGTAGGAGAGAGGCCAGAAGTAAACAGCATTGTCTGCAGAAACACGCTGTCACAACACAAGGGGGAGGTGTGATAGAGAGTAAGAAAGAGAAGGATGAGAGGAGTGAGGGAGAGAGAGAGAGAGAAATAGAGAGAGATGGGGGGTGGAGAGGATACCACTGACAGTGTGGTGTGACTCATGCTGAGAGGATTGAAGAATGAGGTAATGCCTTATGTGTGGGATGATGTCATCCATAAGAATGCTGACCCCCCCCCCCCATCCCAACAAACACATACACCCCCTCCCATCTATTAATCTTTAGAGTGAACAGTTGTAATTAATGCGCTTTAATCTAATGAGACAAAAAGCTGGTATTTCTGCACACTATTCAATGCACAACAACAGCACAGCATAATTTGATTGACACAGTGTCGGGTTTGTGCTGTAGACAAACCTAAGTTCATAACATCAATAGAACCTCCAAAAAAACAGGCCAGGTCACATTTCACACCATTAAGAAAACCGTCCCACCAAATTCCCATCACTGTAATGTTTTACTACAGTACAGTGCAGTTTCCGGTTTACTGTATTATAATAAATATGTATTGTTGAGGTGCTTGATTTCGATTGTTTGACAAATGTTTTAAGGTGTGCGATTTATTTATTAAGTTTCTGGTCTGTCAACTGCATTACAGTTCTGTATCACTTCACCAGATTATTTCAGTTATTTCAAAGGCCATTCAAAGATGTTTACCAAGAAAATATGACAAACAAAAGGATAAAATTCACAATTTCCATGTTTTCCTTATGAAATTAACTTTTTGCTTTGTCTTTGTACACTTGCTTTGTAAAAATGTCTTGAGGTAACCATGGTATAAGTAAAATAATTGACAAGCCGATGACTTATTGAAAAATAATTTACACCCATAATGTAATGGCCACTCCGCTTTGTGTCACGGTTGCATTTACCTCTTCGGGTGTGACTTGTTTTCAATTATTCAATGGCCTGTCGTCAATTATTTCTTATTTTATTGACTACTATTACTACTACAACGGATAACTTAATTATCCCAAAAAAGGCTTAATTTTTTCATTATATATAACTAATAACTTATTATTTATTTTATTTTTGCTGTGAAATATGACCCTGACGTGTTGACAGATTTTGTGAGATTTTCCTCAACAGTACAATGATGTGCAAACACACAGTTCTTTGAAGTGTCATTTTGATGCTGCTCTTTTTTTTCTTTTTGAGTATGTCAGTGATGTCAACTTCTGATGGCACTTTGAATATCTCAACTGTCGTAAAAAGATGCAAAATAATACCAAAGCAGGATCAGCAGTTTCATAGTAATGTTGCTTAGTCCTAAAAAGAATTAGCATTTTCCTTCAGGTGTTTCTAATAGATTTTTAGAACAAAGGTTTTTGATTTGATTAAAATCAGGTCTGTCAACCCGATCTCATGAGAAAATTGTATGAATTTGTGTATGAATTTGTCTGATGTGATTTGTATGTAAAAATGCGTTGTTGTTTTTTAAGGTCCAACCCTAAAATTAACCCTCAGTGGAGCGTAAGCAGATTGTACGAAAAACGGTGAATGAGATTGTTTGAATGCATATTATGAAGTTGCCACCAATTTGCCAAAATGTCAAATGGTTTAGTTCAAGTAATGTTAACCACAGACCTTATACTCTTAAATTGAAAACCGTGATTCTGAAACCCATCGATTCCAGGTTGCCTTACATATTGACGTCACAACTGAACAACTCAGTTACGTTAAACTGTAAATGTTTTGGGTTGTTTTTTTTTCTTGATAGTGTTTATTTTATTTAAAACTATATGTAGGGTGCACTAAAGTGATTTTTGTGCTGGGAGGAGTGTGAAATAATATGTTGTGTTTGTGTGAGTATGTGTGTGTGGGAGATAGAGAGATTATCGTTGAACAGGGAAGAGAGAGGGGATTGCGCTTGGCTTGATGTAATGCTATGTGTCAGACTCAGTGGAGCGCTATCATCTGTGGGAGGTCATTGAGTACAGAGGGATATCCTGCCTACATAGACACGCTTCATACTCAAACCTGCTGTGATCCCTTAAGACAAGGGCCAGACTGCCTTTAGCTAAGTCTCTCAAATTGAATGTGTCAAACAAGATTCCAGAAGTCATTGCCCACAGCTGAACTGAGTATTTGATTCATGTTAGGCTGCTACAGGGTTCAGTCTGATATAATATTTTCTCTGCCCCTACATTCCCTAGTCATTAATGGGATCATAACAGCAGAGGTGACCAGATGTTTGCTGGTTGAAAATGATGGCCATATGCATTGCCCAATTTGAAGGAAACTAAAGACGCCGGTTGTCGCTTAAAGGGTAAGTTCGGTATTTTACACTTAAAGCCCTGTTTACAGATCGTATCTGATGAAATAGAACGGTTAAGATTAAAATTTGGACACATGCTACTGTCCCGAGAATTTTAGGTTTCTTTCGCTTTCCCCAAAACCTCTAGAATGGGTGTATAGGTGCACTGGAACAATCCTTCATAAAACGCATTAAACTTTCGTTTACAAAGACGTGAAACTCACCGAGTGGTCAGGGGTGTTCACTGATATGCTCACACAAAAATCGCTGCAAAAGATGCTTTCCAACAGGTGTTTTACCATTCGTTGTAAAACTGTGGATCTATTTTTCCAAACGTCTCACACCCGTAGATTCTTCCTTTGAGAGCTTGAATAATAGACACTCCAGCCCAGTTGGTGGCGATAATGCACCTTTGCCAATTGCAAGCAAACCGCTGGCATTTCATTGAATACACAGAAGCAGCAGAAGAAGAAGCGGCGGAGTAATACCGTACCTCACACAGCACATTCAATACAAGTCAATGGAGTTGGACAAAAACTACGATAAAACCTGTTGGAAAGCATCTTTTGCAGCGATTTTTGTGTGAGCATATCAGTGAACACCCCTGACCACTCGGTGAGTTTCACGTCTTTGTAAACGAAAGTTTAATGCATTTTAGGAAGGATTGTTCCAGTGCCCATAGGCTGCCATTGTGTAGGTGGTGGGGGGTGGGGGGGGTGGGGGGGGGGGGGGGGGGGGGGGGGGGGGGGGGGAAGCGAAATAAACCTAAAATTCTCGGGACAGCAGCATGTGTCCAAATTTTTATCTTAACCGTTCTATTTCATCAGAAACGATCTGTAAACAGGGCTTTAAGTGTAAAATACCAAACTTGTCCTTTAATGTGTGCCAGTATATCTGGGTTTGTTGGGCATTCTGTGAAATTTTTTTTTTTTTTTTTTTACAGTCTTCCCCTCTACCATAGTTCTCAAATCTCAATCCTGGGGAACGTACATTCAAATATTGCGCAGCAAATTTCACGTCAATGATTGTCAAATGGCATTAGTTCTTGTGTGTCATAACCGATAATCAATCTGCCCTGATTCCCAGATCTGAGAGATAGAGAGGAAGATTTTCAGTGAATTGCTGAATTTTCTGTTTTATGTAAACTAGCCTAACTATTATTACACTACAGGTTAAATGAATATTGTTAGGGAATTACTTACCTGAATAATTAGCATAGACTGTGGTTGTTGCTCTCTTTTTATAGTTGATTATTAAAGGGGGGATTTTATTACTACCGCAGAAATAACAGATTCTTGCTTTAACTTTTAATGCTACTCAAATCACTGCACATCAAAACTGCACCTTTGGGGCATTTTAAACGAAATGCATCAGCCGTCAACACCAAATTCGCCATTGAAGTGCAGACAAGATCTTTGTCAAGCCAAATATTCCCCATCAGAGAGAGCATTTTCAATACCGACCTACCAGCAAGCATCCAGTGCATGAAGAAAATAGATTTGTAACGTGTCCAAAGTGAGAGGCTTTTTACTGAAGCTTTACATTTGTTTAAATACCACAGCACACTAACATGAGATACTATAGAGGTTAAATTACACTGCAGCCAACCTTTTACATTTACAGCTTGTGGTTAAGAGGTTTAAATGATGTACTTCCTTTCATGCAAGTCATACAATCTCCTTGTTGTGTAATAAAAAGTCATGTTCTGAAAAGTAATTTCATTTCATGTTCTTCAAGGCTTTGGGAGCCATGAGTGCACTGGAATCTATACATTTAACAAACATATGTAGTTATATTACATTACATTGAAAGTAAAGTAATATTTAATAATAAAATATAATATATAAAAATATTTATATTTTTACGGTATCCCTTTTTTTTTATCTTTCTTTAAAATAAATGCCATTTTTGAAATAAGTTTATTTCATCCAATGCAATGGTAATGAATCAAGACAAACTAATCAAATTATTATTATTTTTTTGCCTACATGCACGTTTTTATAGATATGTAATTTCGTGTAGCTGACACTGTAGATTTTCAGAAGAGCTCTGTTGCAGCTAATGACATTAATGAAGTTCTGGATATCGGCTGGGGTTAAATTCTTGCTCTTCTAATTGATTGGCTTTAATTGTTCATTGATTTAGGATGTAATTGGGCTGAGGATGATTGAAGTCTCACCCAACGTGAAGATCCTGTAGAGCTGAAGATCAGGCAAATAGATCACATGAGGGATTAACTCAGTGTAGCACAGTGATGAGTCATCATTGCAGCACACACACCACACACTCTTTTAAACCTCTTACCCTCAGTACCACTGCAAGCTCTTTACAAGCCCCGCCCAGCTAGACGTGATGGACAGATAAGATAATCTCTTCATTTCTCAGCCAATCACAGTGATTGTTTTCATTCTCCAGGTGCTTGCTTTCTCATAGTGGTTTAGCTTCCTATTGGTCCATACCAGGTATCAAGGTTAGACTAATGCAACAGGAAGTTGGTGATCTCATCCCCCCTTCTGTGTCTGTTTGAGCTGAGATCACTTTTTGGATTAGGGTCAGTTACATTACCCTTATATAATGGCCTTTGTGTGTGTGTGTGTGTGTGTTCAGGACACTTTTGCCCAATTGTCCATGTTTATCCTTTAAGGACATCTAGGATTGTGTTACTCTTTGGACAGCAGACAGAGTGCCAAATGTTAATGGCATACAGTGTGATAATGTCACACACAGACTCAAAGCTGATTGGTCAGAGTTTCAGTGTTGTCTGTCCCCTTGTCTCTATCCATCATGGTCTGCTCATTGTACCCACCTTGCTGCTGATGATCCGAAACGTGAAATATTTCCCAAGGTGAAATCATGTGCCACTTCAGCTAATTTACTATAACAATCTGATCAAAAACTAATAAAACTCTTATGACCTTTTTCTGTTCCTCAGATTTTTGGGAACAAGATGTTCATTCCCTCTCTGGACGGAGCTCTGTTCCAGTGGAACAGGGACAGGGAGAGTATGGAGGCTGTTCCCTTCAGTGTCGAGTCCCTGCTGGACTCCTCGTTCCGCATCGGAGAGGACACTGTGCTTGTAGGGGGCAAGTCCCTCACTACGTATGGCCTTGGTGCATACAGTGGCAAGGTAACTCAAACAGATGTTTTCTTTTTGTTTCTCAGTTGTTTTTTAGAACAATAAATGATTGATGTGCTGTTGTGGCACTCTGCAAACTCTTTTATCATATTGTAGTATTGGTTGTCAGCTTTAACCTCCCTCTCTCTTCCTCTGTAGTTAAAGTATATTTGTTCAGCGGTGGGCTGCAGTCGGTGGGGGGACGAGGAAGGAGAGCCAGAGGACGTACTGTTACTCCAGAGAACACAGAAAACTGTCAGAGCTGTGAGGCCTCGCAACGGGTTTGAGAAGTAAGAAATACCCGCAGGCTTTGGCTTCTGTTGAGCGCTTCATGTGACCTTGCTTTTGATCTTATAAATGAAACCGAGGTAGATTAGATGCAGAGTACGCTGGGCTGTATCAACATCGCACAGCTTGGAAGCTTAATGTTGAAAAAAACAATTGTAGAATAATAATAGTCATCCCCGTAAAATGCCAATTGTTTTCTGTCTTCTCTTCCTGGTAGATGGAACTTCAGCGTGGGAAACTTTGAGCTGAAATATGTCCCTGAGATTCAGTCCAACCTCAACTTCCTGGAGGGGGAGGCGTCTAACGGGGAGACATGGCGAGAGGTCAGACGTGAAGCACAGCGTGTCATCCAGGAGGAGAAGGACACACAAACCAAAAATCATGCTAATACACACCCAAACTCGCACACTCAGGTAGAGGGCTTAGACCTGGTCATTAAGGTTTCTGTGCCGGACTGGAAAGTCATGGCCTTCAGCACCAAACCAGAAGGACAGCTGATCTGGGAGCATCAGGTATCACACCTCAACCCATTAGGTTACTGTTTAGAGTTTTAGGTGAAACAAATCCACAATTCCTCATTTCTCATGATTTCGTTCTCTCTCTCCTCTCTGTGAAGTTTTGCACACCCATTGCATCTGCGTGGTTGGTAGGAGGGGGGAAGGTAACGCCCATTAGCCTGTTTGATGACACCTCATATAACTCCCACACCGACACCGAGGCTCAGGAGGATGATGACATCATAGAGGAGGCCCGCGGGGCCACAGAGTCCAGCGTTTACCTGGGTAACATGCACTTGACGGTTGTTTTACAAACATGAATGTGTAAGAGACCCTGTTTACATCTGGTATTGAAACTGGTATCGGCTGAATCTATCAAAAGTATTCAGGTCTAAATACATGTGTGTACGGTATCCCAAATGTTTTTGTGATCCACTCACTCAAGTTACATTTGGAGGTGGTCAATGCTAAGCAGGGAAGAACCGCCTACTGGACTGTCAATCAACCGTTATTATTAAAAACGGGCTATAACTTTTGCTTTTAAATAAAATATCTGTTCACTCAAAAAGTGTATTTTAAAGTAAAATTTTTATTTTTACAAAGTCAGTTTTTTATTTTATTTGTATTCATTTGATTAAGCAACAAGTCATTATAACATTATTTCAAATAATGACATTTATGTTTTAAATAAGTGCTGTACTTATAAAATTTCTGTTCATCGAAGAATCCTGAAACAAATATAATAGGTTCCACAAACTTTTAAGCAGCACAACTCTTTTCAACATTAATAATAATAAGAAATGTCTCTTAAGCTCCAAATCAGCATATTAGAAAAGTTATTTTAAATGGTTATATATCACAGTATTTCTGTTTTTACTGTGTTTTTGATCAAACAAATGCAGCATTTGGTGAGCATAAGAAACGGTAGCATTCACTAAATCCCGTCACCGTTTGGGACTCATGTAAATACCAGGTGTAAACGGCAATCTTTCTTGAGAAATAGAGACATGTAATGTGAATCTAAAATGTGTTTTCTCTTTCCATTTAAAGGGATGTTTCAGGGTCAGCTGTACCTCCAGTCTTCTGTGAGAATCTCAGAGAAGTTTCCTTCTAAGCCCAAAGCTCTAAACGGCTGGGGCAGTGACACTGACATGATGCCACCACCTATAGTCAAATGGAAACCCCTCATCCGTGAGTATATTACACCAAATACACACAGAAGTATGTACTAAAGCTAGTGTGATGTTGTCAATAACACCAGCCCCTTTTCTCCTAGACTCCCCTTCCCGTACTCCAGTCCTGGTGGGCTCTGAGGAGTTTGATAAATGTCTGAATAATGATAAATTCTCTCATGAGGAGTACAGTAATGGAGCTCTGTCAATACTGCAGTACCCGTATGGTAAGAACAACTGTCCTTCAGGCCATTTGGACACTTGGTTTGACTGTTTGTGAACGTAGTTTGAGAGAATTTGAACTCATCACCCTCTTCTCTGTTTCCAAATGTAGATAATGGATACTACTTTCCATACAGCCCTCGTTATCGTAACCGGCGTGATGAGACGGCAGTGAGTGTTCTACTGAATAAAGATGGAGAGAGGTCACAGGTGAGAAGGAAAGACCCTGTGCTGCTACTGCCATGGTGGAAGGAGATTTTGGGTACCATCATCTTCTGCATCGCTGCCACCACCTACATCGTCCGCAAGTTCTTCCACCCGCCCACAACATACGCGCGGGTAAACAAGAACTCTTCAATGTGTACATACACGCAAATGATCTCATGCTTATTATTGTGTCAAATTAATATTAAAAGTCATGCATGTTGCACTGTTCTTAATTCATCTGTGCAGCAACGTAAGGAGTCTGAGACACAGTGTCAAACTGACAACAAGTTTGAACTGGATGTTACAGAGCCCAAAGAAGTTGTCATCACAGAGACACGTCCTTGTGAATATGTTTCTAGGTAATTGAGCATACACTTTGAATTGACACTTTTGACCATATGTTAATATTGATTTAGGGACTATTATAGGTTTAACATTGTAGGAGGGTTAATTATTATTTCAGTTAGTTATTTTTGGTAATTTAATCAATTAAAGCGTTAGTTCACCCAAAAAAAAAAAAATTATCATCGGTTACTCACACTCATGTTGTTCTAAACCCGTAAGACTTTTGTTCATCTTCGAAACACGAATGAAGATATTTGAAATGAAATCTGAGAGATTTCTGTCCCTTCATTGACAGTCCATGCAACTACCACTTTGACGCTTCAAAAAGTTTGAAAGAGATTGTAAAATTAATCCATATGAATTGAGCAGTTTAGTCAAAATTTTCTGAAGAGACTCAATCGCTTTATATGATGAACAGGTTTCATTTAGTCTTTTATTCACACATAAACATTGATCTTCAGTTGTGTTTCGAATACAGCTTTAGAACGATATGAGGGTGAGTAAGTGATGACAGAATTTTCATTTTTGGGCTTATCCACTGCCAGAAGTAATGTCTGAAATAAATAAATAAATAAATATTAAGAATTAATGCATTAAAAATATGAATAGAAAACTGAAAATGCATTAAGAAGATTTTTTTTTCCTTACAAGTATATTTAAATATTAAGTAGATATGGGCTACTTGCACATGGTATTAACATAAACGATTAATCAATAATGTATTGTTCATTTTGACAGTGAACTTAAAGTTCCATATAATATAACACATTTAATATATAACTCTAGCTCACACCATTGGTTGACCCAATGTACAGCTTAGTTGGGTTGCTCAAATGCATTACATTTCCATTTGATGCTGCTAGAAATTACAGACTTTACCTTTAAATGATGGTTACAAATGCCTCAGTCAGACCTACAGTTGGAGTTCCTCTTTTAAATAAGGAAATTCAAACCCATTTTTTAAAATAGATTACACTTGTTTGCACATGGTACATTAGAGACTTGCAGTTGCTGAATGTGGAATGCACAGATGGCATCGTGATCATATTTTACTTTTAAATTCCCTGGGCTAAATGCACAGCTATTATGACTCAAGTGCTCTTGCTGTCTAGTTTATTTGTTGTTTGTGTTCGATTTGTTTTCAAGTGACATTTTAAATGACTAATTACAGCATGTAACACTTTTAGTTTTAGTGTTTTAATCTCGGCGTGCTCTGATGTTGAGCTCATTTGAACACTGACACACACTGCTGTTTTATTGTACAACATACCATTGTCCTTTTTAAGTGGTGCTTTAGATCAGCAGAACATAAAGTCCACATGACCTTATTCATAACTGATTTGGGTTTGTTTGTGTGTATCAGATACTTGACAGACTTTGAGCCAGTTCAGTGTTTGGGACGTGGTGGATTTGGTGTCGTGTTTGAGGCGCGCAACAAGGTGGATGACTGCAACTACGCCATCAAGAGGATCCGTCTACCAAACAGGTAACAGTCAACACAAAACTTCAACGCTCCATAAAAAGCATGATACAGGTGTCTGTATGTTTGTGTTTAATGCTGTGATTGTGATTTGTAGGGAGTTGGCTCGTGAGAAGGTCATGCGAGAAGTAAAGGCTCTCGCTAAGCTGGAACACCAAGGCATCATCCGTTATTTTAACGCTTGGCAGGAGAGTCCGCCCCAGGGCTGGCAGGAGGACATGGACAAACGCTGGCTCAAAGACGCCAGGTGTGCAGAATGCTCTTGAACATAAATACATTTGTGATAAATACAGGGTTGTTGCGGTCATGGATAGCCAGAGATATTTTAAAGATATGATTTCTGGACCTGTAAAAATAATGAAAACTACTCTAGTAAATGTACATTTTATGCTAGGATCTAAAATGTTTCATTATCTTGAATATTTAGAGATATTGCAGTCTATTGAATGAATTTTCAAAATGGGACAATTCATTGAAATGCATCAAAATAGTGTAAATATAAAATTATTTGCATTAAATTTAAAATGAAGTTGCAGCTGCTGCCTAGCAGTTAGTACATGCGCATTGAGTCATAGTGCTCATGTGAATGACACAAGTTTGAATTAAGCGTGCAACATTTTTTGATCACTTTCATGTACGTTTACAGTAGTTTTTGTATGTAAATACATATCTGTTGCTCTGTCTGGCTCTCTGTTATCTATCTTTCTGTGTAACTATATGTCTATTATTGGTCTCTGTCTGCTTGACTTTCTGTGTCTTTCTAAGTGTTATTATTATAACTAACTATCTATTATTTGTATGTCTGTCTTTCTAACTCTAATATTTGTCTAATTATCCAACTATCTGTTATTTATCTGATTGTCTAGCTATCTATTGTATGTCTGTCTATGTTGTATTTCTATCTATCTATCTATCTATCTATCTATCTATCTATCTGTCTGTCTGTCTGTCTGTCTGTAACTATCTATCATCTATCTAACTATCATCTGTCTGTCATTTATCTAATTCAATTATTTATTTATTTGTATTATAAATATAAATCAGGTGTATTTTAGTGAAGCAAGGACATTAATGGGAATGATTTTTGTTTTTTCTCAGTACTGCTGACTGGTTACTGAGCTCTCCTGACCACATGGAGGCATTCTCAGTCAAGGTTCCTGTGGCCACTCCTTCTCCAGTGGACTCCTCATGCATGTGTGCGGCCGGTGGGGACACGAGCGTGTGCGTCGGGGATCAGGTGTGTGTGGAAGGTCTGGGACCGGACAGTATGATGTCAGAGCGTGACAGTCAGGCCGACCCAGACGCTGTCCTGGAGGTCTCGGATTCCCCCCACTCTTTTGAGCTCTGCCCTCCCCGCACAGTTGCTCATGGCGACTGCACTTCTTCCTCCTTCGATATAGTTTTTGAGGACTCAGGCTGTGAACACCAGGACAATGACAGTGACCTTAGCGGAAGTACACCTGTGCCACCTGCGTGCCTTTCACAGTCTGGCTCCAAAACCCAGCGTAGTACATCAGCGGGACCACCATCTAACTTGCCATCAAGGCCCACCTCTCTGAGCCTGGCCCCCAGCACCCCCTGCCCTGTCACGCGGCCCCCGCTCACACCTAAGGTCTACTTGTACATTCAGATGCAGCTGTGCAGGAAGGAGAACCTGAAGGACTGGATGGCCCAGAGGTGTTTGCCTGAGCTCAGGGAGCACAGTCAGTGTCTGGATATCTTCCTGCAGATCGCAGAGGCTGTGGATTTCCTGCATAGCAAAGGACTTATGCACAGAGATCTTAAGGTAGGATGCTGAAAATGAAGCGTGATTGCAGTGAGGGGTTTTCCCAGTGCAAACCGCTCTTTCATTTCCTTCTCTTTCTCTCTCAGCCATCCAATATCTTCTTCACAATGGATGACGTGGTGAAGGTGGGAGACTTCGGACTGGTCACTGCTATGGATCAGGAGGAAGACGATGAGGAGCTGAGTAACCTCACACCAATGCCAATGTATGCCCGTCACACTGGCCAAGTGGGCACCAAACTCTACATGAGCCCTGAACAGGTCAGTTCCAGTCACTCTCTGCACAAACTAAACACAATTTAGAGTGAAAACAATGCTGGTTCTTGTTTAGCGTAAAACAAGCAAAGGAAAACGATCAGATTTCTACTTGGCAGAATTTTTTTCCCCATCTCTCATCTCTTCCTTTTTCCCCTCTTTAGCTGTCTGGGAATTCTTATTCTCACAAGGTGGACATTTATTCACTTGGCCTGATTCTTTTTGAGCTTCTCTGTCCATTCCGCACCCAGATGGAGAGAGTCAGGGTAAGACCGCATTTATTTAAGGACACTACCATTCAAATGTTTGGGGTTGGTAGTATTTTATGATTTTGAAGGAAGTCTCTAATGCATTTGGCTGCATTTGAAAAAAACAAAACAAAAAAACGGTAATACAGTGATATATTATTACAATTTATTTAAAATAACCCTTTTCTATTTTAAAATGTAATTTATTCCTGTGATGGCAAAGCTGCCAATACTCCAGTCTTCAGTGTCTTATGATCCTTCAGAAATCATTCAAATATGCTGATTTTTGGTGTTCAAGAAACCCGTCTTATTATTATCAATGAACAGCATTTATTGGAAATAGAAATATTTTGTAACACTATAAATGTCTTTACTGTTTAATGGATCCTTACTGAATAGAAGTATTCATTTCTTTAATAAAAGCAAAAAACTTGAATGGTAGTATTACTCATGTGAATACAAATAGAATATTTAATTATATTGTACCGATTGGTAAACATCTTGCTGATTTTCTTTCAGACTCTCACAGAGGTCAGAGCCCTACAGTTTCCTGCTGCTTTCTGTAAGGCCAATGTCCTGGAAGTAAGTTTGTTTGTGTTTGTGTGCCTATACTGCTGGGTATTTTGCAATGGAGGTGGAGTGGGAGTGACCGTACAATTGGGAAATCTTAAAGATGAACAACACTTCTAGTGCCCCCTATAGGTGCAAGGTTACAATTACAACATCAACATGTCCAGGCTAATGTATGTTTTCATTCACACAGCAGCAGAATGCGGTTGTCAGACCTGTTTTAGAACACTAAATGTAGAATGTTAAATCAGATGTATTTAGAGCGTACCACAATGCATGCACACGTGTTTCAAAGCAGCTTCCTAGAAAATTTCGCCTTAAAGTAATTTTTTACTTTAATTTTTTTAATTTTTTTTGACTGTACTAAAGCATAAAAATGGCATATGTTTGCAGAGATATAGGAAATGTGCTCAGTTCATACACTTGTTTCTCTGAAAAACAATGCTACAGCCAGTTATTCTACTTTGAAATGTGCGTTCCATGTCGGAATGTGTTTTTGGTTTGGTATGTGTGATCCCGCCCACTGCCAATTTACCCTATAGTATTTCGACACCCCAGGTTGCCAGTTGGCAGAAAACACAGCGTATTGCAGCCATGGAAGCCAGCAAACGAACTGGGTCAGAGATTGCAGATTCTATCTGACCTAAAAAGCCTTGGCATCCATATTTAAAAGCTATACGACCATAGGTATATTAAACACGGATAAATCAACTCATCAACTTACAGTGAAAGGCTCGTCGCCTTCCATTGTCAAATGCGCTCGCTCCTGTTGCGTGTCCTCAATCTTGCAACCCTTGTGAGCGTTGAGTCTGAGAAGGAGGGGTGGGGGAAACAAGTTTCTCCAATATTTGGAATTTTAACCACTAGCTGTCAATATAACATATTGCCCCTTTAATGACCCATGTGAATGAGCAACTGTGGTTTTGGCAAGATGTCCAACTCTGAAGGAAATAGTTTTGTTCACCCACAGTCATTCACTTTCAGAAAATTAAGATTGAACTGATGAATTTACACTCACAACTATTGTATTGTATGGAAAATGGGCTTGACTTGGGTTATTCCTTCATACAGACTTAGTACTTAAACGGATACTATAACCCAGTGGTTCTGGGATTATTTTTTTGGCGATTATTTATTTTTAGGGGTTTGAAGACCCCTATATAAAATTAACAGAACTATAACTCTAATATATATTAACCATATTATATAATTCACAAAAACTGGTAGTGTTGATATAGGTAAATTAAGAAATTGCAAGAACTGTTTTTAAAATAAAAACAATAGTTTTTTCAATGTTCTTCTAGCATTTGAATCAAGTAAATTTTTTATTAAAATTGTATATAAATCTAAGTCATCCAGTGGTCCATTCAGAAGTGTGCCGAGGCCCCCTAGTGTAAGCTGTTGTCAATCGGTCACTTTTTATAAATTATATATTATTAGGAATTATTCCAAACACTAATAATCCAGTATTGGGTAAATTACTTTAAAAAAGTAATTAGTTATAGTTACTACTTACTTCTCACAAAAAGTAACTGAGTTATGTGAATGTGTGAAATAACTTGGATACCCCCAATATTAAATATGTTAAATGAATGAAATGGACACTAAATAGAATAAATTATTATTATAAAATATTGTACACTAATCTACAATATTTTAAGGTTACTGTGGGACAATGTGAGAGACACCTATTAACTTAAATATTAAAATATTATCATTACTATAGTGAAACAACAAAACACAATAGATGGTTTAGAACTTTTAATATTTATTGCACGGACCACAACCGGCCAACAAATACGGCTAAAAATAAATTATGCTTCTTAAGAAATGTACCAAAAATAAATAAATGATAATAAAAAATATACATACAACTACATACAATACTCGCTCACTGTCGAGCGCGCTCTCGGTCACACTCGGGTCTCTCTCGCGCACTGTCGAGCGCGCTCTCGGTCACACTCGGGTCTCTCTCGCGCACTGTCGAGCGCGCTCTCGGTCACACTCGGGTCTCTCTCACGCACTGTCGAGCGCGCTCTCGGACACACTCGGTCTCTCTCGCGCACTGTCGAGCGCGCTCTCGGTCACACTCGGGTCTCTCTCACGCACTGTCGAGCGCGCTCTCGGACACACTCGGGTCTCTCTCGCTCACTGTCGAGCACGCTCTCGGACACACTCGGGTCTCTCTCGCTCGCTGTCGAGAGCGCTCTCGGACACACTCGGGTCTCTCTCACGCACTGTCGAGCGCGCTCTCGGTCACACTCGGGTCTCTCTCACGCACTGTCGAGCGCGCTCTCGGACACACTCGGTCTCTCTCGCGCACTGTCGAGAGCGCTCTCGGACACACTCGGGTCTCTCTCGCGCACTGTCGAGCGCGCTCTCGGTCACACTCGGGTCTCTCTCACGCACTGTCGAGCGCGCTCTCGGACACACTCGGCCTCTCTCACGCACTGTCGAGCGCGCTCTCGGTCACACTCGGGTCTCTCTCGCGCACTGTCGAGAGCGCTCTCGGACACACTCGGTCTCTCTCACGCACTGTCGAGCGCGCTCTCGGACACACTCGGTCTCTCTCGCGCACTGTCGAGCGCACTCTCGGACACACTCGGTCTCTCTCGCGCACTGTCGAGCGCGCTCTCGGTCACACTCGGGTCTCTCTCACGCACTGTCGAGCACGCTCTCGGACACACTCGGGTCTCTCTCGCGCACTGTCGAGCGCGCTCTCGGTCACACTCGGGTCTCTCTCACGCACTGTCGAGCGCGCTCTCGGACACACTCGGTCTCTCTCGCGCACTGTCGAGCGCGCTCTCGGACACACTCGGGTCTCTCTCGCTCACTGTCGAGCGCGCTCTCGGACACACTCGGTCTCTCTCACGCACTGTCGAGCGCGCTCTCGGACACACTCGGTCTCTCTCACGCACTGTCGAGCGCGCTCTCGGACACACTCGGGTCTCTCTCGCGCACTGTCGAGCGCGCTCTCGGACACACTCGGGTCTCTCTCGCGCACTGTCGAGCGCGCTCTCGGACACACTCGGGTCTCTCTCGCGCACTGTCGAGCACGCTCTCGGACACACTCGGGTCTCTCTCGCGCACTGTCGAGCGCGCTCTCGGACACACTCGGGTCTCTCTCGCGCACTGTCGAGCGCGCTCTCGGACACACTCGGGTCTCTCTCGCGCACTGTCGAGAGCGCTCTCGGACACACTCGGTCTCTCTCACGCACTGTCGAGCGCGCTCTCGGACACACTCGGGTCTCTCTCGCGCACTGTCGAGAGCGCTCTCGGACACACTCGGGTCTCTCTCGCGCACTGTCGAGCACGCTCTCGGACACACTCGGGTCTCTCTCGCGCACTGTCGAGCGCGCTCTCGGACACACTCGGTCTCTCTCACGCACTGTCGAGCGCGCTCTCGGACACACTCGGGTCTCTCTCGCGCACTGTCGAGAGCGCTCTCGGACACACTCGGGTCTCTCTCACGCACTGTCGAGCGCGCTCTCGGACACACTCTGTCTCTCTCACGCACTGTCGAGCGCGCTCTCGGACACACTCGGTCTCTCTCACGCACTGTCGAGCACGCTCTCGGACACACTCTGTCTCTCTCACGCACTGTCGAGAGCGCTCTCGGTCACACTCGGTCTCTCTCACGCACTGTCGAGCGCGCTCTCGGACACACTCGGTCTCTCTCACGCACTGTCGAGCACGCTCTCGGACACACTCGGTCTCTCTCACGCACTGTCGAGAGCGCTCTCGGTCACACTCGGTCTCTCTCACGCACTGTCGAGCGCGCTCTCGGACACACTCGGTCTCTCTCACGCACTGTCGAGCGCGCTCTCGGACACACTCGGGTCTCTCTCGCGCACTGTCGAGCGCACTCTCGGACACACTCTGTCTCTCTCGCGCACTGTCGAGCGCACTCTCGGACACACTCGGTCTCTCTCACGCACTGTCGAGCGCGCTCTCGGACACACTCGGGTCTCTCTCACGCACTGTCGAGCGCGCTCTCGGACACACTCGGTCTCTCACGCACTGTCGAGCGCGCTCTCGGACACACTCGGGTCTCTCTCGCGCACTGTCGAGCGCGCTCTCGGACACACTCTGTCTCTCTCGCGCACTGTCGAGCGCACTCTCGGACACACTCGGTCTCTCTCGCGCACTGTCGAGCGCACTCTCGGACACACTCGGTCTCTCTCGCGCACTGTCGAGCGCGCTCTCGGACACACTCGGGTCTCTCTCGCTCACTGTCGAGCGCGCTCTCGGACACACTCGGGTCTCTCTCGCGCACTGTCGAGCACGCTCTCGGACACACTCGGCCTCTCTCGCGCACTGTCGAGCGCGCTCTCGGACACACTCGGTCTCTCTCGCGCACTGTCGAGCGCGCTCTCGGACACACTCGGGTCTCTCTCGCGCACTGTCAAGCACGCTCTCGGACACACTCGGTCTCTCTCGCGCACTGTCAAGCACGCTCTCGGACACACTCGAGTCTCTCTCGCGCACTGTCAAGCACGCTCTCGGACACACTCGGTCTCTCTCGCTCACTGTCGAGCGCGCTCTCGGACACACTCGGTCTCTCGCTCACTGTCGAGCGCGCTCTCGGACACACTCGGTCTCTCTCGCGCACTGTCGAGCACGCTCTCGGACACACTCGGGTCTCTCTCGTGCACTGTCGAGCACGCTCTCGGACACACTCGGGTCTCTCTCGCTCACTGTCGAGCGCGCTCTCGGACACACTCGGGTCTCTCTCGCTCACTGTCGAGCGCGCTCTCGGACACACTCGGGTCTCTCTCGCTCACTGTCGAGCGTGCTCTCGGACACACTCGGGTCTCTCTCGCGCACTGTCGTGGACGCTCTCGGACACACTCGGGTCTCTCTCGCGCACTGTCGAGCGCGCTCTCGGACACACTCCGTCTCTCTCGCGCTCTGTCGAGCGCGCTCTCGGACACACTCGGGTCTCTCTCGCTCACTGTCGAGCGTGCTCTCGGACACACTCGGGTCTCTCTCGCGCACTGTCGAGGACGCTCTCGGACACACTCGGGTCTCTCTCGCGCACTGTCGAGGACGCTCTCGGACACACTCGGTCTCTCTCACGCACTGTCGAGCGCGCTCTCGGACACACTCGGGTCTCTCTCGCGCACTGTCGAGAGCGCTCTCGGACACACTCGGGTCTCTCTCGCTCACTGTCGAGCGCGCTCTCGGACACACTCGGGTCTCTCTCGCGCACTGTCGAGCGCGCTCTCGGACACACTCGGGTCTCTCTCGCTCACTGTCGAGCGCGCTCTCGGACACACTCCGTCTCTCTCGCGCTCTGTCGAGCGCGCTCTCGGACACACTCGGGTCTCTCTCGCTCACTGTCGAGCGTGCTCTCGGACACACTCGGGTCTCTCTCACGCACTGTCGAGCGCGCTCTCGGACACACTCGGTCTCTCTCGCTCACTGTCGAGGACGCTCTCGGACACACTTGGGTCTCTCTCGCGCACTGTTGAGCGCGCTCTCGGACACACTCGGGTCTCTCTCGCGCACTGTCGAGAGCGCTCTCGGACACACTCGGGTCTCTCTCGCGCACTGTCGAGCGCGCTCTCGGACACACTCGGGTCTCTCTCGCTCACTGTCGAGCGCGCTCTCGGACACACTCGGTCTCTCTCACGCACTGTCGAGCGCGCTCTCGGACACACTCGGTCTCTCTCGCGCACTGTCGAGCACGCTCTCGGACACACTCTGTCTCTCTCGCGCACTGTCGAGCGCGCTCTCGGACACACTCGGGTCTCTCTCGCGCACTGTCGAGAGCGCTCTCGGACACACTCGGGTCTCTCTCGCGCACTGTCGAGCGCGCTCTCGGACACACTCGGGTCTCTCTCGCTCACTGTCGAGCGCGCTCTCGGACACACTCGGGTCTCTCTCGCTCACTGTCGAGAGCGCTCTCGGACACACTCGGGTCTCTCTCGCTCACTGTCGAGCGCGCTCTCGGACACACTCGGGTCTCTCTCGCGCACTGTCGAGCGCGCTCTCGGACACACTCGGGTCTCTCTCGCGCACTGTCGAGCGCGCTCTCGGACACACTCGGTCTCTCTCGCGCACTGTCGAGCGCGCTCTCGGACACACTCGGTCTCTCTCGCGCACTGTCGAGCACGCTCTCGGACACACTCGGGTCTCTCTCGCGCACTGTCGAGAGCGCTCTCGGACACACTCGGTCTCTCTCACGCACTGTCGAGCGCGCTCTCGGACACACTCGGTCTCTCTCACGCACTGTCGAGCGCGCTCTCGGACACACTCCGTCTCTCTCGCGCTCTGTCGAGCGCGCTCTCGGACACACTCGGGTCTCTCTCGCTCACTGTCGAGCGCGCTCTCGGACACACTCGGGTCTCTCTCGCTCACTGTCGAGAGCGCTCTCGGACACACTCGGGTCTCTCTCGCTCACTGTCGAGCGCGCTCTCGGACACACTCGGGTCTCTCTCGCGCACTGTCGAGCGCGCTCTCGGACACACTCGGGTCTCTCTCGCGCACTGTCGAGCGCGCTCTCGGACACACTCGGTCTCTCTCGCGCACTGTCGAGCGCGCTCTCGGACACACTCGGTCTCTCTCGCGCACTGTCGAGCACGCTCTCGGACACACTCGGGTCTCTCTCGCGCACTGTCGAGAGCGCTCTCGGACACACTCGGTCTCTCTCACGCACTGTCGAGCGCGCTCTCGGACACACTCGGTCTCTCGCTCACTGTCGAGCGCGCTCTCGGTCACACTCGGGTCTCTCTCGCGCACTGTCGAGCGCGCTCTCGGACACACTCGGTCTCTCTCGCGCACTGTCGAGCACGCTCTCGGACACACTCGGGTCTCTCTCGCGCACTGTCGAGCGCACTCTCGGACACACTCGGTCTCTCTCGCTCACTGTCGAGCGCGCTCTCGGACACACTCGGGTCTCTCTCGTGCACTGTCGAGCACGCTCTCGGACACACTCGGGTCTCTCTCGCGCACTGTCGAGCGCGCTCTCGGACACACTCGGGTCTCTCTCGTGCACTGTCGAGCACGCTCTCGGACACACTCGGGTCTCTCTCGCGCACTGTCGAGCGCACTCTCGGACACACTCGGTCTCTCTCGCTCACTGTCGAGCGCGCTCTCGGACACACTCGGGTCTCTCTCGTGCACTGTCGAGCACGCTCTCGGACACACTCGGGTCTCTCTCGCGCACTGTCGAGCGCGCTCTCGGACACACTCGGGTCTCTCTCGCTCACTGTCGAGCGCGCTCTCGGACACACTCGGGTCTCTCTCGCTCACTGTCGAGCGCGCTCTCGGACACACTCCGTCTCTCTCGCGCTCTCGGACACACTCGGGTCTCTCTCGCGCACTGTCGAGCGCGCTCTCGGACACACTCGGCCTCTCTCGCGCACTGTTGCCGCATTTTATTGCCAGTAACGTTAACAGCGTTGTAACGGAGGGAACAGTAATTAGTTTGATTGCTCGTTACTGAAAAAAATAATGCCGTTATTCCCATCACTGCTAATTTCATTGTATCTGTTTGTGTTTCAGGCACAGATGGTGCGCTGTATGCTGTCCCGAGTGCCCGCAGAACGCCCAGAGGCGTCAGAAATCACAGAGGCCCCTTTATTCCAGGAGCTGGAGATGCCCTGCAGAATCCGACCACGCACTCGAACGTACAGCGCTTCGTCTGCAGGACGACCGTCACGACAGATATCCTCATCAAATTAGAACTCCCACTCAAAGATACACACATACTGTGCCTCGTCTGCGGGATGACAAACACAACCTGTCACCACCTCTTGCAACGCACATCATTCTGATAAAGAGCAGATAAACTGAGCCCAACTAAACAACAGATCATTCCACAAACCTCTACAACTGGAATCACACACATCGTAAACATAAATGAAATTGCTGCCCACTGTGGCATTTGTGCCAAGGGTGTTCAATAATTAACAAAAAGGCCTCATTGCATTTCTTTCAACTCATAGTCTACCAATCCCATGATTCCATGCTCCAGAAGCATTTTAACACATACACACACACTTGCAGTAGGAGGAGAGTTGGTGTTTTTCCAGTGCTAACGAATGCTGATGAATGACCTGCCTTCGGACGCCGTTCACTCTGCATGTCTTAAACGGGAAGTTGTGCGACGCGTGCTTTCCTGTCCAAACGGGGACATCGGGGAGTTCTTTTTCTCCTCTAATGTAAATAGGCTTAAATACCAAGCAAGAGAGGCTTTGTGTGCTTTAAAGGTGCTCGTTCAAGACCGAACGCACAAGTTCAGAGGCATTATAGCCACTCGCTGATACAGTGTTAGTGGTTAATGTGCGCATTACTTGATGAACATGAATCTGCATATGACTGAGTGGATGTGGAAATATTCAAACTGCCTTTAAGCTGGACTTTGAGACACGAATGACATGTTAGTGATGTTCAGTATGAGACTTAGAATGGATTGATTTGAAACGGACACTTTAAAATTCATTCTGTAAAATACTTCATGTCAGTAGCACCCAGAAAGGTAGTTTACTGGATCATTTAGAACATTTTCTGAATAAGAAAGAAGTGCTTTGACTAATCACACAATAGGAAAGGATACAGCTGGAGGAATCACTTCGACCAAATATTCAGCACACACCCTTAATTGTAACATATCAGGTAATTACTGATTGTATGATTTTTCTTACCGATTTTGATTAAAAGGAGTGAATTTTCTTTTGTACATGATGGAATTTTCTGTATAGTGACTGCTTTTTATGACTTTTTTCAACTTCTATGGATGTTTTTCCTAAGAATTGTTGTCAAAGTTTGAGAGAATGGCGATAGAGTGGATTGTGGTGACGGATTGGATCTCTGTGGTCGCGTTAAAGAGCACCGGGTGCCTCGGCACCTTCAGGAGCAGCTTCTGTATGTATGTGAATACTGGTGTGTTTCCTGAACAGGCCATATGCTGCAGAACGGACTTGAGATTATGACCTTTGACCCTTAAGCACGAGGACTGCGTCCTGTAATCCACGTCAGGGACCACTTTGTGAACCTTTCACCTTTTAACCTATATCTGTGAACCCGACCCAGTGAAGACAGCAACGAGTGCTGATCCTGTTCAGATCACTGTGGCAAATCCTTCCAACAGATCTTTCCCCGTCTAATAATTCTCCTCAGCCCTTGGTTTAAATATACTTTATTGATGCCCATTATTGTTAATTTAGAGTTTCAGTTTGTCCAATGTTCTAAAGATGTTTTTTTTTTTTTTTTTTTTGTGACTGTTGAAATCCCGGGTTCATGTTCTTTAGCCGAGCCATGTCTCCTGCCGTTTATGTAAATATGTTTGTTTTATTTATGTCGACTACAAAAATCAATCCGTTGGATTGGTTGAGGTATAAAATAAGGTATATGAATGCACTTCATCCAGTGGAGTGCGTTGAAATATTGTGACTTCTTACAAGTCAATAATGTAATAAACGTTCTATGATGTTTGTAAAAGTGTTTTGTTTGTTTTTTCATCAAAAAAAAAAAATCTAACATGAATATACACTAATAACATTAAAATATAATGCAACTGAATTTAGTCCAGGTTTCAGCAGTTTGCTGCTGTTATACATGCTATAAATCTAAAGCTATTAAAATCTTGATGTTGAATTAAAAATGATTTGACATTTTCTTAGAATGTTTCATAGTACATGTGAATACCACAAAGTGCCACAAGGGAACGCTGTTCAACTATATTTATTTTTTACAGACACATTTTTTTTTTTTGTCTGTAATTGATACACCAGAATTGTGTGGAAATGAACCTTGTCACAAACAATTCGCATTTAATATCAGTCCTTTAGAAAGAGCTGTAGAGAATCATGCTTACTTTTTTTTAATTTGATGTCCCAACCACGTAACGTTATATATATCCCACACAGAATAAAACCAATTCTACTGCATTATACGTACCTATTATCATATTTCTTTATTCCTGTAATATTTCAAATTATTGTAAATGTTTATATCATTTTCTCTGAGCCAATTGTCATAATTACTTTATTAAATTCCGCGCTCCTTATCAATCAATGCGCACTTCCGCATGTCGTCATTTCCGGGTGTCAATATGCGTCTCGGCACTGCAGCGATAAGCATCGGTAAGATGTGAACAAGAAAAAATATATAAAAAATCCTCCTCCAAAGAAACCACGGGCCGCCTACAGCATCGACGATACTGCTATCCTTTGTCTCCCACCACCCGCTAGGCACTAGCAGCGGATTCGTCACCGTCTGTCAGCCGTTTCTGTGGGAATGGCCGCGGAGGTTCGGAGGGCCCTTGGCCGGGGCTGGTGTCTCTCACACGGCCTGGCTCGCGTAGGCCTTCACGGCACCGTTCTGCGATCTATTCTCTTCATCACAGCCCTCAGCGGACTGGTACGTCTGCCCGCGGCCACGGAGGCGAAGGAGTGCGATAAGCCGTGCTTGAACGGCCAGTGTAACACAGCCAGCGGCGTGTGTGTATGCGAGCCGGGATGGGTCGGGGAGCAGTGCCAGCACTGCGGCGGCCGCTTCAGGTGAGACACAAACGGCTCTTATTCACAGCTGATGCTCGTGACATTGACACGAACGCGTCTAATGCGTGAAGTTCGTTCAGAACACTCTGTAACTTTTGTCAGGGACCGGTTCATCCATGAAATATTAACAGCGTATCATGAAGGCTCATGTTATGAAGATATACAACCTGCGCTGTTTGGAATCTGATGCTCATTAGAGTCAGATACTGTCATTAGAAACTGCTTTATGGTGTTAAATTTAAGTCTAAATCAAGTCTTGAAGCCCTTAAAGTTTATAAATAAGCAGTGTGCAGTGGTGTTCTGACATTAGGCAAAAGTCCTCACTGCTTTTTATGTTTATTTCTAATCCAAAATTTTTGTTCCAGTTATACTTACTGTTGTCGACAAATTTTCCCAGGTTAAATAGCCTAAATAAACATTGTTATTTTTACGCTGTCCTAAAATAGTTATTGAATTTTTACATGACGCTTTACATTTTACATGAATTCATGTTTTATTTATTAATTAATTTTATTTATTGTTTTCTGTTAGGATCAGTATCGTATGATACTTCGACAAAACATAGTTATTGTTGTTATTTGTCACTTAGGCTAATTGCACACTTTTTTTTTTTTACATTTTCTTAATATAAGTTTTATAAAGTCATGTACTTTATATACCTTATATGCAAACTAGGGATGCAAAAAACAAACAAAAACAAAAAAAAATGCTTTGAGCTTATTGGTCAAATGCTTTTAAACGGATAGTTAAATTATAATTCTGTCATTGTTTACTCACCCTCACGTCGTTCCAAACCCGTAAGACTTTTGTTAATCTTCGGAAACACAAATGAGGATCTTTTTGTTGAAATCTGAGAGCTAAAGCGGTTAAGTCCGAATTTCTCGATCGCTTCACATGATGAACAGATTTAATTCAGTCTTTTATTCACATATAAACATTGATCAGCCAACATAAACAGATTGATGAGCGAGCGAACCTGATCGATGAGCGAGAATGAACCTCATTGGTTCTTGCTGAAGCTCAAACGTGCTGCGTAACACAAGAGTGAACCTCATTGGTTCTCGCACCTCAAGCGAACATGCTTGAGCTTCTGTTTACCACAACTGATGTGTGAGTTTATGAACTTATTGAAGTGTCAAAGTGGGAGTTGTGTAGCTGTCAATGGAGGGACCGAAATCTCTCAGATTTAATCAAAAAGATCCTCATTTGTGTTTTGAAAATGACCAAAAGTATTCCATTTTTGGGTGAACTAACCCTTTAAAATGTTGACCCTCATGACAATCACTGAATATTTTGCACCCAGTGGTCATCAATAATTGTTATTGTCAAAAATGATTCAACTGTTTTCGCAAAACGTGTTTTTGTAACTTCTCAACAACATTGGCATAAAACTGACCAGATCAACTTCACTGATGTACAGTATGAACAGTAATAGGCTATTGTAAGGTTTCTTTGGAATAGGATGTTTGCCACATGCTTCTCCATCATGGGATGTGACTCACTGATGGGCAAAGTCTGGCAGAGACACTGGTTACATTGGAGGCTTTGGGTCATGCAGGGTGAATATGGCTCCAAATAGCTGAGAAGAGACAGGCAGACTGAAGCCAAATGATCATGTGGTGTCAATCACGAATCTTAACACAGCCACGCTGGAGGCAGAGACCGTTCATAACATCCTACTATTTCATCTCGGATCAGGAATCTTCCTGTCTTCCTAATAAGTCAATGGAACAGAGTGTAAATTAAATAGTAGCTCTGTTTTCCAATATTAGATCCCTGCCAAGGACGTGTATTTTGGGTATATTGTGGGCACACAATCATAATCATAATAATAATCATTGTTTTGACTCTGCTCACAGGTTCTTTCATAATCTGACTGATCTGACAGTGATAATACTCAGTGTTGTTATTGCTAAACTAGAAGTAAAAGTAAAGTAGTTTTCAGTAATTGATATAAAGCTAAAATAAACTTAAACGTAAAAGACTTAAATGTTTCTTGGCAACTTACTGAAATAAGTTTAAACTGAAGTAAAAGTAAAGCAAAATAGAAATATAAAAAACAAACAAAATGACACAACAAAATAACTCAAATTAAAATGAAAATTGGCCAATGTTAAACAAGGAGTTGATCATGCTGTAGTGTAACAACAACGATCACCAGACCATTGGCGTTTTTTAACAGTGTTGTTGTATAAAACCATATAATTACTTGCTTCTGATACTTTATTATTGCCTCATAGTTATTATATATGTATTTTAAGTCATTTTAAAGGATATTGTTGTTCACTTAGGTCTCTTTTTATTACCACAAAAAAAATTATCTGATTAATCTACAAAATCGACTGATTATTACTCGATTACCAAAATAATCGTTGAGTTTAATAGCCCTAGATTAGTTAAAACATTTCAAAATGCACCTGTATTGTTTGTATTTTCTGACTTTCGGTCGAATAAAATACTTTTTTTCCAGTCATAAATTTAGCTATTGAACATTTCTTAAAAATAGTGTTAAGTGATCTCTGTTGAATCTCACTCTCCTGAACCCAATATCGTGTATCGTCTTCATCATGTGAGCTAAGTGTGTTGTCACTCCCCTAATAAAACATAATTTCCCTACAATAAAATTGTGGTGAGTGATAATGCTGAGTGGCTAGCCAGCAAAAAAAGTCAATCTCAAGCTCTGGATAAGACCATGTTGTATGTGTGACTGTGACTTTTGAAATGGAGAGTCTCTTGTGTATGAGACATGGTGTTTTCAGATGTTACCATGCTTAATGGGGATTCTAGTACCATGGTTGTAATACAATATTTCTGGAAATCATGTTTATTTTTGGAGGACCATATGTGAATATGCTAATCATTGAGTGACGGTGTCATAGTAGCCTATATTTCACAGTACCATAGTAATGCTACAATACTTTTGAGTAAGAAGAGTGGAGTATTTGTGAAATTCAGTATGAAAGAGCCTACTGGGTCGTATCACACTGAATTTTTTTCTTATATTAATTGGTATATATTAATAGAATATGTTCCCTGACTGTGTTTGAAATCGCAAAAAGAGAGGATTCAAATTCTGTATGAAAGCGTGATGTTGTATGCTGCATGTTGTCTAATTTGCTGGCCAATTCATAATTCCATAACACAATTATCAGCAACAGGATCTGCCTTACTAAATGGCCTCTTTTTAGTGGATCATTTGTTGAAGTACAGAAGCCTGACTGTTTCCTCCACACCAGCCGCAAACACATGAAACATCCATTCCTTTCCCAGAATGTCGCCCTGACCGGAGACAGCATTCCTGCTAAACACCGTCTGATGGTTTGTTCTGTTAAACTCCTGCATGCAGCTTCACAGTCGCACTAAGTGCTCCGTCTCTTACGATTAGCAAGTCCAATTCTCAGTAGACCCGGGTTTGAAATCACTTATGGCAGACAGGCATATCTGACATTCTCTCGGCTGTCTTCTATCATCATAAAGGCTGAATGGTGAGCACAACAGCTCAATTATTCAGCAATTTTTTGCCCAGTATCTAACGCCTGTGCTTTATTTGAAGAAATGCACGATTTTAATTGTTGATGATTCTAATGGGACGCTGTTGAATGATGATCTAATTGGCTGGGTGGAAGATTGCTGTGCGCCGTTGAGAATCACGTCTCAGTGATGTGTGTTTTTCACAGCTGCTGGAGTGTGTATGTGCAGATCCCACAGGATTGTGGGTGTGTTAATGAACTTATTTTTTTTTTTTTTTAATGTTAACAAAGCTCTTTGAGACTGTAGTCAGGGGCTTCAGATACCTCATCGCCACAGACACACACACACACACACACACCTGGCTGCATATCAGTTGTTCATAATGGGGTGTCGTTATACCTGTTTAGACTATATTTATGATATTGATGCGTTTAATAGTTCTACACATTTAATACCATAGATAATAATCTGATTGACACTCCAATATTGTTGGTGATGTTTCTGCTCCTTAAAGGTACAGTCACATTAGCAAGTTTTAGTGAAATTTTACAGCTAATGTATGTACAGTGTAGGAAGCACAGTAGAATGAGCGCGACTAACTTGAGGGAAAATGTGTGGGAAAATCTTAAGCTCTCAAGCAGATCATGCAAATTCTAATTGAAATGACTAGATTTCGGCCGTGAAAATTTGCTTAAAAAAGGTTTAACGTGACTGCATCTTAACGCTGGTTGGGATTTTTTGTTTTACTCTAGATTTCTATAGATATCACCATAATTGTTATTGTGACATTTTGTAGCCACAATAACTGTGTAGTAAAAATCTGATATTGTTACAGGCTAGAGCCCTAGTTCATAACATGGTTTAGGCTAGTTGTTTCCAAAAAAAAAAGAAGGGAAGTTGTCATTTACTCAACCTTATGTCATTCCAAACTCATAGGACTTTCTTTCCTTCTTTGCTAAACTGCTAAACTTCTCCATTTATGTTTCAAGAGAGTAAGTCATACAGGCTTGGAATTACACAAGTATGAGTGAAGGATACATAATGAGCATTTTTGGGGTGATCTAACCTTAGTATAACACTAAAATAACTTTACTGAAACTAAGATGCACGCACTGTGCTTGTTTTCTAGCCTAGAAATGTAGACGCACCCTAGTGGCAGCAAATTTTTTAGCCAGGGTCGTCTAGCCAACTCTCTATTGGCTTTCGAGCTGGAAAAACCAAACTCTAGTCAGGCCAATCACATCGTGTATAGAGTCGGTGGGCTGGCTTAACAATGACGGCAGAGTTACGACGGTTCCGTGTGAATTCCCTGCTACTTGAAAACAAAGAAGATGGCGGCTGCTGTTGCTGGCAAACCGCGGTCTTTCGAATTGGCTTTGGACGCGACTCTGGAAGACTTGGAATTAAGATTTTCTTTGAGAAAAGAACAAAGAACGGCACTGAAGTCATTCTTAAAAAAGGAAGATGTGTTCGGAGTTTTGCCGACCGGATACGGCAAACGTGTAATCTCTCTGACTACATCACCTTCTTCGTTGCTCTGGTTGGTTGTAGCGCTATCCTATTGCGTGCAGAGGGAATTTGAAAGACAACCGTTTATCCCGCCCCTCGGATTGAGCCCTGCCAATGGTGTGTTCCCAGGCCCATCGACCCTTTAACATGAGACAAGCCTGTTATATTGTTCATTTAATGCCCAGTTAAAATCTTAGTGAGCCGACCAAGGATGTGTGACTCTGTGTGACAGTGCGGATGAATATGGTGATCCTACTGCTCATAACACATTCACTATAGGCTTAAGAGAAATATAACCAGTTTAGATGTAAATGATCTCAAGCTGACTAGCTGAAAACATTACTGTAGCTACTCATTTAATAGACACGGTACTTACTTCAAAATAATTCCAGCACAGCTCTACAGCAACCATAATGAATGACCCTTCACAATAAATCATACTTTACAATGAACTCTGTTAGAGAGCTACATATGGCAATTTAGGCTATCTGTTCCATTAAATACCTTGCTGACCTGTTGAGTAATAAAAACGTCATCTCTACGACGCTTTTACAACATTTCAAATCATTCTCGATCTCCGAAAAGCCAAGCTAATGTTGATTCTTGTTTTATTATCTTCTCTGTTCTGCGTTTCTTTTAAACGGGTGATTCCCCGGAGGTTTGAGATTTAGTGTGCTGACTGTACTCAACTTTTCTAGCTCGCTGTGACCACTAACTATGCCACTCTCACACGGGCAAGTGACGCATGTACGCAGTTTCCCGTGAAAACCATCCTGTCAGGTCTAAAATAAAAACACTTAAAATAGGCTTACCATAGTGAATCAGGGTAAAACAAAAACATGTTTGGAAGAAGGATTGATGCATTGACTTATTTCAATTTTTGTTGATTTTGAACAAAAAGTTACACGGTGTACAATTAAGTTCACTTAAATTAAAAGGTTTAAATTAAAATGTATTATGCCTATTAAAAAATCATGGTTTTCAATTATTCTGTAATGTTGAATGGATATAATCCATTTAATAGAGACTAGTTGCCGTATTTTTAGTATTGGTGATGCCTTCATTCATAGTTTAGTAAAAAGATCATATTAAGCAAATATTTAAAATATGCCGTCTTTAGGTTGATTCTACATTAATTTGGTGATTCAGTGTGAAAATATGTATTACAATATAATAATATATTACAGATTTTAATGTTTGGTGTGATTGTGATTAATTACAGAAAAATGTGAGATTAATTAGTTATTGTTTTTAATTGATTGACAGCACAAATATTAACCTGTCCCTTAAGGTGTGTGTGCTTTAGTAGCTGTGTTTTGATTGGTGTAGTAATGTGTGTGTGTGTCATACGCAGGCTAACAGGACCCTCTGGCTACCTCTCTGACGGAGCAGGAAACTACAAATACAAGACCAAGTGCACGTGGCTTATTGAGGGACAGTGAGTATTGGTCTAAAAAACAAACTCTCTTTCTCAGATTAGAGGTCTGAACCTTAAGACTGAATTTGACAGGCCAAATGAGACATGTTAACCTGACCTGACCGGGATTGTTACATTTTAAAGCCTTTAACATTGATTACTTTCTCTTTTTTCCCCCAAGACACCAATAGATTTGTTTATTTATATGGTATATTGGCTTCTAAAGCCAGACTTAGCCTAAATGGTCTATCATATTTTTTTTTTCTTATATTGACAGGCTACGTTTTTTAAAAACGCACCGTGATAAGATTGTGGATTGTGATCCTGCCTGAAAAAAATAATTTTCTGCCACACAAATGTGAAATGATCATCATTTAGTAAATGTTAATATGCAATGAATTAATTGTCATAATCATGTAATTGATTTAATTCAGGTTTTAAATGAATGTCAATCCTATATCAAATAATTATACCCATAATGCTCATTTTTACTTATTAAAAACTTAAGGTGTTTTCACGCCTGGCTTGTTTGAAGCATTGTTTTGAAACAAACGCTTCTGTTTGTTAGGTGCATTGCAAGAATGATGTCCCGATTCCCGCTATATAACAATATAGAAGAAAATGCAACATTGTAACAATTTAAATCCCTATTTTGGAGCAAAACAAACGATCTACATGTCTGAAAACGCCCTTAAACAGCTTGTTGGGTCCTGTCAGGTTAAGGTCATGTAGCTGACCTCTATATCAGATACCTAGTATTTGTGTGTGTTATGGTGGTTGATGGTTGTCTTTTTCTCGGCAGGCCAAACTCTATCCTGAGGCTTCGCTTTGAGCATTTTGCCACTGAATGCAGCTGGGATCATCTGTACGTGTATGATGGAGACTCCATCTACTCTCCTTTACTCGCTGCCTTCAGGTATTCTCTTCATTTCTCTTCATTTCTGTGTGTGTGCATGAGGTTTAAACAGGAAGACTGAGATTTCCAAGTAATGACCTGTTAATCCAGGATCAGATTAGAATACAGGAGTGTTCCTGAGGGCTAGTGCACTTGCACCACATCAGGCACTGGTTTTAAACGGTATAAGAATGACCCCTAGAAACATACCTGAGGGCTGGTGGAAATTCCGTGACATATGTGTCATCCATGATTGGTTCTTCAACCGAAAGTGACTGGTAATAGGATAAAGTTCATGGCGTTTGACTGGTAATGTGATCTTAACATGACAGCTACTGTTAAGAGAACCACCCTGTGAAATACATTACCTTTCAATTATTTTTTTGTTTTTAAGAAATTGATACTTTTATTCAGCAAGGATGCATTTAATTGATCAAAAGTGACAGTAAAGCCATTTATAATGATGCAAAAGATTTTTATTTCAAATAAATGCTGTTCTTTTAAACTTTCAAGAAGCCTGAAAAAATGCATCACATTTTCCACAAAAACATTAAGCAGTTGCAGCTGTTTCAAAACATTGATAATAATAAAATGTTTCTTGAGCCACAAATCATCATATTAGAATGATTTCTGAAGGATCATGTGACACTGAAGACTTGAGTAATGATGCTGAAAATTCAGCTTTGCCATCACAGGAATACATTACAGTTTAAAATATATTAAAATAGAAAACGGTTATTTAAAATGGTAACATTTCACAATATTGCAGTTTTACTTATCATAAGTGCTTTGTGTGGAGTGAGATCAGATGAGCCTGCTAGTCAGAACTAGCTGTCTTGTCAGTCAAGTAAATGTCAAATCAGCCTTTTATTAACTTTATTTACTTTCTGTTAACATTGTGGTAGTTACGGTTTGTGAAGTCGTTAAACTCCTGGTAACCCACGAAAGCACCACAAGTTTATCCTCCATCATCGCACTCTCCGGGCGTTCAAAGCAACTGTAGCTTTCATCACTAAAATGGAAAGCCCACCTCTCCATTCATTCAATTGGACAGTGGAAAAAAGGCGACGACGTCAGGCACTTTTTCCACTCGGGGTTGCTTTTCTTTCAACTGTAAAAACTCGAGGCGCAGCAGGCGGTAAAACACGAGGTGTCTGGGTAGGGCTGAACGATTAATTGCAACAAAACCACACGCGATTTGCAATTATTTTATGTGCAGCTTGTCAGTGGAGTGCGGCAGATTGGTAGTAAATCCTGCCCCATTTGAATGCCAGAGGGCGCTCTCATGCAAACACTATAAATATACCCCACCGCAGAAGTACAATTATTCGCATCATTCCAGGAAATCCCTATCGCTGTATCTGAATAAACAGAAGATTGAAACGCTTCGATTAAACATGACTTATAAATACACGACTGCCTTATTCTGTGTAAGAAGGTGCATCATCTCACAGAGGGAGGAGCTCGGCTGTCGTTATGAAGTGAGTTTGGAGTAAATGCATGTTATTAAATGTTGTCTGTTGTTGGACGAGGTTCATAAATGCTTCTCCTGTTTTGGAAAGATGTTTGACGCGTGTTGTTTTTTCAAATGCTCGTTATAAGTGACTCAAACTAACAGTGCTTTCAGATGGAGCAGCGTTTACAGAGCCGTACATCAATGACAAACTGCGCATAAAAAATAATCACAGCCTTTGCGATTTTAAAATCGCGATAAGCCATCTCGATTTAAGTGCGATTACATGGAAAGTGCGATTAATCGTTCAGCCCTATGACTGGGGTGCATTAACAGCGCGTAGAACGCTCACTGCCATTGGAAAACAATTGAAAAAAGACGCCTCTCACTGCAAAAAACGTGTTTGGTGTGATCAGGGCCTAAGGAAGTACTTGGGTAGTAATTCAAAAGTGCTCACACCAATGTGCCAAAAGTTTGAACAATATTTGGCAGAACATCTAAAAAAATCTTTACAAATTCATGCAAAAACCAACCATCCCATTAAAAAAACAATTACAATTAAACAAGGAAGCGATGAAACTATTGAATCTGTTGCGCTCCCTTTCAGCAGAGGTATTAAAGGTTCTGTGTTGTTCTCTTTCATGTTCCAGCGGTTTGATTGTTCCTGAGAGCTACAGCAACGAGACCGTCCCAGAGGTGGTGGCACAGTCTGGCTTCACCCTGCTGCACTTCTTCAGTGATGCTGCATATAATCTCACTGGCTTCAACATCTCCTACAGGTAAGCTTTCATTCCTGGGCCGAAACAGGCTGATGCTCACGGCAGTACTATAGTTCTGTTACAAACCTAGTGAGCTGCTTGCTTAGACAGCGTCTAATCGAGGAACAAGTAAATACTGTGTTTTCCGAACTATAAGTCACACTTTTTTTCATAGTTTGGCTGGTCCTGCGACTTATAGTCAGGTGCAACTTATATATCAAAATTAATTCATACTGACTGACATGAACCAAGAGAAAACATTACCGTCTACAGCCGTGAGAGTACTCTATGCTGCACCTGTAGCCTACCCCTGAAAAAATGAACTGAAAACAACTGTAAAACTGTTAACTGAAACATTAACCTAAAGACAACTGAGAAAGCCTGAACACAAACAAAATGCCCCCAAAAAGAAAAAAAAATCTCCATGTTTTCGGTGCTGATGCGGTGGTGGTTCATGTAACATGTAAGGGTGGCGCTGCCAATAAATCACCTAAAAGCTGTCACAAAGAACCGGCAAAAGTAATGATTATGAATATGTCAAATATAGGAAGGAGACATTTCAATTGTTTATTAATAAACAAGTGTTTTCTGTGTCAGTGTCGGCTGCAAGTTGATGCTGCTGACTCCCGATCTTTGCAGTAGTGAACACGCCAGAGAGAAATGCACATTTTTATACGGACTACATAAGCAGAGAGCAGTCTGTTTTCTTTCGTTTTGAATTGTTCTGTTTAAAAGTAGACATTTCAAGCTTTCTATATATGTCTCAGGTCTGTGAGGCAAGTAGGCTACCTTATACGCTGAGTTTCGGTTCATTTATGAGAATAGCTCCGGTTCACGCGCCGGGGCCTTCGTGTCCTGATTATCTATTTTCTACTATATTATTATTTATTAAATCCAGGCAATTGGTTGATGAAACATTCATTGAAATTAAGATACATTTAATAGAAAACTAAATTCAATTTAAAGACAGGCTTTGTCCTTTCTGTTTGAGGTCTCTGTGAACGTTTGAAAGCAGTCTTTTAGTTAGTTAGTTTAGTTTAGTTAGAAAATTCAGCTTACGTTACATTTTAAAATGTATTAAAATAAAAAAATTACAATAATAAAAATCAGTTAAATATGATGATATTTTACTTTTTATTCTAATTTATTTTATTTTATATTCTTTTAAATTCAGCCTGTGTGAGTGTAAGAAACTTATTTCAAAAACATTTAAAAAATTGTACTCCGTTTAAACGGTAGTGTACTTAAATACATTATTGTAGTTTGCTGCCTATGTAGCGCTCCAAATCAGTCAAGTTTCCATTGTTTATATGATCCAGACATCTGCATGTTTATGCAGTAGACTGGAAGGAAGCTTGTAAACATGCTTGTTACTCTTTGAAACTTAGGACTTTGAAACTTTAACCTTTACAGCTAGTTACAAAGCTATCCATAACCTATGAACACTGGGTTATTTAAAGTGCCTCTATTATGCTTTTTGGATATGTGTAATATAGCTGTTTCAAAGATCATTGTGTGCTATAAATAGAGTTATTGTCTCCTAAATGAAAAATATCTATTCTGAACTGCCTGAAACAAGTCGTCAGAGTAATTCCAGTCTTACTTCCTGCTCAAACCTACATAACAAATTTGTGTAATGCCAGCCTGTGGTCTTCATTGGCTGCCCGCAAACAAGATCTACTTTGACCTGCCCTTTAACACTGGAGTTGTTGCTGAGGCCTGGAAGAGTTTGGTTTGTGTTGTCGACATGTTGAGAAGACGCTGTTTTCTGAGCTTCGAAAGTAAATCCACTTTGCATATTCCACCGAAGGACGACGACTCAGGCTCGAATTGATAGCCGAAATTCAGATACGGTAGTAGCAGTTTTGTTTACGACATGCTGCAAGTGGTAGACCAATCACAACAGACTGGGCCATCTGACCAATCAGAGCAGAGTAGGCTCCCAGGAAGGTGGGGTTTAAAGAGATGGAATCGTTTATCAAACCGTTTCAGACACTGTTGAGAAAAGAGGTGATGCTGCAATGTATATTATCAGAAAACTAAAGTCTTTTTTAAAACTTCAGTGCATGTAAACCTATTGTAGAAGACCTCCAAAACAAAATTAGGAATATTTAAAATAGCATATAGAGGCAAACAAACAAACAAACAACGTTATTTTTAATAAGGCAAGTATCTTGAAATCCCAGATACATGGCTACTTGTGAATGTCCATCAATGGCAATGGATACTTTGTGGCTGGCTGTATAATGGTGTAGATACGCCATCTACCAGCACAGGCAGAGCATGGTTTTGTTGTCCATGGCTGTTGAGAAGCTCTGAGGATTCTGGGTAATGTGGGCTGGGTAAAACACGGGCTTGACTTACTCTGCTTTCTCCGGTTTGACATACCTCCCATTCTGAAACGGAAAACCCAGAGTTTCCCTCATTTCAGGGTTAACATACTCAGAGTTTTCATTTAACCTCCTTTCTGAAACAGGTCCCAGGTGCATAGAAGGCCTTGGGACTGAGAAAACATACTGGGGGTGCAGGATTTACCTCTTAAGAAAAGTTTTTATATATATTTTGCTCAAAGTAATAAACTACTAAAAACAAACAACTTGCATAATCTAATAAGCAAAATTCTCATCATGAGCACAAAATAAAGTTAACTAGTGATTTCAGACTTTTTTGTCTTCCCTTGCCATCTCTAAATAATTTTTCAAATTATAAAATTTATTATGAAATGCTCTTAATATGCTGATTAATCATGCTAAATATGGAAAAAACAAAAGGTCTAAAGGTACAACACGTTAATTAAGTAGTCACAAACCTGGTTTAGCTGTCGGAGTCATCTGTATTACAGATAAAAATGATAAAAATGTATAAAATACATTTTAGTAAAAGTATCTATTTACTGTTGTTAAAATAACCGCATCATCTGCATCTCTTAATGCGGAGCTTTACGTCTTTATCAGGAGAAAGCAACATGCGTGGAGCGCAAAGGTCTCGATTGAAGCACGTTTGTCTCTAGATAAAACTATCAGAGGATGTTGCACCGAACGATCATTACCGTAAACGACCCTGAGCGCTTGTGGTGTGAACTGCTCCGTTGTTTTGACGTGCTGCTCACTTTAAACTGTAGAAACTGTAAAATGGCGCAATTATGTCCCGCGATCCGCCATTTAAAAACCACTGCACTATACGGTTTATACCGTAAGATTAGTCTCTTATGCTAACCAATGCTGCAATATTTGATTAAAAACCAAGGTAAAACAGTAATATCATGAAATATTATTACAATTAATGTTTTCTATTTTAATATATTTTACAATGTCATTTATTCCTGTGATGGTAAAGTGTGCGATGGTCAGTGATGCAGTCTTGCTTGCCCCACAATCTTGACATCTCAAGTTTAAATATGTGAAAATGCAAATTACATTATACTGAATTTCTGCTGCTTTTGAGTTCCATGGGGGAAAAAAAAAAAACCATGCGGATTTGGAAGGACATAAGAGTCCATGATGACCAATTTTTGGCTGAACTGTCCCTTTAAGGGTCTGTACGCTGGAGAACAAGAGCTAGAACAAGAAAATGCAGGTCAGAGTAATTTAAGAAGAGTGGGAAAGAGGAAGCTCAGATGTCTTTGACCTCTGTGTCTGTGTCAGGAACTGCTCATGTGAAGTCCTGAAGGCGACTGCGGCAGTTTCTATAGCGACTGCTTTCACGGGGACCCAAAGAAAACACTGGCGTGCAGTATCAATAGAACATCAAACACCAGGCTTGACACACACTGCAGACACTCACAAAAAACACGTAAAGCTGAAAGACAGATGCCTGTGATTCTCTGCTGTCCCTTTTTTCCCCATGTTCAGCTTTAGAGGAGAGTGAGCTGCCTACTAATGCGCCTGTTTTTACACACTTCACTTCAGGTTCAGTTCGAATATCTTCTCCTTCGACACAGCTGTTTATAAGATATTTGTAAGCTTCGAAAGCAATCATTAACTTAAGATGAAGTTAAAATATTTACCAAAAGTATTGTGCAAGTTTTTATTTGCCTTGCTGTTGTAAATGCTTTATGGACCCTGTGACACGACTCTGTTGCTCTGTGTGTGTCGCTGAATTAGTGTATATTGCAGCTTTTCTAAATCAAGGTGTTTTTACTGTAGACTAAACGTCCACTGTATAGCCAGACACTGCTTTATGGGAAATAGCTGGACAATATTGGCAAGATCTAATGTCTACTGAGTACAATGCCTAACTGTGCACTGGAAAAGGTAAATGCCCAAGCCAACAGTAACAATAGGCTTACATAAGGTGTGGTGCAAGGAAAATCATTAAACTGAAGTCACCTTGATGAACGAGTTAAAAAAAAAGTGTTATATGGCAGTGGTTCTCAACTCCAGTCCTCGGGACCCGCTGCTCTGCACATTTTGTATGTCTCCCTTATTTAACACACCTGAATCAGATCATCAGCTCGTTAAGAGAGACTCCATGAACTGAACTGAGTGTGTCAGATAAGAGAGACATACAAAATGTGCAGAGCAACGGGTCCCGAGGACTGGAGTTGAGAACCACTGTTATATGATATATGTATTCCTATATTGGAAATGTTAAGCTTCAAATAAGGATGCACGGTATTTGCTTGTTTGTATAGTTTTATATAATCAAATGAACTCAAATCAATTATCAATCATAACTAAAAAAAAAGTACGATTTTATTTTATCAACAACAACAAAAAAACTTACTATCACGGTCTAATGTGCAGAGACTATTTGTAGGTTTGTAGGTTGACTTACTAAACCGTTATCGTATTTACTTTAGTATTTATTACTTATTAGCATTTATTTATTTTGAATTTGTTTTTTTATTTCACTTTTTGTTTTTAGTGCTGACATGGCTTTGAAAAAATAAATAAAAATATATAGTTTTTTGTAATTTAGTACTTGAGCTTAAATGAAAATTAGAAATGTTTTTATGAAATATTTACTTAAATATTTCAGTTTAATTGTATTTCAGCTTTATTCCAATTAATAAACAATTTTAATAATTTTTGTAAACAATAGGGCAGCAAGATAAATAAATATCGTTGGTAAATTATACAATTTACAATTATACATATCGCAAGGGCTTGCAAAATTAAAATGATTTTTAATACTTCAAAAATTTTCAGTTTTAGGTTGAGACAAATAGCAGAGAATAAACTGATGAGTTGGTGCTTAAAGAACATGAAACATGACTAAAATCGTATGTGCTTAAAGGGGTGGTTGATTATGATTTCCCTTTTTCTAACTTTAGTTAGTGTGTAATGTTGCTGTTTGAGCATAAACAACATCTGCAAAGTTACAACGCTCAAAGTTCAAAGCAAAGGAAGATATTTGCTTTTAAAGAAATCGTTTTTAAGGACTACAACAAGCGGCTGTTAGGGACTACACGACATTCCTCCCGGGTTAGTGACATCACCAAACCCTAAAATTTACATAAACCCCGCCCCCGGGAACACGCAGTCCATGTTGAGAAGAGGAAGAGTTGTTGTAGACAAGCACATTTGTGAGTCTGCTCAAGCTGTCACATCTGTCTTTTCACATGCAATACAGTACATAACACAAATGCAATAGCATGTCACTCTGTAGGCATCTTACAACAGTTCCCACACGAGCGATTTCTAGATTACTCATAACAGAATATGCTAATTAACTAACCATTCAGAAACGTCCTGTTGTCACTTCTTCTTGAGTCTCTCCATCATTGTGCGACTTCAGGTTTGAACATAAGGCAGATCAGTTTCTGACATTTTAGTGCTTGTCTGCGTGAGGAGCTACTGACACACACAAGCTGTTGAGGCTCTGCCCTCTGTGCCGGGAGCAGCAGCTCATTTGCATTTAAAGGGACACACACGAAACCGCGTTTTTACTGACCCTCAAAAAGGGACAACTTTAACATGCTGTAAAAAATGATCTGTGGGGTATTTTGAGCTAAAACTTCACATACACTCTCTGGGGACAACAGAGACTTATTTTACATATTGTAAAAAGGAGCATTAATACTACCCCTTTAATTGAGGGAAGTAAAAAAAATATATATATATATGTATGTGTGTATGTGTATATATATCCGAAAAGACATGCATAAACTACGATGGAAACGCATTTACCGAATAAATCCCTCGATATGCAACGAAAATCTCACTTGAGTTTTCCTCAACAGAGGATGTGATTGAATAACTTAACTAACCAGCGGACCAATTTCATTGCACAGCATCTCAAATGTTGGTTTGGTCGTTAAGAAATGCCTGAGCCAAAGCATGTCATCAGAATGATTTGGAATAATGATCTCTCAGAAGTGTCTCAGAAGATTGCGTTCCTAAACGCAAGATAGTACGAGAGCGTTTGTGTTTCGTCTGCGCACTGGTGATTTATGATAGGAATAAAGAGCTACAGTGGCTTCCCCGGTTGCAGCAACTTCCATTTTCCCAGGAAATGACGATTTTGTTCTCTTTAAACACATGGGAAGGAAAGTGCTTTATTCGCAAGAGTTTTATGCAAGATTCCAATATTGTGCAGAAGTTAAATTCGCAACTTTGATGGTGTGCAGCCCTAGTTAACCATAGCAGCACAGTTCTCACTGCGGCTCTATCAAAACATTGCTCTTTTTGAGCAATCTGACATGTCAACTATCTCGATCAATCACATGAGTTTGGGGTTGGGCTACCTGTAATAAGCTGTGTTAGCAGGAGGTTGACTAGGTTGTCCAAACAATGCTAGACCAACACTGATATGACATTTCCCGTTGCATTTATTTTTCTGTCTTTCTGCTCTACCCAGGTTGAATACATGCCCCAATAACTGCTCTGACCGTGGGGAGTGTCGGGTGGGGAATTCCAGTGAGTCAGTGCAGTGTGTATGTGAGGATGGCTGGAAAGGACAGGCCTGTGATGTGCCCTACTGCTCTTCTGACTGTGGCTTCCCTCTCCGGGGACAGTGTGAAAGCAGCGCCAAAAGATGCCAATGCAAACCAGGGTGGCAAGGTAAGGCGTAGCTTGTGTAGAAACATATAAATGACCATAAGCTACTCAAAACACAACTGGACAAAAAAAAAACTAAAGAGAGAGTCATTTCAGGAATTTTTGAGAGTGAGTTAAAATCACTATTAAGAGTCATAAGGAATCTGTTCATCATCAGTTTTGTTTGTAAATGTTTTGTAATTCACTCACAGTTCTTGGAATTCGTAGATCCTTTTTGGTTCCCTAATTGTTTCCTGCCTCTCTTCCCCTTCGCCTCTCACAGTTATGACTATAGATCTTTGTCTCAATCTCTCCGCCTCTAGTTTTGTTTGGGTTTGCTTGAAAGATTGTACTCTATGTACTGAGACTGTTTGTCCTAGGACTGTGTTTTGGTAAAATGCTTATGTTCTAATACTTGGCTTAATCTGATGAGCTCTGATAAGCCAAATGTGTAAAAATACAGGCGGTTTAAGGTCTTCGAGTTTAAAAAGTGTGTCCTAATAAAATGTCCATAAAAATGTCAATTTTAGCACACATTTATCAACAAGTAGTACAAAAAGTGCTAGACAACTAATCCTGCCAGCACCAAAACAGGACACAGACTGCATCCCTATACAGACACACTGAAGCTTGAGTCGCCATTGGCTAGACTCTCCAGACTTTTTGCATGGAATGCAAGAACAATTCAAATAAATATAATATAGAATTATAAAATATAAATTTCAAACTAGGACACGTAAACAGTCTGTAATGAGAACAAATAATCAAACTACAAACAATGCAATAGTAAATAAACACAATAGAACAAAGATAAAAATTACATATACAGTGCTCTTCAGGTAGATCTAAAGGCCCCGATACTTCAAGCGAAATCGAAGAACAAACTGATGTGACATCATTTCAAACAAAATCAGGTCAAAACGAAGTTCGTTTGGAGTTGGAAACAGCTTGCCAAAGCAAATTTTCTGTAAAAGTTTGCTCCAGCTGGTAAACACCTTTGTACTACCATTGGTCCGTGGTGATTACGAAAAAGGTAGTTGTTTAATATGATAAAGCCGCTTGATTTTAAGCAATTTATTGTATTAAGTGCAGAGCTCGTGCAAACATATCCACGTTGCTATGATCAAATGCTTTTCTTATACTTTAAAAAAATGCTGTTTTGTGCTTTTGAGAGAGGAATGCACGCAGCACATATTTACATATTCATATTAACGTCGCTCTCAGCAGTGTGGGCGTCATGCCATCATCAGATGTTTGATAACGGTATATATCGCTGGTCACGTATTTCCAACTTCATTTTACCCCCAAGCGAAGAACGAAAAAGAACTTTGCCGTGAGTAAATCGGGGCCTTAACAGTAGTTAGATACACATTAGGTACAGAAATTGAATGAAGTAATCAAATGTAAAAGAACACTGCATAGTCTTCACTGTATAAATTAAATTTTTATTAAATTAAGATTTTTATTAATTCTTATTAAAGTTACAGAAGTTATTCAGTCACGAGCATTGAGTGATTGATTTTTTTTGTTTTATTAACATTAATAAACACAGACTGAGGCAGGCATATTAGGCTGCTGTCACTTTAAGACACTGCACATATCCAATATACTGATGCTGTTAAACATGCATTTTCTATCTCGCCTGTTTACATTCACTTAAGACATGACTGATTTACTAGGATACACACCAAGACAGTAATTTTTACATAATTTTGTGTGAAATTGTCTGTTCAAGCTCAAGATGTGAAAGGGCTCAAATCAGGATTTCTGGGGTTTATGTCAGACACGCGCGAGTTATCTTTCGGTCTTCTTGTGTTTGAATGTTTAAATAGGCAAGGCTAAAAAAAAACACATGCAAATGATAAACTTTAATGGCGATGCAGCACTGCTCCAATCGGGTCATCAGGCAGTCCTGTCAAGCCCTGCATTTAGATCTAGCAATTATCGTTACGTGACGTGTAAAAGCGTCTCGCTTTCTCTCTCGGTGAGAGCGTGTGTGAGAGAAAGCGACAGAGGACGATCTCAGCCAAGCGACGGTGCATAAAGCTCAGCAGGCAATGAAATTATATCTGTGCTAAACTTATTTTTTGCCTCTTGAAACACCCAATCATCACCTCAGACTCAGTAATTGTTTCAATGGTAATGCTTATAACATCTAAATGGACCTATGATTGATGACCATTGAATTATTTTATCACTACTGTAGCAAAGCTCAAGGTTCAGGGAAGGAGGATGCTGACTGCTACATATAAACATAATAAAACAGCAATGTAAATGTCCAAGGCCTGTAAATGTCCCCGGCCTGGCACTCGCTCGCTCTTCTGAGGTTCCTTCGTGAATCGTGGGACTCGACCGGTGTGCCGTGCAAGTGTCTCTCATTCACATTCGCTCCGGCCACCCAACTACATTACTACACCTCTGTTTGCTCTCCCGAACTGCTTACCAATGAAAAGTACTTCATGTAGCATCAGCTACAGTAAAATGAAACATATGAGTTCTTTCTAATTTACTATAGCTGTTGAGGCGGCCGCTGCCATTCTGACTCTATATATTACATCACAAGTCTGAGGTTTCATAATTGTGAGTTTCCAACTTGTAATCACAAGGTTGACGAAGACATGAACTGAACCTTAATCTTAAGAAGAACACTGCTGCCTTACTGAGCCATGTGTGGGTATCTGAGCTCTTTCTGTCTGTCTCTGTCTCTTCCTCTTTCTCTCCCGTCAGAGGCACAGATCTGTGGAAGTGTATAATTGCCCATCTGTGAACAACAGGTTGAGCCGCACTCAGGGCTGACTCATATTTCAAGTTCCTTCCTGGTTTCCTGTCGTTTTATACGTTTTCAAGCACAGCCCTCTTGTGTATCTTCTGTTTTAGTGTTTTATATTTCTGTAAATTTAGTCAATTAGCCATGTTTTTTTAAGAACATAAAATTAAAGTTGACTTTCACTGCTTGATTACTAATGTACATTTTGTGTTCGACTTGCATAATGTTCCATTCAAAGCAAAAACTGCATGTTTAATAAGAGTAAATGACTTTGGCAAAGTATGAGCTTGGACTGAGAAATATAGTGAATATTCATAATAAACATTATTTTTTTCTCACAAATTTTCTCACACTGACTGAAGTTATTTGATTTAAAAAAAAAAATAGAGTAAAAACAGTAAGTTAGTCAGCAGTAATAAAACTGTGCAGTGATAACTGATTTGTTATCATAGGAATAATATTTAATAACATTCCTATAAATGAAAATCCAAATATGGTCTTTTAACCACAAATAACTGGTCTGAAAGTTAGCAAGAATTGCACAAATACTGTTGTTCTACTCAATGTTAATTAATTAGCTTACCCTGCCCTAGTAACAGTCAGAACGTGTGTGTATTTTAGGTCTGGACTGTTCAATAACTGTACCAGGAAATGTTTCCTTCTGGACACGCGAGGAATACAGCAGCCATGGCTTGGCGCGGGCATCCCACAAGGCTGTGGTTCATGAAGACGTTATGTGGGTGATAGGTGGACATGTGTTCAACTACACACACTACCAGATGGTGACTGCGTGAGTACACACACACACACACACACACACACACACACACACACGGACACACACACGGACACATCATAGGATAATAACTTTACTGACTCTGAGTTTCACTTTCTCCTTTACTGTGGCTCAGGTTCAATATCTCCTCTCAAAGCTGGATGTCGTTAAACCGGTCCGTCAGCTCTATAACTGGACGCTACGGTCATTCTCTCTCACTGCATGAGGTTTGTTAATGGATGAGATGATGTTGAATCGTGTTCTTCTACTCTAAAATCTTCATTATAGTGTCTAGACAAAGCCAAAATGATTATTAATTGTCTTCCAGGCTTATTTAAGGATAGTTTTACAGTGTATTTCATATTTCATGTTTTTAATGTGCAAGCCTGCTGTATTTATTCTGAACACACATTGAACTGAGACCTGTTTCTCTCTGATCTCTTAAGTTCTTTGTCTTTGTGTGTATGCATACAGGATAAAATCTACATGTACGGTGGGAAGATTGACTCCACAGGAAACGTGACATCCGAACTGTGGGTGTTCCACACGCGGAACCAGTCGTGGGTTTTGCTAAATCCGAATGCTAAAGAACAGTATGCAGTCGTGGGCCACTCTGCGCACACCGTCCAGCTCAGTCTCGATGGATCGGAGCCCGTCATACTGGTCGTCTTCGGACACTGCCCTCTTTATGGATACATCAGCCGAGTGCAGCAATACGACATTGGTCAGTAGCATGCAGTACTGATGTTAAAGTACAAGACAGGGAGAGACATTGAATATTTACATTATTATTGTGATAATTTTGCTGTCGGTAAAAAAATAGGAAATATTGTAAATATTGCAATGAAGTTGCCAACTTTTTTTAGGAATATTGCCCTCTTTGTATCATTTTCTTCATATTTTTATGTTGGTATGTTCTTTTTGTGTTCATTTGATCAAAAGCAGTAAGTAGTTACTGCTTAAATTTTATTTTATTGTGTGTATTTTACAAAACCTTTTGTGTGTACTTTGCAATATTACTTTAGACAGACAGACAGACAGACAGACAGATAGATAGATAGATAGATAGATAGATAGATAGATAGATAGATAGATAGATAGATAGATAGATAGATAGATAGATAGATAGATAGATAGATAGATAGATAGATAGATAGATAGATAGATAGATAGATAGATAGGATTTCTCAAATATAGTTGCAATTTAGAAAGAATAATTGAGATTTTAAGTCAGCCCTACTTGACAGATAAATCATCCGAGTACTTTTCATATACATGCCGCATATTTTCCTTTTTTTCAGCATCATGCACATCACATTTTTAAGATGGCATGTAAAAAATCCCTTCTTTTTGGAAACAAAAATAAAAGTACCTTTTAAAAACAGGCCCCAGGACACCCGTTTCATTCAGTCTAGCTGTTTGAAAGGAAGAATTCATCATCCCATGTGAAAGCACCATAATCCTTTTCAGAAAATTGACTGCTGTCCTGGACTGAAAGTCACAGTGAACAGTTGTGACCCAGTTTCTGTGTGATGAATCAGACCGCTGGGTACCGCATAGAAAGACTGACTATGTTCAAATAAAATGTGACTAAAATTAAAATAAGGCCCCTTTTTGAAATTATTTTTCAATTTGTGTGAAATGTTTTGCGGTTGGAAAATAAATCATTATCGATTGTTTGTCATTTGTGCAAAGGAGAGGAGACTGGAGCTAGTTTTCACCTTTTGATTAATATAACAGTGAATGGATGCCAGTGTGATTTGAAATGAACTTAAAAAACTACAGCTAGGGAAAACAAGCATTTATTCAATTAGTCATTTGAATCAAAACCTTATAGATTCTGATGTAGTCCTTCACAGTGACAGTTATCCCTGTCCTGGCCTTGTTAGCAGTAATTGTATTTTGAACTCTATTGCCCTCTGGTGTTGTAATGAAAGAGCAACATCAAATAATATTTATAACTATTTCTTGTTACGTTTCTTCCTTCACTAACTCTCATACTTTTCACTGTTCCCTTCGCAGTAAAGAATACATGGAGTGTTTTAGAGACTCGTGGGGCGCTGGTTCAGGGTGGCTATGGGCACAGCAGTGTGTACGACCCTCAAACACGCTCCATTTACATCCATGGAGGCTACAAAGCTTTCAGCGCCAATAAATATGGCCTGGCCGGAGACCTGTACCGCTATGATGTGGACAACAAAATGTGGTGCGTTGAGTGGCATTACACCTTTTTATTTCAACACTGACTGCATTTTGACTTCAATCATGATTATGATCATTTTAAGGCTATGCTTAAAATTGACTTGCTTATTTTGCATTTGCACTAATACTGTGAAAAAGAAAAAATATAACTCTTATAATTAAATGAAATAATAATATCATGAAATATTACCTAATTGATATATTATTGATTCAGCACACTAGAAATTCAATACAGTACTGTTCAAATGTTTGAGATAAGATAAAAAAAAAAAAAAAAAAATGTATTCAACAAGGGTGCATTAGATTAATCAAAAGTGATAGTAAAGACAGTTACAAAATGTTTCTATTTTAAATAAATGCTGTTCTTTTGAACTTCGTATTCATTAAAGAACTTGTTTAGTGAGATTTTACCAGAAAAGATTTTATAATTTTTACCATATGTTAATGTAAAACATCTTTAATACTTTTGCATTAATATTAACTGCTGTGTTTTTTGTAATTATGCAACTCTTGTAGATTTGTAGCTCTGTTTTTGTCATGAAGATAGCCTCATATGCTGACACTGTATTAAAATCTATATTACTACTATTCATGAATCCTTGTAAAAAAATCCCTATTCATGAAAAATTGTAAAAAAAAAGTTCATTTCATTGTATTGTTTTTACTGTATTTTGATAAAATAAGCAAAGCTTTGGTGAGCAAAGAGAGCTTTTTAAAAACACTTTAAAAAATCTTACCGACCTCAAACTTTTGATAGGTAGTGTACATTCATACAGAAAGCTTGCACATGGTACAGTGTACATGATCTATACTACAAATAGTGTGTAGTATGCTAGTGCGCTATTCTGAACATAGTTTGACTCTGTTCTGTTGCTTTCTCTGGGTTTCTGCTGATGATGTTGCTTATTTTCCTGTAGGTTGATTCTGAGGGACAGTGGTTTTTTCCGTTACCTCCACACGTCGGTGATCGTTGGCGGGAACATATTGGTGTTTGGAGGGAACACACACAATGACACTTCAATGAGCCACGGAGCGAAGTGCTTCTCCTCAGATTTTATAGCATACAACCTGGGTGAGTACCAAACAGTCTTTGTCACCTGAATATTCAAATCACACATCTCCATTCGCATTATCCTCCATCTCGCGTACAGTCGTGTCTGCACAGTTTTTTACAGTATGCTCAACCACGGATTAGCACAGATGGACGCATTCGACACATGCCCAGTACATTAACTTTTTTTTGTACTAGAGGTCAGAGGGCAGCGATGATAGAAGAAAAGTAGCGTATCCGCCATTGCTTCCAAAGTTTAAAACAAGAATCAAAACAAAAACGTTGGATAAGGATATGCTACTTTGTTTACGGTTTTGTATTGCTCTTTTCACATTCTCTTCGGCTACTGCACAGTACATCACAACTGTGTGTTGCCACCTAGTGGGCTCTTCTATCTCAACGTTCAACTTGCGCATGAGCTGTTGTACGCGCACCAGACAACCGAAGTATATGTTGAGCTTTATCCAATCAGAATTAGGAGTAGGTTTTATTCCTGAGTCTTTTGTTTTGAAGATAATGTGACTGTAAAGGCCCGTTTACACCAATTTAGATGTTCGGCGCAAAAATTCGGTCTGATTTTCGCATGCAGTGTGTCTGTTCAGCCAAATGTGTAAAAACCAACATGCTGGCTGAATGAAAATGCAAGTTCACTTTGTGACAGTAGATGGCACTTATAGACCTGCAGAAATAGCCCTGTCAACCCGGTACACAAAGTGGTTTGCAACTTTCCATTTCTGACACCTGCTTGTCACAGAGAAGAAAGTCCGTCCAACAATCTCTCTCAAACTGATGATTTTTGTCTTTACAATACCAAATAAAAGCATACAGAAACGAGAGCTATTTCCCGATTTTTATCTCTGCTGTTTACGGACGCTTGGTTTTATAGATGGTGCATAAGCGGCACCAAGTTTTTTGGACCAGCAGCGGATCTTGGCAAAAGTGGAACCGAAGTGACCAAAAGCTCAAATCTAATTGGTTATCTAGTTTTCTCAGCAGTGTGATTGAAAATAGATAAGAACATCTCTCCATAAAAAAAAAAAAAAACTGCTGCAATGATGATTTGTGATTATTCATGTTGATCTAAACAGACACGTTTACAGTCGTTCTTTCAAAAAAAATGTTTATCGCACCAAAGTTTTCACACCAAACATTTTTCTTTCTGTGAGCTTTTGTTCTTTTTTTATAAACACTGTTATATTGCATCCATCAAGTTCCAAATAAAGACACTTTAAAAAATTTTTTTTTAAAAATTAGATTGGAGTAGGGCTGTGAAACGATTAATCGCATCCAAAATAAAAGTTTGTGTTACACAATATATGTGTGTGTGTACAGTGCATAATTATTTTGTATATATAAATATACACACACATATATTTAAGAAATAGTTGCTTATATATACTGTGTGTGTATTATAAATAAATATAAATATTTTATATATAAATAACACATTTTTCTTAAATATATACATGCATGTGTGTGTATTTATATATACAAAATAATTATGCACTGTGTACACACACATATTGTGTAACACAAACTTTTATTTTAGATGCGATTAATTGTGATTAATCATTTCACAGCTCTAGATTGGAGATAAAGCACATAATTCCCTGAATATAAAAAAATTGGCCTTCCCAAATTGAATTTCCAGCTAAAAAACTAAATTGTATATGATTATGGTTTTAATTTTGGTCAGCCTACCATAACTTTTCAAGTTCTATACCATTGACTTCCTGCATCCTCTTACTTATTGCGTATATAGTATAATATGTCTATCTTTCACAATATTGAACAGCAGAGGAGACACGTCTTGCGCAGAAAGCATAATTGGATTTCTGTGCGTGTAGCAGCAAGCCATTAGAGACTGAAATACACTCATCAGGGGGCTCTTGCAGAAAGATGCGTGATCTTAAAGCCATTATTTTATGAGTGACACATTCGAGTTTTATAATCTCCAGGGATCGTAGTAGACATGCCTGTCTGCCGGTATTCGCTTTTCATGTAGATAATGAGGGATACTATGATGTCAGACAAGATGTACTGCAAGCAGAATATGATTCGTGGGTGGGAATTTGAGCGTCTTTTAGAAGTTTGTAGTGCCTATATAATACACAAGAAGCTTCAAACACATCAGAAGTGTCTGCGTTTGCTTATTCATCATTATATATCGCTCCTCTTCTAAATTTCTTTCTCTTGTTCTTCCCATGCCAACTTCTCTTTAGAGATGCAGGCTAGTGCTGTGGTAATCTGTAATTAAGTAGAGGCCTGTCTCGGCCCTGAGGGTAATTGCTCTGTCCTTACGAGCTGAACTCAATTATACTGGCCCACACAAGGATGCGGAATTCCATTTGTCAGAAATGTTGCCAGCAGAGGGCAGTGACTTGTCACACACACTGCACTAATAGCAGCCATTTCTCTTCATGCTTCTCTTACTTCAGTGAGATTAGCCGCTAACTCATTCTATTTAACATGTAGGAAAGAGATGATGTGATATTAAAGAGATAGTTCACTCTAAAATGAAAATGAAGTCATCTTTTACTCGTCCTGGTTTTGTTCTAATGCTGTATGCCATTCTTTCTTTTTCAGACCACAAAAAAAGAAATAAAATAAAAAAGCATTAAGCTTTTTTAAAAAGATGCAAAAGTAACACAGAATGATCCCATGTGACACGTATCGTATATTCAAAGTGTTCTGGGGGTATATGATAGGGTTTAGTGAAAAACAAACCAAAATTTAATTTAATGAAAATCCTGAACTTTGCCGTTGGTCAAGTTAATATCTCTGGACAAATGCGAGCGGGATTTTTTTTAAAAATTTTTTACATTTCTCTTTTTGTGGTCCGAAAAAGAAAGAATGGCATACTGCATTAGACCCACACCAGGGTGAGTAAATGATGATTTAATTTTCATTTTTGGGTGAACTATCCCTTTAAGGTTCAGCTCAGAAAATGCAGCAAGTTTATTTTACAAAGATGCAGAGCTGCGGGAACTGGAAACGTTCACTTTTATCCCAAATTTTATGGTATTAAAATGTTACCTAGTTTTAATGTACAAGTTAAGTTGCCTTATAGCCCCTGCACTTCTTCACAGCTCATTTATGTATGTATAGCCCCAGGATGAAGGTTGGTCTTATGAATATTAATTGGGTAACACTAGTAGAGATTACGGAGCAATGATTAGTCTTAACTAATTAATATTCATGAGCTCAATCTTCTGTATAGTGATGTCTCTAAAATGTATTCCAGCAGCAGTGGGTGGATGTGTCTGAAATCTGTCATTTTTCTCTTTTCTAGCTTGTGATGAGTGGACTATACTGCCCAATCCAGATCTTCATCATGACGTCAACCGCTTTGGCCACTCAGCTGTGTATCACAATGGGTAATCTCAATGTTTTTTTATGTCCTCTGTAAACATCTATCCTAACTTATAATATCTTATTTTAGATTAAACATTATGTAAACTATTGTAAAGGAATAGTTAGGGTTATATACACTACCATTCAGAAGCTTTTTTTTTTTTTAAAGAAATTAATATTTTATTAATCAGGGATGCATTAATTTGATCAAAAGTGACTATAGACATAAATGTGACTATAGATAATATATAAAAAGTAATGTTTTCAAATAAATGCTGTTCTTGATCTTTCTATTCATCAAAGAATCCTGAAAAAAAGGATCACGATTTCCACAAAAATATTAAGCAGTGCAACTGTTTTGAACATTGATGATGATGATGATGATAATACTAAATGTTTCTTGAGCACCAAAATCAACATAGAATGATTTCTGAAGGAACATGTGACACTGTAATTCAGCTTTGCCATCACATGTAATAAATTACATTAAAAAATATAATAATTAAAAATAAATATATATATTAAAGGTCCCATATTGTCAAAACTGAAATTTCCTGGCTTTTTTCATGATAACAGAGGTCTAGGGGCTATGTAACTTCCATATAAGTTTCAAAACAGTCAATCCACAGACAAATGCACACAGCCTGCTTAAAGTAGCTGTGCCTTTTCACGAGCCGTTGTGACATCCGTAAAAATGTGACGTCAGAACTACTGTCACCACCTTCAGTCTCCACCCCAAGCACTGCCCACCGTCAGGAAACTACATCATTGCACAGGCTTCCGAACAACGTCAAGTCACCTTTATTTACGTGGCGCTTTTTACAATACAGATTTGATCAAAGGAGCTTCACAGTGATAACATGAAAATAATACAAGAAAGTTTGTTTCTAGAAAAAAAATTGCATCATCGTCCACCTTAAGTAAGGCAGATCAGTAATATTGTTAAATATTAAATGTCCCCAACTAAGCAAGCCAAAAGCCAAGGCAACAGTGGCAAAGAACCAAAACTCCATCAAGGTGAAGGAATGGAGAAAAAAACCTCGAGAATCCAGGCTCAGTCGGGGGCCCGTTCTCCTCTGGCCAACGAGCGAACAGTGTATGATTATGATTCAGGCAGCATTGCAGGTCAGAAGTCAGATTGGATCAGAACATTCCGAATATCATCCAGTTCCATCTGGTTGGAAGACGGAGTCATCACGTTAATGTAAGAGAACAGTGGCTAATGTTTATTTATTCAGCACAGCAATTTAGTTCGACCTTAACCGTCTGTTCTGCACATTTCACAAGTGACTGCTTCGTCAATCAGGAACAGTTCAATGCCGTTTTTTTTTTTTTTTTAAAGAAGCTACTCATCAAAGATGCTGCAGCCTCTACAGTTCATAGCTTTACAAGTTTACCTTTGCAGCATATGTTCTCGCGTTCTGTGGGCATCTTTGCACATTTACCACAAGTTACACCTTTTACAGAAAAAAGTAACCTTGTATAAAAAATTGTAGCACGTCAACTTACTGTATCAGTTGGAAAGCAATAGTTAAATAGCTTACTGCATTCGTGGTCTGTCTGCTAACGTTACATATTATAAACCAGTTAAGTGTTTTAAAATCAGTGTAGAACTAGCTATTAACAGACATATTTTGGAATTTGACTAAAAGTCTTGAGTTTGTTTACAGACAGTTTAAATTAGCGTTAACGTTAAATCTGCGTGCAGCATTGATGTAATGGTAATTATAATACTCTTACAATAACGCCGAAAGTAAGGAGGTGGTTGTTTGTCTCCTGCCGTCGCCAATTTGGGGTCTGAATCTGGCTCGAACATATAAGGCCGGATAACATTTCCCTCAGCAATGTCCATCATTACAGGTGTTTTATTTACCTTACTTGTGAGCATCACCAAGCCAGTGCAGGCTACAGCACACATGACCCTAGTTACCTGTGGTTGGCCTGGCCGTGCGTCACTCAGAAAGCAACAGGCCAATCAGAAGAGAGACTCATGAATATTAATTAGACAGGTCAAAATCAACCTGTTCTAAGCAGAGCTCCTGAGAAAGGAGCTGTAAAAATATATTGGGATGGTTTTTGGTACTTATACCACAAATATATTCTTAAGGACATCAAAACCTAAAACAAAACTTCAGAAAGGTGTGCAATATGGGACTTCTAAATTATATAATAAAAAAGTTAAATCATGTGAACCCATACTGTATTATGGATTATGGGAAACCATGTTTAATGTGAAAATATCTGGAAGGGACATAGCCAGATTGCATTTGGGTATCACATAACCAAATGTTCATCCAGCTAAAAATCAAATCCACCTTGAAAGAATGATGTACAACTAGTATGCTAATCATTTGTACTGAATAATTTAGGTAAGTGATTTAACAAAATATGAGCAGTATATGTATACTTTTGCTATTAAATCCTCTGTTAACATGCCATACAAACTGTAAACAGGCTGTTTGCTTTATTACAAACAGTTGAAATGATTTCCTCAGCTAATTGACAGCATGCCGCTGATGCTTAAGTTGTATTGAGTCCTGAATATTCCTCTTTGAAAGCGTTTCTATTTCTGTGGCACTTGAACTCTGTCACAGTAAATATGAAGTCTATATTTAAATCTGCCTGTAATCTCCTTCCGTACGGATTAGTCAAATTAAGTCGTAATTTGAATAATTATCCATAAATAACACATCTCAATATTAGTGCTTCAAATTGCCAGCTGAACAGTCTTTTAACTGCACACATTTACACAGTCGCACACACTCTCACAGAAGTGGCACTCTCCTGTGAGATTTTGATGTAAGCTCACTGTGATCTGTATTCTTACCCATGATTCCCAGCGTCATTGTCCGTGCCGATGTGACCATTGAGTGACCCCTCTGTGGGGATCTGCGGCACAACACAGCTTTTCCTGTTTGACTTGTCGGTCACATGTGCTTTATTCATCACTTCTCCCAATTTGCTTTGTTATTCCCTGTTCATGCTGCTCTCTTCCTCCTCACCCTTCATCTCTCTCCCCTCTCATCTCTCGCCGTCCTCTCTCATGCTTTCAGATATCTGCGAGGTTAATCTGTGTCTCTCTTTGTGTGTGTGTGTGTGTGTGTCAGGGTGATGTACGTGTATGGAGGCTTTAACAGCCTGATGCTCAGTGATTTGCTGAGGTTCACCCCTGCGAGCTGCGCTGCTTTCTCTGAGCGGCTGGAGTGTGTGACGGCTATACCTGGCTTGCAGTGTGTGTGGAACTCCTCTACCTCCACCTGTATGTCCTGGGACGCAGCGGCACCCCATGACACAGAGAGCTTGAGAAACACCTGCAGTCCCAGAGGGTGTAAGTGACGCTTCATGTGTCTCTTTAGTTTAGAACTATTCAGACTGGATTACAGTTCCAAACTGCGTTTGAGTTACAATCATTTTATGTGGCGATACAGATAGGATTTGTGATCACTGTAGTTTTCACTGAGATGGGAGTTTCGATTCATCTTACATTTTGATTTTATGGCTTATGCTTAAATGCCAAAACATTTTATTTACACTACTGTTCAAAAGGTTGGAGTCAGGAGGATTTTATTAAAGTGATTTAATACTTTTATTTAGCAATGACGGATTCAATTGATTTTTTTTAAAAGTGACAGTAAAGACATTTTATAATGTTACAAAAGATTTTTTTTCAAAACAATGCTGTCGTTTTGAACAGAAATATTATACAGCTCTAGTGTTTTCAATATTGATAATAATAAATGTTTCTTGAGCATCAAATCAGTATCTTAGAATGATTTCTGAAGGATCATGTGACTCTGGAGACTGGAGTAATGATGCTGAAAATTCAGCTTTGCCATCACAGTAGATTACATTTTAAAATATATTCAAATAGAAAACAGTTATTTTTGACAAAGCAACTTTTCTCTATTTACGGATATGACGAGACACGAACAGGCGAGTGACGTATGCAATTGCCCCCAAAATCCATCCTGGCACGTCTTAAATATAAACATAACAGGGCAGGCTTACCATAGTGAATCAGGGTAAGATTGAAAAACATGTTTTGGAAGAAGAATTGATGATATATTGACTCATTATTTAAGTTTTTTTGATTTTGAACAAAAAAGTTACATGTTCTACCTTTTAATGACCTGTCAGATGCAGTTACAACAGATTTATCTTTAGGATTAGCAGTTTGTATAACTAAATTCCCAGTTACTGCCACAGGCATTGTATGCAGTAATTTATCTGTGTTTTTCAGATGTAGATGCTGAAAAGTGTGACCAATATTCAGACTGCTACAGTTGTACAGCCAACACCAACAGCTGCCAGTGGTGTGCGACGCTCTGTGTGTCTGGTCATAGTAACTGCACCAGTTCCCAGGTATGAATGAACATTTTAATATACTGTGACTTGGAGACAAGTGTGTGAAAGACCTTTCAGTTTTCGAAAAACTTCAGTTGATGAATTTATAAGTCTTTGCTCTGACATGTTTAATCTGTGTACCGCCTACAGGGGGGGATAATGGAGTATGAGGCGTGTCCAAAGGATAACCCCTCCTCTGTGTGCAGCAAGAGGACCAGCTGTAAAAGTTGTGCCACAGATCAGAACTGCCAGTGGGAGATGAGAAACCAAGAGTGCACTACCCTGCCTGGTAATGAACACGAGCAATGTAATTAACTGATCCTTTGACATTCAAATCATATATGACAGTGTGAGTTCTGCTCGCTCACAAAAACGAATATAATCAATGAATCTGTCTATGCTGCACAAAGAACATCGTATTTGCATTGTATCTGCACATTGCTATTTATGATGAGAGAATTCACGAGAGTGCAGAACTCGGTGCTCTGAACAAAACTCCAGCGTTTTCAGCAGGTTTCTTCATCACTGATGACTAATCTAATCCTCTGATTGGCCATTGCATTCATGGACACAACAGATGTTTGTGATTGGTTATAATGCTCAACGCTGCAAAAAACAGCCTATAAAAATAAATCTTTGATATGAGCAGATCGAAATGTAATGCCACATTCAACATTTTTTCACATTTCACTTTAATCACGACAGTCGTAATAGATTTAGTTTAATCATGCAGAGGCATTTTATCCTTAATTTGGTGGCCATTTAGGATAATTTTGGTGTCATTTTTGCCCCAAGCCCCTGTTAATTTCCAACCCTGCTCATATGTTAATCTGGAGCCCTGATAATTATACCATGTTTGTGTTTTAGGGAATATCTGCGGTGAGAGTTGGCACCTGGTGGGGAATTCGTGTCTAAAGCTGATCACAGCCAAGGACTCGTATGACAACGCTAAACTAGGGTGTCGTAGTCACCAGGCGGTGCTGGCGTCTCTCACCACACAGAAGAAAGTCCAGTTTGTCCTCAAAGAGATGCACAACAGATCATTGCAAGTGAGTTTGTGGCACACTTTCATAGTCTTTGGTCTTCATCACATGTAGTTTCTTCGTGGCGTTGTCACCTAAGGGTTGTGAGGCACAAGTCTGCTTCGGTTGTATAGCCCTTCAGATGTTAAACTGAATTAAATATGATTTGTCCTGTGTGCTGCAGTCAAAAGCACTGATCACCCCGTGGGTGGGTCTGAGGAAGATCAATGTGTCCTACTGGTGCTGGGAGGATATGTCCCCCTTCACCAACTCCACGCTGCAGTGGTTGCCGGGCGAGCCCAGTGACGCTGGTTTTTGTGGGTACCTGGCTGAGCCCGCTTTCAACGGCCTGAAGGCGGCGACCTGTGTCAACTCTGTGAATGGGAGTCTGTGTGAACGTCCAAGTGAGAAAGATGCACATACACACACAGCATTGACCTGAAAAAATTATATCAAACAGAATTTTTTTTTTTTTTCAATTTCTGGAATGTATATGCAATTTCTGCTATTATATTATATTATATTATATTATATTATATTATATTATATTATATTATATTATATTATATTATATTATGCCTATTGGCATCAGTTATTAAAAAACCTTTTATTACCCATAATTTAAAAAATAATTGTTTTGGTTTTTGACATGAGAATCTTTAAAGGACTTTTTTTTATTCAATCCCGTTTTGTTCTCTCTCTTGTCCCTTTCTTGCATTCTCTCTCTGTTCTTTCAGCGAACCACAGTGTGAAGCAGTGTCGGACGCCCTGTGCCCTGCGCTCTTCCTGTAGTGAGTGCACCAGTGGGAGCTCAGAGTGCATGTGGTGCAGTAACATGAGGCAGTGCGTGGACTCTAATGCTTATGTGGCATCCTTCCCCTACGGCCAGTGCATGGAGTGGTACACCATGAACAGTTGCCCACGTACGTCTGGCTCTCATTCAGTGGATTCATGCCTGTCAGCCTGTGTCTTGTTTCCACTTTGTAAATTGAAGATTGAACATTATCACGTCATGTGTATATGGACAAAGCAGTCTTTTCAACTGGCTTAAAATCAATTCAGATCAATAACTTGACACTACTGTCAAGGGTTCACTTTGAGATGTTTGCACTGCATGATAAACGTATGTGTTTTTATTGTAGCGGAGAATTGCTCTGGCTACAAGACCTGTGGTTACTGTTTGGACCAGCCTGGCTGTGGGTGGTGCACTGATCCCAGCAATACAGGACGAGGCCAGTGTATAGAGGGCTCTTACCGCGGTCCGATCCAAACACTGTTCCACGCTCCGTCATCTTCAGGCCCCTCCCTCATTCCTGCCCCTCAGCCAATGATGAATGTGAGCTTGTGCCCACTAGAGGGCAACTTCAACTGGTCCTTCATCCAGTGCCCAGGTAAAACTTATGTGACTTGTGTAAGGGAGTTGTTCTGTAATAGTTGTTTATGAATGAATGAACTCATGAATGTATGAAGTAGGGCTGGACTTTATGACATAAAATCTAAATCTCGGGTAATTGGACATTTTACCTCGATTACAAATAATGAACGAATTTATTTTTTTTTGCTTTTTTATTTATTTTATTTTTGCCCTCATAGTTCACTAACAAGGTTTGTACTGTAAATATGCTCAACTATTAAAGGTGGGGTCTTTTTTTCTTATGAAAGAGTGCATTTCTTATCTTTGTGATTTTAAAATAATTGAAGGGAACATACTGATGTTGTCTTGAGAAAACCCGAACCGGGACTCGAACTCGGATCGCGGAGATTGTGCAGAGCTACGTCAAATGTCATGGTGCTGGACGTAGTGCTATTGCTCTGACATAACAGCTAACTTTCAGCAGTTATTTTATCTATGGGTCGTAACATTTCTTACAGATTTCTGATTGTTCTGAATCAGATACAGATAAATTAGCACAATGAGTACATTTATTTGAATTCATTAATGAGAGAGCGATTGCGTGTGTCAATTAGTCAAACCGTATCTCCATTAATTGTGAGGTTGTGGGTTGTAGTTACTTGAAATCAATGATATAACTGTTGAATTTCTAAGCTACTTTAGTGATACAACACAGGACAGCGCTGACAGTGAGTTTCTTTGCAACTGAATGTTTCTCTGCGCGTGATCTTCATGCCTTTATGTGCCACAATGTATCAGCGCAGTTTGTCAATATAATACACATCCGATGGTCTAAAATCGCTTGAATGTTCAAACTGGCAAGCCTTAAAACACATACAATTGAGACAGTTTAGTGAAGACGCAAGCGAAAGTAATCTCTCTTCGAGTCTATTTTGAGTTCGCCTTCATGTCGCTTCCATGCCACTGGATAGGGCGGAGTCACATGACTACAGTATGTTTTTAAGGGGAAAGTATTAACAGGATAAAAAAATATAAAATAACTGACATGGGAAAATTATGTCAATTAGAGGTTCTGAATTTTGGTTCCGATTACTTTGATTAAGCGTCCTGCTCTAGTATGAATGAATATAGCTAAATTGAATTGAATATCAAAATGTGGTTATACTTTATTTCGATGGTCTACTTTTAGCATTCTACTTACTATAAGTAACTTTGCAGTTAGGCATTATTTTCACATATACATTATTTCCAACATTGTTGTAGGAAGATGATAACAGTATTTTACTAGATTTGTAATAAGACGTGTCAAAATTAAAGGGCAATTAGGACAAAAGTATTGTAATTTCCCTACTACAGCATGGAGTAAAATAATATACTTACTAATAAAAATTCTTTTTTATTTATTTTACAGTGCATTTGTTTTACAATATATGGCTATTACTGTCATAGGAATAATAATAATTTAATATTACTATTATTATTGTTATTATTTAATCCTAATTGTTTGGCTTCCTAAAACACCAGTGTCAATGCACTGCAGTGTAGACTGAGACACTATATCACAACTAAAAAGAGGGTTAAATCATCAAATCGCTGAAAAATACAGCTTTTTAAAGATCTGTTGCACTGGCTCTATTTCTAGCTACTCTTATCTCAGTTTGACTTCGGATAATGCTTTATAGAATTATTCTTGTTTTCTTTGAATTGTTCTGTTTAATCAGTCTGTTCCTGTCTCGTGCAGCATGCCAGTGTAACGGACACAGCTCTTGTGTCAACGAGAGTGTGTGTGAGCGATGCGAGGACCTCACCACGGGCAAACAGTGCGAGAACTGCATCTCCGGTTTCTATGGTGATCCAACAAACGGGGGCAGCTGTCAACGTAAGTCTAAACACAAGCCCATGCCAAAATACAGTTGACTGTTGTTGGTCATTTGATAGGAACTCAACTGTGTGTTTTGTTGTTCATTTGCAGCGTGTAAGTGCAACGGCCACGCCAGCATGTGTAACTCTAACAGTGGCAAGTGCTTCTGTACCACCAAGGGCATCAAAGGAGACCGCTGCCATGTGTAAGTGTGCCTACACACACTCACACACTCGTTCTGTCTCCGTCTCTGGAGGCTTTCTTCACTCTGCCATTAGAAGTAATTTTGTCAAATGTACAGCAGATAGCATATTGTCATCTTGTCTCTATCAAACTCTGTTCCTTCTAATTCTATTCATTTTCACTCTGAGCTCTTGTTTCATTCTGTCTCTCAGGTGTGAGGTAGAGAACCGTTACCAGGGCAACCCTCTGAAAGGAACGTGTTACTGTGAGTATGTCAGTGCAGCGGCTGATGGCTCATCATATTGTGGCTATTTGAGTCATTTAGTCATTTTCAGAACTACTCATTTTGTCCTTACATGACTGATCCAGACAGAAACCGCAAACATGTGCACGTTTCAGTCAATCTGTGAAAATATCCAGATATTAATGTCTCAGTGATACTTTTCCAATATTATATCTCATTCTTTTTCTTCTTTCTCACACACACTATATTGGTATTTCTCCAACACAGACACTCTGCTGATAGACTACCAGTTTACCTTCAGTTTGTCACAGGAAGATGACCGGTACTACACTGCTATCAACTTTGTGGCAACTCCGGATGAGGTGCGTTATTCTGACTAAGACTTAAAAAACACTGTTCAAAAAGCATGTTTTTTACCCCATAGTTTTACATTCATGGTCTACTGGGTGTCAATAAATCGATAACGACATCTTACCTTGATTTGTGAACACGGTCTTGATATGATCAAATGGAAAACTAATTTGAGTGACGTTGAGTTGTACATTTGGTGTTATTGTTATCAATAAAGTTTTTCATTTATTTATTCAGCACTTCACTGTTGAATAGAGGAAATGATACATCAAATGGGTGGTTTACCAAGGACATGTTCTTAAGTTAGAATTGGGTAGAAACAGAATGCAGCAAATTTATATGTATTACTCCCATACATAAATGCAGACTTAGTGAGCATAAGAGATTTTTTTAAAGAAAAAATTACAGACTCAACTTTTCAACGATAGTGTAGATATTTTTGCTGGAAATTCACCCTCAAAATGTTTTATATTACACAAGTTTGGAAATATATATATATATATATATATATATATATATATATATATATATATATATATATATATATATATATATATATATATATATATATATATATATATATATATAAAATTTTCTTTTTTTTTTTTTTTTTTTTTTTTTTTCTCTTAAGCTCACCAAGGCTGCTTTTGTTTAATCAAAAATACAGAAAAAAACAGTAATATTGTGAAATATTATTACAATTTAAATGAACTGTTTTCTATAAATGTAATTTATTCCTGTGATCAAAGCTGAATTTTCAGCATCATTACTCCAGTCTTCAGTGTCACATGATCCTTCAGAAATCATTCTGATGATGATTTTCTGCTCAAGAAACATTTACTATTATTTTTATTATTATCAATGTTGAAAACAGTTTTTGCTGCTTAACATTTTTGTAGAAACCACTCAAATGTTTGTGGTAAGATTTAAAAAAAATTATTACTTTTATTCGTCAAGGATGCATTAAATTGATCAAAAGTGACAGGGAAGACATTTATAATGTTACAAATTATATTTAATAAATGCAAATAAATGCTGTTCATTGCACTTTGTTCATCAAAGAATCCTGAAAAAGGTTTCACCATTCCACAAACATGTTGCACAAACTTTTTCTACATTGATGATAATAATAATAATAATAAGAAGAAATGTTACCTGAGCACCAAATCAGCGTATTAAAATCATTTCTGAAGGATCATGTGACACTGAAGACTGGAGTAATGATGCTGAAAATTCAGCTTTGCCATCACAGGAATAAATTACATTTATTTATTTATTTATTTATTTTGTCTGAATATCTTTTGGATATTTCTTGCAGCAAAATCGAGACCTGGACATGTTCATTAATGCCTCAAAAAACTTCAACCTCAACATCACATGGGCAACCAGCTTTGCAGGTATGGACCCCCCCAAATGTGTTAAACATTGGGAACACATCATAAATGATCTGTGTGAGCAGTTGAATCTCTCTTCCTTCCTCTCACCCTGCATTTCTTCCTTTCTGAGCAGCTGGGACTCAAGCTGGTGAGGAAATCCCTATAGTCTCCCGCAACAACATAAAGGAGTTCAAGGATAGCTTCTCCAACGAGAAGTTCGATTTCCGTAGCAATGCCAACATCACCTTCTATGTTTACGTCAGCAACTTCACCTGGCCAGTCAAAATCCAGGTGAGAGGAACACACACGTTATTGGTGTGTGTGTGATCGGCACGTAAACATCGGCAACGGTCTTTGTGTTTTGTTTTGCGAGCTTATCTGCTCCTTCCGTCTGTAAATTCACAGAGGCCATGTCCTTTTATTTTTTTTCTCATAAATCTTTGGCCTTTTCTGTCTGGTCTGGAAATGATTTTGCAGAGCTTTCCTTTCCCTCCCTCTTCTCTTCTCCTCTTCTCTCCTCTCCTCCTCTTTTCCTTTCCCCCTCCTCTCTTCCTTTTGCTTTGGAAAGTGATCTCGCTTACCCTCCTGTGCTCGGACGCTGAAACTCAGAGTTTGTGTTTGATTGTCCGTCCAGTATTCTAGAGCACGTTCTCTCCTCAGCTCATGGAGAAAGGGTGAATTTCACAGGTAACGCTTATTGTCTCTCTCGCTCACCTTTCCCTTTTCGAAATGACCTTTGGATTCCACGTTTCGTCTAACAGAATGTTTGTGCGGATCCGAGAGCGAATATGGGTAGAGGGGTCGCGCTGTGGACAGAGGGGCTTTTGTCAGGAGTTTAGAGGAGAACGACGAGAGAGTTCGGGCTGGAGAAAAACGCAGCGCTCAAAACCTACTCTGTAAACATGGCAGGCTGAGACTGAGAGTGTCAGAAGGAATGTTAAGTTGAAACACATGGTTATTTTGAGAGAGAGCCTGAGAGGAATAAGAGAGATCAGAAAGTTCAGAAGAGGCACAATTCCATCCTTCTGTTTCTGCCTCTTGTTTTCTTTTTGCCTGTGGTCAAAGAGTCTGCGGCCTGTGTAGGTTTTGGCCGGTGGAATGGAAGTGTGTATGCGTCTAAATCTAAACTGGAGTATAGTGGGAGCGTTCATGTGCTGACTTTCTGTGTGTGAATGTTATTTAAAAGCTAAATGTACAAGTTACACGTCACCCCCAAATCAAAAGGTTTTTTATTTTACATAAAGAAACCAACTTATTTATTTTATTAAGTTATTAATTTAAAGAATCACTATGGTTTTGTGCATTTCATGGCATTGAAGCTTGTTTACTTTGGGCAATTTACTTGGTTCAATAATCTCAATGGTTATTCCAATTACATCCTACACTGGAATATAGTAATTAGTAAATAGTAAAATAATATATTACAGTAAAATTATGATAAAACTGATCCAACTTTTTTTAAAATCAGTGTAAATATAATGCAGTGCAACAAATGCTACCACTGTGTTTAAATACAATTTTTAAGTTATATAATAATTATTTATTCACATTATTTTTTTGGCTTACTTGCCATAATACAAATTTTTGGGGTGAAATGACTAAAGTTGCTTTTTTGACAGTTGTACAATTGTTTCATTTTGCAGACATTACCCTCCGCTTATTTACCAAGGTGAAATGAATGAATAATGACACGTACACATATACACACAAAAAACATTTACGTCTGAAAAAAGGGAGGTTTTCTAGTTTTAATCAATGTAAATAATTACATAATAATAATCAAAAACAATCACAATTTACAGAAATAGTTTTTAAAGAATAACGTTCTAGTGCAAATATATATCTCACCTCACGCTCATAGTTTTGATTATAATACATCCTATTCAGTTGGGTGTTTGCATTGAGTATAGCTGAATCCCCCCCCCCCCCCCCCCCCCCCCAGCTCTTGTATTAATCTACATTGGAAATAAATGGTTTGTCTCAAATAGAGGAAAGGCATGCTTAGATGTTTTTGACAGGTTTTGTGAGATTCAACCACTTAAAAAAAATACAATACACACTTGAATATACACTGGTATGAACTTAGTTATTTTTAGCCCAGTTTAATGTTTAGTTCAAAGTCTATTTGTAGGCTGGCTTCAAGGAGTGCGGCTGTGTCATGCTTTAAAAAACATCTGATCTGTTTCTTTGAGCAGTCCGACGTCAACTTCTACCTCAGCCAGTGGTGTGAGTTTGGGGTGGGACTGCCTGTTTGTGCAAACAAAAGCAGATGAGGGCCGAATGTAGAGTTTTCCGTTGTAGTGCAGAAATGGCACACTTCTCCATTAAACTCTGACTAGATATTTGCACTTGTTGATTCTACAGGCTTGATGATTTCGGTTTTTCTTTTTGTTTTTTATCAGCTTGATTCGTGACAGGTTCCCGTTAACATCCTCCTCCACAGACCACACGAGACAAAGCGTATTTCAGTTACGCTAAATAGCTAAACTTGACAGGTGTACTAGAATGTTCTCTCTCGGTTAGTTTGCGTAAGCCACATCTTTGTCCCCTGAATCATGACTAACAAGCTATATTTAGTGTTTACGCCACACACGCAAACCACATGAATGCCCATGCGAGTCACAGGTTGTCATGTGTGAATGACAGTGATAGTCAGATTGCTATTGTTTCATGTTGAATGTGTGTGGGTATCAGTGTGTGCTGGAGCTGTGAGTCAGTCGAGTTTGTCTCGGAGACTGTGTCTGAGCATGAGAAGGTTGTGGTGTGTGTGTGTGTGTGTGTGTGTGTGAGGCCGTATCAGTGCACAGCATCTGCTCAATGAGAGCTCTGTGTGAATTCACCCTCCATGCTGTGGACGTCTGGCATGCTCTCTTTTACCCTGTTCTCTCCCTATCCCTCGCTGAAAATGCTGTGCTTATTTTGGAAATTCCTGGAGGAATAGAGAGGGAAGAGTAAGAAAGCAGATGAAAGATGGAGAGAAAATGACAGTATTTTAAAGTGGAAATGTCTCCGGTGTCCCATAGACTCTGTCCTCTTGATGGTAGACAGTTTGAGATTGTGCATCCCTAAAAAGAGGGACTGAAAGTGATGTAACTATTGCACTGCTAATTTCATGTGGGAAAGGGTCATTTTAAACACTATGTGAACATTATTGTGGGCGTAATATACACTAGAATTGTTTCACATGCTAATTAGTCATTTAACTATACCAGGCTAATCAGGTTTTTTTCACTGTAAAACCTTTGTAAGCCCTTGGTTAACATTCTCATTTAATAACATTCTCTAGGTTAATAACACTGATATGATAAGTACAGAACACAGCGAGCATGTGACCGGTTTTAATAACAGCTTGACAATCTGGGTAAACGTCGACATTTAAATCTCCTCTGGTTGTCTTATATATTCCCAAAAATACTAGTGGAAAAAAATGAAGGAAACCACAGAGGAGCATTTGGCATCGCTTTTAAAAAATGTTCCCTTTCTCAGACACCAAACACAATGTAGAAAGTTGTAGAAGTGCTGTATGAAATTTTAATAAAGCAAGCTCAGTGGAAGTTTATGATTGGTTGCTTGTTGTTAAAGGTTTTGAAAATTTAAAAAATAATAAAATTCAACTAACTAGATTAAAATATTAAAATAAATAAATAGTAAATATTTAAATTAGGCTTTAACATAAAAAAAGTATCAACACTGTTCTGGAGCAGGCATTATTAACCCAGGTTTAAACTGAAAAGGCTCTTGCCTTGTTATTGGAGGACCATCATAGTAACACCAGTTATGCCAAAATAATGTGATTACTTATTAAATGAATTAGAATGGAGAGTCTGAAACTGTAGAGATGCTCTTTCTATAGGTCGTGTGTGTGTGGAGAGAGGGAGAGAGAGAGAGGGAGGGGGGGTCATGAATCAGCAGGGGGCAGTATTGGTACAGACAGAAACGAAACGTTTGCTCCCACGTCCTGTTTAGAAAAACTAAAAGCACATGTACAGTCATGCATAAGCATGAAAATGATTTGATGAAAAATGTTTTTCTCACTACTTGACACCCGTTTCTCTTTTCTTCTCAGATCGCTTTCTCTCAACACAGTAACTTCATGGATTTGGTTCAGTTCTTTGTCACATTCTTCAGGTGAGACACTTTGCTTGTGTAATAAGCAACCACACAAATTATTGGTGAAGTCTTTGTAGTTCTGAAGTCACAGATATTCTGACATACTGCAATCTAAATGCTATACATTTTTATGGAACTAGTTGTATTGCAGTGTTTGGGGTGTGAAATAGCTCTAAGCTCTAATTCACCTCTTGAGGACCTGCTGTAATATGTTATTGATTCAGGAAGCAGCTGGCGTAGACCATATACAGCAAACTCCCCCAATGTTTCTGTCACATACACACTTTCTCACACGCATTACATTTTTTAGTTCATACTGATTCACAAGCAGCAGAAGGGTGATTAAAATATAATAATCACTCAGAGGTGGTCATGCATCATTCCTAAGACACGTATGATACATACAGTGCACGTAACATACTTGCACCAAGCCTTGGCTGTGGTCGGCTGTGGTTCCTCATCATTAGTTATGTCAGCTCGGCCATGATAAATTACACCAACTCTTCATAGCCTTGGTCTGTGTGAGTGTGTGTGTGTGGGGGTGAGCTATTCCCAAGACCTAGAGCGAATGTATCTCAGCTCTGCACACACCTGCGCTTATAAGGTATGAACATGCACCTACACAGTTATGATTCCCTCGCTTACAGCCCAGTTCTCCTATACACGAGAGGCGCATTCATGAGCTTTGGCCCCGATATCATGAGGAGACCAACACTCCTGATCTTTAGTACATAATACATTAATACATTAAACATGAACAGCCCTGTGTGTGCGCGCTTGAGATGTGAATGAATAATGAATGTATGGATGGATATACACACACACACACACACAAAGTCACATTTACGTCTGAAAAAGGGGAGGTTTTCTAATGCTAATCAATGTAAATGATTACATAATAATAATAATAATAATAATAATACTAAAAAACACAAATTTTACAGAATAACGTTCTAGTGCAAAAATATATATCACCTCACGCTCATAGTTTTGATTATAATACATCCTATTCGGTTGTTTGCATTGATTTTTTTTTTTTCCCAAAAAGTTCACATATTTAAATATTTTAGAGGTGTGCAACTCCCTCTAATCCATTAAACATGAACAGCCCCGTGTGTGTGCTTGAGATGTGATCTTGGCATGGCTCATTGGAACACGGTTGTCTCATTGTTTTCAATAATGGAACATCCAAAAACCTTAACAATTGTCTTCTCCCTCTCCATTTCCTGTTGTGTCTTGTGTGTAGCTGTTTCCTGTCCTTGCTTCTGGTGGCAGCAGTTGTGTGGAAGATAAAACAGAGCTGCTGGGCATCGCGGCGCAGAGAGGTCAGTGCTGTAGCCTCTCCCTTGTTAGTGGAATCTCATTGACTTTCCCTGCCACATGATTGTCTACCCAGCTTTGAACCATCCTATTAATGTCACATCAGCATCTCTGGATAGATCCATCCACTAGGCTGTTGTTAAACATTTCTACTAGTAGTTGGTTACTATGGGTTCATATATGCTTCATATAGTGACAGTATATACATACTTTCATAAATACAACTTAATGATGACTACTGAGATTACTGAATTCATTTAAACAGTTATTTACTGTACACAGTTTTCATTATAAAATAAATATATTTTTACACATATTTTCAAAACATTATAATCACAATTTTTTTTCTATTGAATATACAGTCAAACCAAAATTTATTCAGACACCTTTAACATTTCTCACATTATCACAGTTTATTCGCTATAGTATAGAAAATTGTAATAAAATATGACAAGAATGGTTTTGGCCATCCTTTTGTTAGACTGTCTCACAAATTAATTAGGTTGAATAGCTGTCAGCTGTAACATTTAAGTACACAATTAGATAATACCTATTAAGGTCAGCCAATTACCAAGCAATGCTTAATTTTGTTCAGTCTGTGGTGTCGTATTAGCAATTAAATTTACTGGTAGTCCACTGTATGAAGAATTTTTGGGTTTATTATGTCATAGTTTACTTTATTTTGCTATCCTCACCCACTAGTAAAAAAATATCACAAATTATATCTGGTGTCTGAATCATTTTTGGTTTGACTGTAGAC